>NW_028182305.1:129206-246003 GCF_964339955.1 Pipistrellus hanaki
CAGACTGTGTGTGCTACTCCACCGTGGGCATCAACGACCCGAAGACCTCCGCCCTGCACATCATCGTGGGTGAGCCCGGGGTGGGTCCGCCCTGCACATCATCGTGGGTGAGCCCGGGGTGGGTCCCGCCCATCTCCCCTCCCCGCCCGGGGGTTCTGCACACACAGACCCTGCGCGAACCCTTCTAGAGCTTTGGGGGGCCGTTACCCGTGCCCTGGCCGGGCTGCCCCTCTGTCCCAGGCTCTGTCCCAGGCTCTGTCCCAGGCTCCGGGGGCCCTGCCCTCGGCTCTCCCTGCACTCATGGGCGGGGCGGGGGCTGCCCAGGAAGGCCCCTGGCTGCCGCCGTGTCCTGTCTGTGTGCCGGCTCGCGGCCCTCCCTCCGGAGGGGCCTGTGCGGCGGGCAGGGGCTGAGGCCGGAGAGGCTGTGCCCGCTCAGGCGCGTGGCTGCATTCCCGGACCCCCGTCCGCGGGGACCCCGAGCTGCCGCGGGGTCCTCACTGGTCCCCAGGCTGCGGCTCCCGCTGTCCTGTGGCTCAGGAGCAGCCCAGAGTTCAGCTGTGCAGCGGCCCCTGCGTCTGGCCTCAGTCTGTCTCCCGGGCTGCGGCGTGGGGGCGGGGGTGGGGGCGGGGGAGAGGAGGGTGGGGGCGGGCTGAGGCTGATGGAGGGGCCCACCGCCTCTCCTGCAGGGGACTCCCTGGCCATGGACGTGTCCGCGGTGCACCACCACGGGGCGCTGCTGCGCTACTCCGTGTCGCTGCTGGGCTACGGCTTCTACGGCGACATCGTCAAGGACAGCGAGAAGAAGCGCTGGATGGGGCTCATCCGATACGACTTCTCAGGTGACAGAGCGCCCGGGAGGCAGGCGCCCCGGACACAGACCCGGCAGGCTCCCGGGGCCCTGGTACCGCCTCCGCTCACCCGGCCACGGAGCGGGGGCCACGGAGCGGGGGCCACGGAGCAGGGGCCACGGAGCGGGGGCCACGGAGCGGGGCCATGGAGCCGGGTCACCCCCAGGCCTCACGGGGGACGGTGTGCGTGGCTGGGGCACCGCTGCCCACGCCCTCCGGACGCGGTCGGTCCTGCCGTGCGCTCAGGGTGGCGCGTGGGGCCTGCCAGCTCGGGCGGCTGTGCCGGCCTCGGCGTGCTGCGGGCACACTTTGCCAGAGCGGCTCTGGGTGGCGCTGTCGCCCTGGTCTTCGTCCTGAGTGCTGACAAGGTGCCATAGTCGCCAGATGAGCTGGGAGCCAGGGCACCACGGACAGCCGTGGAGGGGCAGAGGGCCCTGGGCCTGCCCTGAACCTGGCTCAGCGCCGCAGACAGCGGCTTCAGAGGCGCCACCAGGAGCCTCGGCCGGAGCACGCGCCCAGCGTGGCAGCTGTCACACGGGTCCCGCGGGCCTGCACCCTAGCTGTGCTGCCCAGCGCGGTGGGCGGGCGGCCAGGCGGCAGCCCTCAGCCCCGGTGCTGGCCCCCCGGAAGGCCCCCGAGACCGGCTCCCCAGGCTCACTGACGGCCGCTCCGTCGGGGTGTGGGAGGTATCTATGGGGTGTCGGAGGTGTCAGAGGTGTCGGGTGACCTGGCTGCTCCCCCTCTCCGCCCGCCCGCCGGCCAGGCCTGAAGACCTTCCTGTCCCACCACTGCTACGAGGGCACCGTGTCCTTCCTCCCGGCACAGCACACCGTGGGCTCGCCGCGGGACGGGAAGCCCTGCCGGGCCGGGTGAGCTGCGGGCCCCGGGGGAGGAGGGGGGAGGGGGAGGGGAGGGGAGGAGGGGAGGAGGTGGGGGAGGGGGAGGAAGTGGGGGGAGGGGAGGAGGAGGGAGGGGAGGAGGGGAGGGGAGAGGGGGAGGAGGGGAGGAGGGGGAGAGGGGAGGGGGAGGAGGAGGGGAGGGGAGGAGGGGGAGGGGGAGAAGGGGGGGAGGGGAGGAGGTGGGGGAGGGGGAGGAGGGGAGGGGGGGAGGAGGGGAGGAGGGGGAGGAGGGGGAGGGGGAGGAGGAGGAGGGAGGGAGGAGGGGGAGGGGGAGGGGAGGAGGGGGAGGAGGGGGAGGGGGAGGAGGGGGGAAGGGGAGAGGTGGGGGAGGGGGAGGGGAGGAAGGGAGGAGGGGAGGAGGGGAGGAGGGGGAGGAGAGGGGGAGAAGGGGGAGGGGGAGGAGGAGGGGGAGGGGGGAGGGGGAGGAGGGGAGGAGGGGGGGGGGGAGGGGAGGGGGGGGAAGGGGAGGAGGTGGGGGAGGGGGAGGGGAGGAAGGGAGAAGGGGGAGGAGGGGGAGGAGGGGGAAGGGGAGGGGAGGAGGAGGGGGAGGGGAGGAGGAGGAGGGGGAGGAGGGGAGGAGGGGGAGGAGGGGGAAGGGGAGGAAGGGAGAAGGGGGAGGAGGGGAGGAGGTGGGGGAGGGGGGAGGGGAGGAGGTGGGGGAGGGGGAGGAGGGAGGAGGGGGAGGGGGAGGGGAGGAGGAGGGGGAGGGGGAGGGGAGGAGGGCGTCCGGTGGGCAGAAGCCGGGTCTCGGCAGGGAGCCCGCAGGTCAGGGGAGCACTCTCGGCTCACACGCGGACGAGGGGGTACCTCGTAACCCTCTGTCAGGCCCCCGCTGCCCGGTCTCTTCAAGTAAGGCTCACTTTGAGAATTCAAGGTAACATGGCAAAGAAGCGTTTTTAAATCCTCACCCAGGACACTTTCCCAGGGATTTTAGAGAGAGAGAGGGGGAGGGCAGACAGGGAAAGACTGATGTGAGGGAGACACAGGGACTGGCTCCTGCACGCCGGCCAGGGCCCAGGTCAGGGAGGGCCCTCAACCGGGGTACCTGCCCTTGACCGGAACCAAACCCGGGCCCTTTGGCTGACACTCTGTCCACTGAGCCACACTGCCGGGGCCAAAGCAGCCTTTGTAACTGAGCCCCGCGGATGGCACCGCCTGGGGAGGGCCAGGCGCCATTGTGGGCGCTGCCCAGTGGGGGGGGGGGTCAGGCGCCGTGTGGGTGCTGCAGGGGGGGCGGGGAGTGGGACAGGCGCCGTGGGGCGCGGAGGCTGCTGCTGGGCCGGGTGGAAGGTGAGCGGCTCCTCCTGTTCCAGGTGCTTCGTCTGCCGGCAGAGCAAGCAGCAGCTGGAGGAGGAGCAGAAGCGGTCACTGTACGGCCTGGAGGGCTCGGGTACGCCGGCGGCTCTGTCCTCTCCGTCCTCTCTGTCCCCGTCCGTCCCCCTCCGTCCTCCCCGTCCCCCTCCGTCCTCCCCGTCCCCCTCCGTCCCCGTCCGTCCCCCTCCATCCTCCCCGTCCCCCTCCGTCCTCTCCGTCCCCCTCCGTCCCCGTCCGTCCCCCTCCATCCCCCTCCGTCCTCTCCGTCCTCTCGGTCCCCCTCCGTCCTCCCGTCCCCCTCCATCCCCCTCTGTCCTCTCCATCCCCTCCGTCCCCCTCCGTCCTCCCCGTCCCCCTCCGTCCTCCCCGTCCCCCTCCGTCCTCCCCGTCCCCCTCCGTCCTCCCCGTCCCCCTCCGTCCTCCCCGTCCCCCTCCGTCCTCCCGTCCCCCTCCGTCCTCCCCGTCCCCTCCGTCCTCCCCGTCCCCCTCCGTCCCCCTCCGTCCCCTCCCCCCTCCGTCCCCCTCCGTCCCTCCCGTCCCCCTCCGTCCTCCCCGTCCCCCTCCGTCCCCGTCCGTCCCCCTCCATCCTCCCCGTCCCCCTCCGTCCTCTCCGTCCCCCTCCGTCCTCCCCGTCCCCCTCCGTCCTCCCCGTCCCCCTCCGTCCCCCCGTCCCCCTCCGTCCTCCCCGTCCCCCTCCATCCTCTCCGTCCCCCTCCGTCCCCGTCCGTCCCCCTCCATCCCCCTCTGTCCTCTCCATCCCCTCCGTCCCCCTCCGTCCTCCCCGTCCCCCTCCATCCTCCCCGTCCCCTTCCATCCTCTCCGTCCCCCTCCGTCCTCTCCGTCCTCTCCGTCCCCCTCCATCCTCTCCGTCCGTCCTCTCCGTCCTCTCCGTCCCCCTCCGTCCTCTCCGTCCCCCTCCGTCCTCTCCGTCCTCTCGGTCCCCCTCCGTCCCCCTCCATCCTCTCCGTCCCCCTCCGTCCTCTCCGTCCGTCCTCTCCGTCCCCCGTGCCCGTGGAGGTCAGGCGGCAGCCCCCCGCACCGTCCCCACACCGTCCCCGCGCGGTCCCCGCGCTGTCCGCTCCGGCGGCTGCGGGCCATGGGCCAGGCCCGGGGAGAGGCTGGGAGCCGCCGTGGCATCGCATGGCTGGGTCTGAGGGCGTGGGCACGGCCTGGGACGGGAGTGGGCACGGCTCCGGGAGGCGGGTCCTGTGGCTGCACCGTTCCCCATGTGCCCTCCTCTCCGTCGTGAGAGAAGGGGGTCTCTCTCAGCGGCCGGCCCGGGCCCGGCGGCGGCAGGGAGTGTCCGGTGGGCGCACGGCCTCCGCGCGGTGTCCGTGTCCACGCCAGACGGGGTGCGCGTGGCCCGCCCTGGGCGTGGCCGGCGGACCCTGAGCGTGGCGCTGCCCATGCCGCAGAGGACGTGGAGGAGTGGAAGGTCATCTGCGGCAAGTTCCTGGCCATCAACGCCGCCAACATGGCCTGCGCTTGTCCCCGGAGCCCCCGCGGCCTGTCCCCGGCCGCCCACCTGGGCGACGGGTCCTCCGACCTGATCCTCATCCGCAAGTGCTCCCGCTTCAGCTTCCTGCGCTTCCTCGTCCGGCACACCAACCAGCGCGACCAGGTGAGTGCGTGGCCGCCGGGCCTGCTGCGTGCCGGGCTGGCTCCTCGGCTGCCGGGGGCCCTGCCCGGTGCCAGGCTGGCTCCGTGGGCCGCTGGGGGCCCTGCTCGGTGCAGGGCTGGCTCCAGGGGCCGCTGGGCGGGCCTACTGGGTGCAGGGCTGGCTCCGCGGGCCGCTGGGCGGGCCTACTGGGTGCAGGGCTGGCTCCGCGGGCTGCTTTGAGGTCCTGCTCGGTGCCGGGCTGGCTCCAGGGGCCGCTGGGCGGGCCGTGGTCAGGGTCCCGCGTGACCCGTCCCTGAGCTCGCTGGAAGCAGGCAGGTCTGTTTGCTGGTGTTTCTCCCGTTCACGCTCGGGCACGGGGGCTCCCGGTAAAATCTCCTGAGGAGCCTCACTGAGCCCAGCAGCTGGGAGACGGGATGTGGGTCATCCTGTCTCCTCTTCCTGTTTAAACAGGACAGAGCGGCCCAGGGACGCGGTGCGGCCTGCGGGGGCTCACAGCCCCATCGGCTCCTGAGCCGCCCCCCCCTCCCCCCCCGGCCCTGCCTGTTCACTGCGTCCTCACAGTCCGGACAGGAGACCCCGAGCCCGGAACGTGCAGAGTGGGGCCAGGTGCCTGCTTTTCTTTTCTAAGTTCCTCACCGAGGACGTTTTCCCAGGGATCTTAGAAGAGAGGAAGAGAGAGGGAGAGACAGAGAGAAACGTCGATGTGAGAGAAACACATCGATTGGTTACCTCCTATACCAGCCCCAACCAGGGCCTGGGCCAGAGAGGAGCCGGCAACAGAGGTACATGCCCTTGATTAGAATCGAACCTGGGACCCTTTGATCTGCAGGCCAATGCTCTATCCACTGAGCACACTGGCCAGGATGCAATTGGCTTTTTTTAAAACTTCAGTTATACCAGTGAGAATGCTCCTCCAGGGCACTTTCCTGTGGCTCCAACTAGTTCCTGTGGAGAAGATGGAGGATCCCACCAGCCCCTGCTCGGAGCTCCCTGGTTCCTGCGAGCCGTCACCGTGGCGGGAGCGGCGGGCTCCGGGGTGCAGTGTTAGCCGGGAGCCTGGGAGGGCGGGTCCCGGCCTCCTGCCCCGCTCAGACCACCCCTCACGGGCAGCACGACCAGCCGCGTCCTCGCGGGGGGAGCACGGGGAGGGCAGGAGCACGCGGGCCAGGGCAGTCCCGCGGCTCAGGCGCCCCGCCCTCCCCTGCCAGTTCGACTTCACCTTCGTGGAGGTTTACCGCGTCAAGAGGTTCCAGTTCGTGTCGAAGCAGGTGGAGGACGAGGACGGCGAGCTGGGCGAGCGGGGCAAGCAGGGGCTGGGCCAGATCTGCAGCCAGCACCCCTCCTGCTGCTGCAGCGCGGCCAGCAGCTCCTGGAACTGCGACGGGGAGGTGCTGAGCGGGTCCGCCGTGGAGGTCAGGTGGGTGCGGCGTCCCCGTCCCCGTCCTCACCACCGTCCCCACCACCGCCACCCGCCAACGCCAACGCCACCACCACCACCGTCCCCACCACTGCCACCGCCACCGCCACCACCACCATCCCCACCACCGTCACCACCACCACCACCACCATCCCCACCACCGCCACCGCCACCGTCCCCGCCACCGCCATCACCACCACCACCATCCCCACCACCGCCACTGCCAACGCCACCATCCCCAGCACCGCCACCACCACCATCCCCACCACCGCCACCGTCCCCGCCACTGTCCCCGCCACCGCCACCATCCCCACCACCGCCACCGCCACCGCCACCACCAACGCCACCACCACCATCCCCACCACCGCCACTGCCAGCGCCACCATCCCCAGCACCGCCACCACCACCATCCCCACCACCGCCACCGCCACCGTCCCCGCCACTGTCCCCGCCACCGCCACCATCCCCACCACCGCCACCGCCACCGCCACCACCAACGCCACCACCACCATCCCCGCCACCGCCACCATCCCCACCACCGTCCCCGCCACCGCCACCGTCCCCGCCCCTGTCCCCGTCCCCGCCACTGTCCCCGCCACCGTCCCCGCCACCACCACCATCCCCACCGCCACCACCACTGCCACTGCAGGCCCGGGCGCCACGCGCTGGGGCTCACGGCCCTGAGCTGGGCTTCCTGCCGCTCAGAGCCCCAGTGGGGAGCACGTGTGGCCAGGGCACCTGGGCTCCCAGGAGGCACACGCCCTGTGGGTGCCGTGGTCCAACCCTGGGACACGCCAGGTGTCCATCCCTGTCACAGAGATCCTCACTGATCTCAGAGAGGGAGGGAGAGGGAGCGAGACAGAAACCCCATGGTGAGAGAGAGCCATGGACCGGCTGCCTCCTGCACGCCCGCCCCTGGGAATGGAGTGACAGCCCAGGTGGCCATGTGCCCGGCCGGGAACCGAGCTGTGACCTCCTGGTTCATAGGTCGATGCTCAACCCTGAGCCACGCCGGGCGAAGCCCCTCGATGTTACCCTCTCTCTCCCGCACCTGCACGCCCGCGCGGCCTGCGCCCCGGCCCGGTGCTCTCACTGCTCACTCTGTGAAGTCCTGGCTCCCGGCATCCACCGGGAGGCGCTCGGCTCAGGCGGCCCAGCCACTGAGCCGAGGAGAGCCGGGCAGGGGGTCGTGTCTCCCCATGGCGGCAGCTGCCTGCTTTCCCCCGGGGCCCGGGTGGCCGGGGGGCCGCGCTGTCCGCGGGGAGGTGTCAGCGGCCTGTCTCCGCAGGGTGCACTGCCAGCTGGTCCACCTCTTCGCCCGCGGCATCGAGGAGCGCCCGTAGCAGAGCCCCGGCCAGACCCCCTCTCCGCCGCCGCCGGCCTCGCTGCCCGCGGGAATGGAGCGAACACGATGGACCCGTTACATGGGCGCTGCGTTCACACCTAGGAGCTTATTTTTCTAGTTAAACCTCGGTTTTAGGAAAAACACCTCTGTGAGCGGCTCTGTGGACGCCCCGGGCATTTCCCGTCCACGTGACTCCGCCCGCGGCCACCACGGAGGCGCTGGCTCTCAGACCCGGTCCGTGCCCGCGGCGATTGAAGGACGGCCGTTTGCGGCTCTGGCAGTCGCTGTACAGACCGAGTCGCAGGAGAGCCGGCCATCCTTGTCCCCGGCTGGACAGGAGGTGCCTGCCCGTCACGCCGACCAGCCTGGAGCTGTTCATGGTCCCGTTCCGATCGCCGTGGGCTCCCTGCCTCCCAGCCCTCACCGGAGCTCACCATCGGGCATTCCCGGTCCTTCCGGCTGTGCCCCGGCACGGAGCCCGCTCAGCAGCGCCCGCGAGGGGACCACGCTAGCGAGGGGCACACGGAGTCTTCGCTCTCTCCGCAGCCTCAGCCTGCGCCCGCCGTCCTGCGCCCGCTGTCCTCGGTCCCGGACAATCCGCCGGCAGCCCTGGCTGCGCCGGGCGGCAGTGGAGCTGTCCAGTTAGAAACGCCGATGCTTTGTGCCAGGAGGCGCCCTTGGAGGCGTGTCAGCACCGTGGGCGGTGAGGGTAACATCCCAGGCCGCTGGGCCGCCTCCAGGCCGGTCTGCCCTTCGCTGACCTCCCGTTCATCTCTGCGTGTTTATCGCCGGCTTGGTCCTCTTAAGCGGGGCGTCATTTGTGTCTCCGTGGTCGGTGCTTGAGTTTGCTGCGGCCTCAGCCCCGGACGGACCCCCGGGGCCCCCACCCCCCGGCCCGGGCTG
Organism: Pipistrellus hanaki; assembly: GCF_964339955.1. Taxonomy (NCBI): domain Eukaryota; kingdom Metazoa; phylum Chordata; class Mammalia; order Chiroptera; family Vespertilionidae; genus Pipistrellus; species Pipistrellus hanaki. The sequence goes on from NW_028182305.1 coordinate 137,554, forward strand.
TGCGCGGCCTGTGGTCTGTGCCGGGGTGGGGGTAGTTGGGTGCCTGCACCCGGCCTGTGGGGAGACGGGGGTGTGGCAGAGCGCTGGCCTGCGGCGGGAAGGCTGGGCATCCGATGGCCGGCCGCTGCCCTGGGGGGGCTCCGCGGGCCCGTGGCTCCGCGCGCGGCAGACGGCGTCCGAGTCCACGTGTCGGGGCGTGTGGACTGCATGTGAATCTCCCGCTCCATCTCCCCACCACCCCCGCCCCCGCCCCCCCCTCCGCCCCCCGCCCCCCGCCCCGCCCCCCGCCAGGCGAGCGCGGCTGTAGCAGTGTTTCCTTCCCTTTTTCCGAACAGACCGCATGGGAAGGCGATCGGGTTGGTGCTGTGGGTGGAGGAGGGTTGGGTATAAAGAGCGGACAGCACGCTGGTGTGTCCGTCCTGCCTGCTGTTCCCGGAAGAAGCCCGGGGACGGGTGGCTCCGTGGGGGGCGGCGGCCGCACCGCAGGGCCTGGAGTCTACGGCGAAGCGTGAGGGGCCCCGGGACCCCCGTGGGCCGGAGTGCACGCTCAGGGAGCCTTGTCCCACACGACACCAGCCAGCCCCCTGCTTCCCAGGTGGCAGCTCCCGCCGCACGCGGACACTCACGGGGACCTGGGAGCTCCTGGGGGGATGGAGAGACTGACCCCGAGGCGCCCCCACCGCCTCACACCCCACGCCGGGCCTGCCTCCGCATGGAGCGACACCACCGGCTCTCGGGGACTCGGAGAGACACGCGGAGCTGCTGGCGGCCCCCCGTGGCTCCGCCCCGTGGCTCCGCCCCCGTGGCTCCGGCGTGGGCCGGGCAGCGTGGAGACGGGACGGCCTGTGCCCGGGGACGCACCAGCTGGCTCCTCACTCATCGCCGAACGCCCGTCCCCCAGGCCTGCTGCTGGGGGCGGGCCCAGCGTCCACTCTGGTCTTGCTGGTTTCAAGGTTCGGACGTGGCCGCGCTCGGACGGGTGTGAGACGACGTAATAAAGTGAACTTTGGCAGAAGGCGCTGTTCTGAGATCCACAGCGAAGGCGCGCGGAGGGCCTGGTTTTCACTGAGGTCACGTCCGTGTCCCCGTCTGTCCTCCTGGACGGCCCCTCTGAGCTGCAGCCAGGCCTGGCCCCGGGCGCCCACAGGCCTGGCCCCGGGAACAAAGACCCAGGAGGCCGGCGCGGTGCCTGGTCTCCAGGCCCTCGGCTGGGGAGAGCCACAGCACCCAGAGGCAGCGCGGCTCCGGGGGCACAGCCAGCAGCCCCGTGGCCGCCAACGCATCCCACCCCGACCCCGACCCCAACCCACAGCCCCCCCGCACCCCACAGCCCCCCACCCCACAGCCGCTGACCCCACAGCCACCCCAACCCACAGCCCCGTGGCCACCAACGCATCCCACCCCGACCCCAACCCACAGCCCCCCCCCCGCACCCCACAGCCAACCCGACCCCACAGCCCCCCACCCCACAGCCGCTGACCCCACAGCCCCCGACCCCACAGCCACCTGACCCCATAGCCCCCGACCCCACAGTCACCAGACCCCACAGCCCCCCACCCCACAGCCACTGACCCCACAGCCGCCCCTACGCGTGCGCAGACACAGTAGCAGATCCCACCTCACCCCTCACCCGCCTGCAGGAGGTGGAAGCTCAGGTGCCCATGAGCACGGGGCTCTCACGCCACCAGGGTCAGCCCCAAGCTGAGCCTCCACAGGTCGGGCACAGATTGGGCTCCGTGGTGCACAGCCGGGCCACAGGCTGCTGTTTCTGCCTGTTAATCCGTTGATTCTCACTTCGGTCACTGCAGACAGCGACCAGGCGCTGACTCCTGTGGACGGACCCTCCTTGCCCCAGGGAGTGGGTGACTGTGTGGGGGTCTGTCTGCTCCCCACAAGGGCCCAGTGGGGGGACGGCATCAGGAGGAGCGGTGGTGCTGCCGAGGGGGTGGGAGCTGTGGGGTTGGGAGCGGGACATTACGTTTTGTGAGGAGACCGGTCTGGTGTCTGGTCGGGAGTCGCCTGGGAGGGCCGTCCCCAGGAACGGCGGTCTGGGTGCCGCTGTGTCCCAGCCCGGGACAGACGGACAGGGATGCAGGCCCCCCATGAGCTGGAGCCCGCCCACAGGCCGGTTCCCACCCTGGCCACTCCCGAGCCAGCCGGGCGGGCAGTGCCTGGGCCTGGGTGCAGGAGGCTGGCTCCTGGGTGCGGGCCTCAGGTGCACCGGTGTAAGTCGGGCTGGTCCGTAACGAGGTCAAAGGCACAACTGGAAATGCGGGGCCCAGAGGAAGCGGTAACACCGATCCCGTCTCTGGCCCGCTGCCCGAGCGCCACGGGGCCGCCCAGGCCAGGCCAGGCCTTGCGGGAGGCTTGAGGTAGCACCTGGTCCCCAGAAGGCATCTCTGGGTGGGGCGGACCTGCACCCCAGGTGCTCGGTCTCCTCACACACCCTCAGGTGGTGGCACCCCTGCCCGCTGCCTCCAGCGCCAGGCTGTGACGCCCCTCCCTGCAAGCCACCTCATTGGCTGCTGGCTTCCCGAGCCCGGCCCAGCCTCTGCTGCTCACGGCGCCCCCGCCCCGCCCCCTCCTCCCCGCCAGCCCCTCCCTCCACCCTCCCCCGCCCAGTGCCCCGGGAATGGGGCCCCGCCTTAGCACACAGCGCTGCAGGTTTATTTAAATAAAATTATAATTTATACAAGACGTCTTTAAACAGGGTCTGTTAAAAAACGTGACAGGTGCCATCGGTCCCTCGTACAGTAAATCCTTCGCGAACGGTCACGCCCTGTATTTACAAGCGAGGAGCTCAGACACAGCGGCTGTCTCTCTGTCCGTGGACGAGGCATGGAAATTCGTCTCCCAGTTTACATTCAGCGAAGCCACAGGCCCCGACAGGAGGGAGCCGCCTGCACAGGTCTGTGCTCCGCCCGCCATCGGCCCGCCCCGTTCCCGGCACCCTCGGCCCTCCGTGGGGGCCAGGCCGCCACACCCTGTCACATGGTGAGTTTTCATCTCCCTTCTCCTCAGAAGGGACTCCAACACCACCCTGCAGGGGCTCGGAGCCCTCGCGCTCGGCAGGCACCCCTCCCGCCGCCGGGCCCCCAGCCAGGACAGGCCCCGCCGGCCACAGGCACGGCTGACCCGGCTCCCGGGGGCTCACCCGGCCCGGCCCGGGCAGCTCAGGCCCATGCCGCCTCGCTGTGGACGCCACGGGAGGCCCCTCTGGTGCGTCCTGGTGTCCCCGGGGCCTCGGCCCACGGGAGCACCCACCTGATCCCCGTGGGAGCCAAGCCCAGGTCCAGCCGGTCCCGCTTCCCGCCCCTGTCCCCGTGCCTCCCCGGGGGCGGCGTGTGCTGGCCTGGCCGGGCCCTCCCTGGAGGGTGACCAGAGTGATGCTGCCCCCTCCCCAAACCAGCAAAGGGGATCGGAGCGAAGGTAAAAATCACGTCTGAAAAACGATACAAAAATAAGAAAACAGCTTGCTCTCTGTAAAAAATAGAATCTGTTTCTTCAAAAAACGGCATCTCACCCACACCCAGGCCTTGGGCTGGTGGGCTGGCGGAATCCGTGTGGGAAGGGCGCTGCCCTGCGGGGCACTGGCCGCCCCTCCCAGAGCCTGCTTTCTGCAGCAGCCACAGGCCCGTGGGGACACCGGCTGCCCCAGAATGCACTGGGCCGGCCACCTCCGCCAGGGCCGGCTCCTCGGTGGGTGAGCCCAGACCAGCTGGGAGGGGGCTCGCTCCCATCTGTGTGCGTGTGCGTGTGGGCGCGGGCGCGGGCGCGGGCCAGAACACTCGGACGCCAGGGAACTGCCCACCCGCCCTCTGGGCTCTGCTCCCGGTCACTGCCCAGAGGTCTGCACAGCCGGGCCCGCCCGCCCGAGCCCCTCCTCACCGCCGGCGGCTCACGGAGGCCCAGGCGGCCACGCAGGCCCACGTTCATCTCAGCCCCGGGCCTTCCAAGAGCAAAGTGTTAAAAAAATGTGCTTCCACTCCACCCCCTCCACCCGTCAGGCGGGACACAGGCCCCTGCCGGCTGGTCAGGCTGGGGCGAGAGGCCGGGCAGACCGTGGCCAATCCCGGCCGAGGCTCGTGGCCCCACAGCCCTGCGGCCCCACACAAGCCCTGGCTCTCGGGGCCATGGCAGGGGCCCCAGGGTGCAGGGCCGGTGAGGGGCCTCCGCTGTCCTCGGCGCCCTGCAGCTATGGCTTTGGTGGAATGCACAGGCTCGGAGCCGCTGAGGGCCGTGCCACACCGTCCCGGGGGCAGAGGAGCCGTGTGCTTGGCGGACGGACAGCGCCTCCTGTGTGTCTTCCTCCCGTGGCCTCCGAGACCCTGCCCCGTGCCCAGTCGGGACCTGCCTGGCCCGCAGGCGGCTGGCACCGTCCGAGCGACCCCGCCCCTGCAGGGTCCGTGATTGCAGGTCCGCACAACAGGAGCCACAGGTCCAGGGGTTATTGCAAAGGTCACGAGAAGTCCGACTGTTTTCCTGCTACGCTGTCAATCACACCCCAGGTCGGGGAGGGATAGCTGTCAATCATGCCCCAGGCTGGGGGGGCTAGCTGTCAATCACGCCCCAGGCCGGGGGGGCTAGCTGTCAATCATGCCCCAGGCTGGGGGGGCTAGCTGTCAATCACGCCCCAGGCCGGGGGCGCTAGCTGTCACTGCCCGAGGCCGCGCCCGCCGTGATCTTCAGGTACTGGCTGAAGATGGTCTCGAAGGCCTCGTCCCTGTGCACCATGGCGCCGAACACCAGCGGCTGCGGGGAAGCTGGCACTGAGCGGGGGGCCCGGCTGGCACTGAGCGGGGGGCCCGGCTGGCACTGAGCGGGGGGCCCGGCTGGCACTGAGCCGGGGGGCCCGGCTGGCACTGAGCGGGGGGCCCGGCTGGCACTGAGCGGGGGGCCCGGCTGGCACTGAGCCGGGGGGCCTGGCTGGCACTGAGCGGGGGGCCCGGATGGCACTGAGCCGGGGGTGGGCACGGGGAACCGCATGGGGTCCAGGGGCTCAAGGGGAGAACCCCTGCCCAACCAGAGGCCAGACTTCAGAGAAACGGAGCAAGAGGCAGGGGATGGGCCCCAGTGGCCGCCCCCCTCCAACCCCCAGGAACCGCGCCAGGTCATCGCTGGGCCTCAGCCTCCTGCCACACCCTCAATGCAGAGAGGTTCCTGTGGGCAGGAGGGAGGGAGAGGGAGGAGGGAGGGGGAGAGGGGGAGAGGGAGGAGGGAGAGGGAGAGGGAAGGAAGGAGGGAGGAAGGAGAAGGGAGGAGAGGGGGGAGGAGGACGGGAGGAGGGGGGGAGGCTGCACAGGCTGCTGCCCAGCTGGAGCCCGCCGGCCCCGCCCTTACCTTCTGGGTGGACGGCGTGGTCACGGCGATGCCCATGCCGGACCCCGGGAGGACAGAGAGGACCTTGTACTGGAAGGCGAGCAGGTGTCACCAGGCCTCTGGGGCGGGCCGTGCCCTCCCACACCCGGCGGCTCCGTGGGCACGGGCCTGGCTTCCCGGCCACGGGGCGACGGCTGAGTCTGTGGCGGGGAGTCGGTGGGCCCTGCCCGGCCCGCGCCCCCGCCCCCAGCACGGCACCCTGCGCCCACTCCATGTGGCCACACGTGGGGAGACCCGCTAGACAGTGCCGGAGCAGGGCAGCCCCCTGACCTGCCCTGCCGGGGGTGGGGGGCTCAGGGACGGGGCTCAGCCCTGCCGGCCTGGCGCGATGGTGTCTCTGACTGTGAGGACGCCAGGCACAGCCCAGGGGAAGGGGCGAGGCCGGGGGCGGACAGACAGGGGCTGAGGGCTCTGCACGGGGCCTGAGGGCCGGACGCCAGGACCTCGCCCGCTGCCTCTAGGGTGGCACCTGCCTCCTTGGACACGGGTTCCAGGAACTCCCGCCTGCCCGGCGCCCGGCGGCGCCCCGCGAAGGGGGCGGGAGGACGGGCAGCGGGAGGGCGGGGAGGACGGGGAGGACAGGAGGGCGGGGAGGACAGGAGGACAGGGAGGACAGGAGGACAGGAGGACGGGGAGGACAGGAGGGCGGGGAGGACAGGAGGACGGGGAGGACAGGAGGGCGGGGAGGGCGGGGAGGACAGGAGGACGGGGAGGACAGGAGGGCGGGGAGGGCGGGGAGGACAGGAGGGCGGGGAGGGCGGGGAGGACAGGAGGGCGGGGAGGACAGGAGGACAGGAGGGCGGGGAGGACAGGAGGACGGGGAGGACGGGGAGGGCGGGGAGGACAGGAGGGCGGGGAGGACAGGAGGACAGGAGGGCGGGGAGGACAGGAGGGCGGGGAGGACAGGAGGGCGGGGAGGACAGGAGGGCGGGGAGGACGGGGAGGACAGGAGGACAGGAGGGCGGGGAGGACAGGAGGACAGGAGGACGGGGAGGACAGGAGGGCGGGGAGGACAGGAGGACGGGGAGGACAGGAGGGCGGGGAGGGCGGGGAGGACAGGAGGACGGGGAGGACAGGAGGGCGGGGAGGGCGGGGAGGACAGGAGGGCGGGGAGGGCGGGGAGGACAGGAGGGCGGGGAGGACAGGAGGACAGGAGGGCGGGGAGGACAGGAGGACGGGGAGGACGGGGAGGGCGGGGAGGACAGGAGGGCGGGGAGGACAGGAGGACAGGAGGGCGGGGAGGACAGGAGGGCGGGGAGGACAGGAGGGCGGGGAGGACAGGAGGGCGGGGAGGACAGGAGGACGGGGAGGACAGGAGGACAGGAGGGCGGGGAGGACAGGAGGGCGGGGAGGACAGGAGGGCGGGGAGGACAGGAGGGCGGGGAGGACAGGAGGGCGGGGAGGACAGGAGGACAGGAGGGCGGGGAGGACGGGGAGGACAGGAGGGCGGGGAGGACGGGGAGGGCGGGGAGGACAGGAGGGCGGGGAGGACAGGAGGGCGGGGAGGACAGGAGGACGGGGAGGACAGGAGGACAGGAGGGCGGGGAGGACAGGAGGGCGGGGAGGACAGGAGGGCGGGGAGGACAGGAGGGCGGGGAGGACAGGAGGGCGGGGAGGACAGGAGGACAGGAGGGCGGGGAGGGCGGGGAGGACAGGAGGGCGGGGAGGACAGGAGGACGGGGAGGACAGGAGGACGGGGAGGACGGGGAGGACGGGGAGGACAGGAGGACAGGAGGGCGGGGAGGACAGGAGGGCGGGGAGGACAGGAGGACGGGGAGGACAGGAGGGCGGGGAGGGCGGGGAGGACAGGAGGGCGGGGAGGACAGGAGGGCGGGGAGGACAGGAGGGCGGGGAGGACAGGAGGGCGGGGAGGACAGGAGGGCGGGGAGGACAGGAGGACGGGGAGGACAGGAGGGCGGGGAGGACAGGAGGGCGGGGAGGACAGGAGGGCGGGGAGGACAGGAGGGCGGGGAGGGCGGGGAGGGCGGGGAGGACAGGAGGGCGGGGAGGACAGGAGGGCGGGGAGGACAGGAGGGCGGGGAGGGCGGGGAGGGCGGGGAGGACAGGAGGGCGGGGAGGACAGGAGGGCGGGGAGGGCGGGGAGGACAGGAGGGCGGGGAGGACAGGAGGACAGGAGGGCGGGGAGGGCGGGGAGGGCGGGGAGGACAGGAGGGCGGGGAGGACAGGAGGGCGGGGAGGACAGGAGGGCGGGGAGGGCGGGGAGGGCGGGGAGGACAGGAGGACAGGAGGGCGGGGAGGACAGGAGGACAGGAGGGCGGGGAGGACAGGAGGGCGGGGAGGACAGGAGGGCGGGGAGGGCGGGGAGGACAGGAGGGCGGGGAGGGCGGGGAGGGCGGGGAGGACAGGAGGGCGGGGAGGACAGGAGGACAGGAGGGCGGGGAGGACAGGAGGGTGGGGAGGGCGGGGAGGACAGGAGGGCGGGGAGGGCGGGGAGGGCGGGGAGGACAGGAGGGCGGGGAGGACAGGAGGGCGGGGAGGGCGGGGAGGACAGGAGGACAGGAGGGCGGGGAGGACAGGAGGGCGGGGAGGACAGGAGGGCGGGGAGGACAGGAGGGCGGGGAGGACGGGGAGGACAGGAGGACAGGAGGACAGGAGGGCGGGGAGGACAGGAGGGCGGGGAGGGCGGGGAGGACAGGAGGGCGGGGAGGACAGGAGGGCGGGGAGGACAGGAGGGCGGGGAGGGCGGGGAGGACAGGAGGGCGGGGAGGACAGGAGGACAGGAGGGCGGGGAGGACAGGAGGGTGGGGAGGACGGGGAGGACAGGAGGGCGGGGAGGACAGGAGGGCGGGGAGGGCGGGGAGGACAGGAGGGCGGGGAGGACAGGAGGGCGGGGAGGACAGGAGGACAGGAGGGCGGGGAGGACAGGAGGGCGGGGAGGACAGGAGGACAGGAGGGCGGGGAGGACAGGAGGGCGGGGAGGACAGGAGGGCGGGGAGGACAGGAGGGCGGGGAGGACAGGAGGACAGGAGGACAGGAGGGCGGGGAGGACAGGAGGGTGGGGAGGACAGGAGGGCGGGGAGGGCGGGGAGGACAGGAGGGCGGGGAGGACAGGAGGACAGGAGGGCGGGGAGGACAGGAGGGTGGGGAGGACAGGAGGACAGGAGGGCGGGGAGGACAGGAGGGCGGGGAGGACAGGAGGGCGGGGAGGACAGGAGGACAGGAGGACAGGAGGGCGGGGAGGACAGGAGGGTGGGGAGGACAGGAGGGCGGGGAGGGCGGGGAGGACAGGAGGGCGGGGAGGACAGGAGGACAGGAGGGCGGGGAGGACAGGAGGGTGGGGAGGACGGGGAGGACAGGAGGGCGGGGAGGACAGGAGGGCGGGGAGGGCGGGGAGGACAGGAGGGCGGGGAGGACAGGAGGACAGGAGGGCGGGGAGGACAGGAGGGTGGGGAGGACAGGAGGACAGGAGGGCGGGGAGGACAGGAGGGCGGGGAGGACAGGAGGGCGGGGAGGACAGGAGGACAGGAGGACAGGAGGGCGGGGAGGACAGGAGGGTGGGGAGGACAGGAGGGCGGGGAGGGCGGGGAGGACAGGAGGGCGGGGAGGACAGGAGGACAGGAGGGCGGGGAGGACAGGAGGGTGGGGAGGACGGGGAGGACAGGAGGGCGGGGAGGACAGGAGGGCGGGGAGGGCGGGGAGGACAGGAGGGCGGGGAGGACAGGAGGGCGGGGAGGACAGGAGGACAGGAGGGCGGGGAGGACAGGAGGGCGGGGAGGACAGGAGGGCGGGGAGGACAGGAGGGCGGGGAGGACAGGAGGACAGGAGGGCGGGGAGGACAGGAGGGCGGGGAGGACAGGAGGGCGGGGAGGACAGGAGGGCGGGGAGGACAGGAGGGCGGGGAGGACAGGAGGACAGGAGGGCGGGGAGGACAGGAGGACAGGAGGGCGGGGAGGACAGGAGGGCGGGGAGGACAGGAGGGCGGGGAGGACAGGAGGGCGGGGAGGACAGGAGGGCGGGGAGGACAGGAGGACAGGAGGGCGGGGAGGACAGGAGGGTGGGGAGGACGGGGAGGACAGGAGGACGGGGAGGACAGGAGGACGGGGAGGACAGGAGGGCGGGGAGGGCGGGGAGGACAGGAGGGCGGGGAGGACAGGAGGGCGGGGAGGACAGGAGGACGGGGAGGACAGGAGGACGGGGAGGACAGGAGGACAGGAGGGCGGGGAGGACAGGAGGGCGGGGAGGACAGGAGGACGGGGAGGACAGGAGGGCGGGGAGGACAGGAGGGCGGGGAGGACAGGAGGACGGGGAGGACAGGAGGGCGGGGAGGACAGGAGGACGGGGAGGACAGGAGGGCGGGGAGGACAGGAGGGCGGGGAGGACGGGGAGGGCGGGGAGGACAGGAGGACAGGAGGGCGGGGAGGACAGGAGGGCGGGGAGGACAGGAGGGCGGGGAGGGCGGGGAGGACAGGAGGGCGGGGAGGGCGGGGAGGACAGGAGGGCGGGGAGGACAGGAGGACAGGAGGGCGGGGAGGACAGGAGGACAGGAGGGCGGGGAGGACAGGAGGACAGGAGGACAGGAGGACAGGAGGGCGGGGAGGACGGGGAGGGCGGGGAGGACAGGAGGACAGGAGGACAGGAGGACAGGAGGGCGGGGAGGACAGGAGGACAGGAGGGCGGGGAGGACAGGAGGGTGGGGAGGACAGGAGGGCGGGGAGGACGGGAGGACAGGAGGGCGGGGAGGACAGGAGGACAGGAGGGCGGGGAGGACAGGAGGGCGGGGAGGACGGGAGGACAGGAGGGCGGGGAGGACAGGAGGACGGGGAGGGCGGGGAGGACAGGAGGACGGGGAGGACAGGAGGACAGGAGGGCGGGGAGGACAGGAGGACGGGGAGGACGGGGAGGACGGGGAGGACAGGAGGACAGGAGGACGGGGAGCGGGGAGGACGGAGGACGGGGAGCGGGGAGGACGGGGAGGGCGGGGAGGACGGGGAGGACGGGGAGGACGGGGAGCGGGGAGGACGGGGAGGGCGGGGAGGACGGGGAGGACAGGAGGACAGGAGGGCGGGGAGGACAGGAGGACAGGAGGGCGGGGAGGACAGGAGGGCGGGGAGGACAGGAGGGCGGGGAGGACAGGAGGGCGGGGAGGACAGGAGGGCGGGGAGGACAGGAGGGCGGGGAGGACAGGAGGGCGGGGAGGGCGGGGAGGACAGGAGGGCGGGGAGGGCGGGGAGGACAGGAGGACAGGAGGGCGGGGAGGACAGGAGGACAGGAGGGCGGGGAGGACAGGAGGGCGGGGAGGACAGGAGGGCGGGGAGGACAGGAGGACGGGGAGGGCGGGGAGGACAGGAGGACAGGAGGACGGGGAGGACGGGGAGGGCGGGGAGGACAGGAGGACGGGCTGCGGGCCCACCTTCTGGATGTCGGTGATGTCCATCAGCCGGATGACCTTGTTCCTTTTGGAGGAGCCGGACTTGGAGCTCTCGAAGCACAGGTAGCTGTGGGTCAGAGGCGAAGCTGCCGCTGAGCCGGGGCCACCGGCCGCCCCAGCCCAGGGCACAGAGGGCGGCCCGGACCCTAACCCTAATCCCCCTTCCACCAGGGCCCGGCCTCGGACGGAGGCTTGACGTCTAGAAGGCGCCTCCCAGGGTCAGACTAAAGGCCGTGCTTGGCTCCGAACCCCAGATCGGGGCTCAGTGGTTCAATCCTGGGCCGCCAGCCGGCCCGCAGGGAGCCCGGGGCTGGGGCCCTGCCAGCTCCCTCGGCGAGGGGCAGCGGGAGACAGGGCCTGGCTGCTGAGAGTGGGGGCCGTGGGCCAGGGTCCCCCCGCTGAGAAGCCCCCTGCAGCCTGGCCCCTGCCCCCCACAGGCCGGGGGGACCCCGGGATCAGCTCTCTGCATCTCCTCCAGGGCCACGGCATGGCCTGTGCCAGGACTGTGACGGGGGGGGCGGCGGTGCCAGTCCCCCGCAGCGGCCGCCGCGGCCGGCCACTCACTTCTCCGTCACGTACAGCACCCCGTTCCGGATGTAGTCCGTGGGCATCTTCCGGTCGCGGTTGATGAGGCAGCAGCGCCAGCCGTTCTCACACACTGAGGGGCAAACGGACCGCGGTTCCCACCGGCGACGCCCGTGGGCCACAGCCACGCGTGTCCGCCTCCACCCCCACGGGGGTGTGGACGGGGAGGCCTTCTCCTCGAGAGGAGACGGAGCCGGCGGCGGGCTCAGGCTGAGCACCGACCCAGGAACCCGGGGTCACAGTGGGCACGTGCGCTGCGGGCTCCATCCCCAGGGCGGGGCACGCAGGAGGCAGCCCGTCCAAGGTTCTCTCACTGTTAACGGCTCTCTCCCCCTCCCTCTCCCTCTCCCTTCCTCTCTGAAATCAATAAACTTTTTTTTTAAAGAAAAAAAAAAAGAAAGAAACGGAAGCTGGTTAAACAGCAAAGTAATGAAATGAAACAGAGGCTCAGAGGCCCAGGTTCATGGTCAAGGCAGGACGAGGGCTCAGAAGGTCAACACTGACACTCTCCCAGCCTCCCTCCCCTGGGGGGCCCACCACTGATGTCAGACACGTGAGGAGCCCAGTCCACCAGCAGTTTAGGGGTTTAGGGAGACTGTTCTGGGGGGCAACAGGGATCTGGGCCTCTGTGTCAGACGGGCATGGCCGTGGTGCCCAGGCTGGACCTCAGGGCACTGCCTGCCTGTGCCAGGGAGCTGCCAGCAGTGCCAACCCTGTGGGACGTGGCTCGCAGCCGGCCCTGCCAAGTTCCCGCTGGGAAACCAACCGCTGACCGCACAGGGGCGCCCTGCACGGCCTGGGCCAGCCACCCGCTCCTCCCCTGCGGCCGGGACATCTGCATACGAGGGGCAGCCCACCGCCCCCCCAGGCGCCCCCCCCCCCCCCCCCCCGGCCAGGGCCCGGCTCGGGCACGCACCCGCCAGCGGCCGCTCGGTCTCCGCCAGGTTGAAGATCTCGTGGAAGTTGCCCCTCTTGGTGCTGTGCAGGCGGCCGGCGTCCTCGTCCCGGCCCAGGCCCGCGGGCGCGCTGGCCACGTAGCTCCGCGCGGACGCCGTCTGCAGCTGCCAACGCCCCGCCGTCAGCGCCCGCGGGGCAGCCCCCCCGCAGCTGCACACACACCCCGGAGGCCGCACACAGCCGAGCCACGCGGGGCCGGGGAGGGGCTGGGCGCCGGGCGGCGGGCGGCGGCTCAGAGCCAGAGCCGGCGGCGGACAGGCCAGTGAAGCCACGTTCAACGCCAGTCACGACACAGCAACGCACACACCAGCCACAGGGGGCGCCCCCGGACCCTACCTTCTGCCCTGACAGCTGGCCGCGAGGAGACAAGACACGTGCGACCGCGACAAGAGAAAAACGGGCCACGTGACACGGGGCCACACACGCTCAGCAAGCTGCACGCGCAGCCCGGCCGTGCGCCCACACCTGCTCCCGGACTCCCTGAGGGGCCAGCGCCAGGAGGGGGTCCTGACCCCCAACAGGGCCTTGCTGTCAGGGCGCCGGGCCGCCTGCCTCCGCCTCCACCGAGGCCTCCTCCGTCTGCGGAGCCCGCCGCTGCCTCCTGCCTGCCGGCGGCACACCCACAGCCTCCCAAGCCTTCCTGTCCCAGAACTGGGGGGCATGGGGCTCCCCTCCGCCCACAGCTTCCCTCCCACCCACAGAAGCACCAGCAGGTCACGGGACACCCTCTCCCGAGTTCACGCACACACGACTCTGCAAGCCAGCGTCACCCTCCCTTGTCGGAGACCCCGAGGCGGCACGAGGCTGGCCCGGCCACGGGGCCGGTGCCCACGTGGCTCTCCACTGACAGACCGGGACCAGGGCGGCCGTCAGGAGCCTTGGAGCTGGGTCAGCGGAGCCTCCGCCCGCCCAGCGCGCCACTGCGGGCACCTCCTCCCAAGGCCAGGCTCTCTGGAGCCATGACCGCAGCCGGCCCTGGGCCCGGGGCCGCCTGGCTGGGGAGGTCCCGGGGCGGGAGGCGCCTGAGCTGTCTGCCAGGGCAGGGGGCTCGGGGCCGGGGCTCGGGGCCGGGGCTCGTGGCCGGCGCTCACCCTGCGGGACACGGCGGCCGCGCTGGAGCGCTCCTTGAGCTGCGGGTCGGTGGGCAGGCTTGTCCAGATGATGTAGGGGGTGTCATACTTGGCTCGCAGCCGCGGGCAGCGTTTGAAGACGAAGTCGATGAGGAAGAACTTGATGCCGGCATAGAGTCCTGGGGGGAGAAGAGCCCTCACTGGGATGCCACCAGCTGCCTGCTCTCGGGCCGTCCGCACCCGGGGTTGGCACGGTGCCCCCAGGGGGCGGGGGGGAGAAGGCACGGGGATGGGGGGATGGGGGGGAGAAGGCACGGGGATGGGGGGATGGGGGGAGAAGGCACGGGGATGGGGGGGTGGGGGGAGAAGGCACGGGGATGAGGGGATGGGGGGAGAAGGCACGGGGATGGGGGGGAGAAGGCACGGGGATGGGGGGGTGGGGGGGAGAAGGCACGGGGATGGGGGGATGGGGGGAGAAGGCACATGCCCCGGCTAAGGGAGTGGCCGCTTTCATGCAAACCCCGAGGTGACTCAGGACAAACCATAAAACTGCCCCCCCCCACACCATCGTCACCATCCCAGGTGACGGGAAGGGGAACTGGGGGCCGTCCCCAGCCGCCCTCTGAGGGGCGTCCTCAGGGCGGGGCTCCGCCCCCGCGGCCCGGCCATCCCCCCGCCCCGCCCCCCGCCCCGCCGGCCGCCCGGCCGCTCACCCACGGCGAGCCCCACCAGGCGGTAGGGGAGGCAGCAGGAGGCCAGGAAGGCGGCCCACAGCACCACGTACAGCTTCTGCGTGGTCTCGGGCTGCACCCACATGAAGAGGCTGGAAGGGAGACGGGGTCAGTGGGCGCGGGGCGCCTGCGCGCGGTGGGCGGGGAGGGACTTACTTCTTGATCTTCTCCAGGATGTCGGCCATCTTCCCGAAGAGGTTCTGCGTGAGGAAGGCTGCGGTTGGGACCGACTCGGGGCCGCGGGCCCCAGAGGTTCCCGGGGGCAGCCCCCGTGACCACGCTGTGCCACACGGTCCCGCCCCATCCAGGCTGGGGGGCCAACGGGGTCAGACCCAGTCCGGCGGCCCTCCCAGAAGGCCCTGCCAGGTCAGCTGGGCCGGACGAGCTGCCCCGGCTGGAGGAGCGCACCTGGGCCTTCTGGGCCACGTCCAGCACCAGCTGGAACTTCTCGGACACGGTCAGGTCCTCCTTCGGCAGCTCCTGGGGCACAGGGCGAGAACAGCGCCACGTTAACGCCCAGAGACCTCCCTTTCCGACCGCATGAGGCCTTCCTCCGCCCCACTCAGCCCACAGACGCTGTCCAGGGGACCTGGCCTTAGGGGCCAGCTCGGGGCACCCCCCCTGGCGCCTGAGAGGGCAGGAGGGCAGGCAGTGGACGCCCAGTAGCCGACGGGACTGAGGCTCCCACTAATGGCTCCATTTGAAGATGCATCTGAAACCATGCAGTGCCCCCAACTCACTTTAAGGGCAGGGAAACTGAGGCAGAGGGGGCCAGGCTCACCCTGCTTGCCTAAGTTCTTTCAACAAAACCCTCCAGAGGGACCCCTGGACCCAGGCCTGCCCCAGACATCCTCTCTGACCTCAAGGAACCCTGCAGGCCCCCCCTCACTCAGCACCCCTACTGCGTGCTCCATGCGCACAGTAGGTGCTCAAACACCTGCTGAGCCCATGGCAGCACTGAGCGCTCCCTCCTGCCCACGCCAACGGCTCTGCCCCGGGGCCAGAGTGCCCTCCAGAGCGAGCTCAGCATGTCCTGCCTGCCTGGGCACACTGCGGTTACTCGTCCGTCAGCGCAGGGAGGTGAGTGGCATGGCCGCGCCAACAGACTGTTCACAGGCTGGAGGGAGGGGCCTGCGGAGCTTTGCCTTTGGAGCTGACACTGCTCTACACGTCGCTGACCCAGCCCGCGGGCCCTCCCTGCACAGGACGCTTGGGGGCTACAGAGGCCCCCCTTCTCTGCCCCCCCCATGTTCCACCCCAGCTGGGAAGGGTCAGAACAGGCCGGGCAGGGCAACCTCTTCCGGAGCAGCCGAGCCTGGGCCGCAGGGCACCGGGCACCAGGTGTCACACGGTCAGGGACCGGGCACCGGGCACCAGCTGTCACACGGTCAGGGACCGGGCACCGGGCACCAGCTGTCACACGGTCAGGGACCGGGCACCGGGCACCAGCCGTCACACGGTCAGGGACCGGGCACTGGGCACCAGCTGTCACATGGTCAGGGACCGGGCACCGGGCACCAGCTGTCACACGGTCAGGGACCGGGCACCGGGGCACCAGCTGTCACACGGTCAGGGACAGGGCGCCTCTGGCCTCTGCTGGGCAGGCGGGGCTCCGGGTGGGCACCCACACAGCGGCACCTGGCCTCGGGGGCCCTGCAGGGACTTACCACCACTTCGGACACCTCGGGCACGATGCTCCACTGTATCCTCCAGCCCCTGCGGAGGGGAGACAGCGCACACGCTCAGGGGCGTCACACCCCCCGCTGCCCCCGAGCGACGGGCGGGAGGAGCGCCCGCCCCGGACAAAGGGTCACCTCCATGCCACCTGCCCCCCTTCCCTGCCCCGCAGAACAGACCATTCGGGTGCCCTCCTGGCCCCTCCCCTGGGCCGCCTGGGAGGGACACATGGAAAAGCCCCCCGAGGTGATGGGACAAGAAACCTTTCCAAGCAAGTGGGTGAGGCCCCGCCCGCATGGCCTACGAACCAGGTCAGGGTTCGATTCCCGGTCAGGACACCTGCCCAGGGGCGTGCAGGAGGCAGCCGATCCATGCTTCTCCCTCCCCCCCTTCTCCTTTCCTCTCTGACATCGTTATAAAACATTAAAAAACAAAACACAAAGGAGATGTGGGGAGGCCGCTGGGAGGCCTGGGGCTGCGGGCTGTGAGGCGGCCCCGCCAGCTCTGACTGCTTCTGTGAGAGACTCCCACCGGCCGGCGCGGCCCGGAGTGGGAGCACTCGGGCGCGGGCCAGTGCGGGTCTCTCAGGCCCGGGAGGGGCTCCCTGTGCCGGGCACCGTGAGTCCAGAGACTCCCACAGAGCCCCCCACGCCTCGCTCAGGGCTCAGAGGACGGAGGGCAAACTCGCAGACTGGGCCGACCCCCAGCGGGGGGCCTGCCGGGCACGGGGCCTCTGCAGCTCAGTCCTGAGGTTTGGGGGGGGCTTTCTGGCCAAACAGAGCCATCGGAGGAGGAGCCAGAGCCGCCTGGGCACTTCTGGAGTCATCCACGGCCGCCCGGGCAGCCCTGGGACACCGGGAGGCTCAGCGCACGGTGACCCACACGCCCTGCACGGCCACGTGCACGCACAGCCCGCTCACCCACCTGGCTATGAGGTAATTGAGGGACAGCCGCAGGATCGCCAGGAACAGGAACATGGGGATGGCCCAGCCGTGCCACACGGCGTTCATGTAGACCTGTGGGCGGGGGTGTGTGTGTGTGTGTGTGTGTGTGTGTGTGTCAGGGGCCTGGCAGGCAGGCCTCATCCCTCCCCTCCCCTCCCCACTGCGGACGGCCCTGGTGCCCAGGGGGCGGGACCCCAGGCTCCGGGGCGGACAAGGCCCCGCTGTCCCCTCTGCCCACCGGGAGCAGAGCAGAGCACGCGGGGCCTCTGCAGGAGGCTCCGCAGGCGGCCAGGCGCACGCCGCCCTGCCCCTCTCAACCACCCCCGGCGGCATCACCGCCCACTTCACAGGCGGACAAACCGAGGCTGCGCCGCCCGCACCCCCGCCCGCGAGGGGCACTCACGGTGAAGGCGATGGCGGACGTGTAGACGGAGTGCCAGTCGGACAGGGCGGAGAGGTTCTTCACGAAGCTGGTGACCGGCTTGGCGCCGCGCTCTGGGGACGGAGACGCAGTCAGGCCAGCGCCGGCCGCCTCGCGTGCTGCCCGGTGTCCGCCCGCCACCCACGCCGGCCCGGGGCGGAGAGGGCTGGGCTCCACGCCCAGGGGCAGGGTGGGCCGGGGCACCCTCCCAGCGGCTGAGGGAGAGGCTGGGAGCAACGCCGGAGGGGTGCCTTCTAGAAAGATGGCAGAACCCCCCCCCCCCTCCCATGGCGGGCACTCACTCAGTCGCCGCATGTTCTCGGTCAGCCTGCAAGACAGGGAGGGCGAGGTGAGGGCCAGCGAGAACGCCCCTGCGGCTGCGCCCCACCCCCTGCAGCTCGGTGCTGGCTGTGCCCCCCCCCTCCCCGCAGGTGGGGCCCCTGTTCACCGAGCGGGTGCCTGGCCCCACAGGAGGACAGGAAGGCCCGCAGCGGGAGGACAGGCGGTGCCATCGCCATCCCGAAGCCGTGGGCGGCCTCAGGGGCAGAGCGGCTGGGAGCCAGTGGGCGCCCCCCGGCTGCCGCCCCGAGCCCACCTGCGGGCGCTGAGGGGCTCCTCGGTCTCCACGGCGCTCTCCTCGGGCTGGAACCGGAAGTCCTCCACGTACTCCCCGAACTTCTCGTGGAACCACTTCTGCAGGCGGGGGCACAGGCCCTGGCCCCGCCGGTCTGCGGGCACAGGGGCAGCGGTGAAGCTGGGCCAGGGGTCTGCGGGGCGGGGACTCGAGGAAGCCCCGGGGGGGCGGGTGCAGGTCCACGCCTGGCTGGGGAGGGCTCAGCCCCCAGAGCCAACCGGCTCCGCCACAGGGAGCACCCAGCCCACACGGCCTTCCTCACGCCCGGCCCCGACCCCGGCCCCGGCCCCGGCCCCGGCCCCGGCCCCAGCACGGCCCCAGCCCGCGTGGGTCTGCATCCCGCCTCCTCCTCTGACTGGCACACGGGCTGCCTGGGAGGTGGCTGTGGGTCACTCCCCGGGACCCGGCGCCCCAGCCAGCGGGTGTGTGTCGGGGACTGGCCTGGGAGGGGGCGAGGACTGGGAAGCACCCAGCACAGCCTCAGAAACCGGGGACACACACACACACACACACACACACACACACACACACCACAGAACATAGCTCTACACCCGCTGTCCCTTCAGGAGGCAGTTCTCGGGGCCGCCTGCAGGGGGCAGTGTCTGCCAGCATTAGAGGGAAGAGGGAGGAAGCGGTCACATCCTGTGTCCGGGGACAAGGCTGGGAGGTTCTGCAGAGGCCACCCCAGCACAGAGGGGGTGCGGGCCTGGCGCCCGAGGGACAGGGTGAGGCAGGGTCAGCCTGTGCTAAAGCAGCTGCGGGCCGCACACACCAGGGACACGGGGGTTTGAAACGCAGCGACGTTCACATGCTGCGCGGCTGTGACATTCTGATTGGGCGACTTGCCGTCCTGCAGCCACTCACCGATCCAGTCAGACTCTAACCCCATTCCGATGGCGGCCCGGCCACAAGCACGTGGGCCCCGGAACAGGATCGCCAGCCAGCGCCACCCCCGCCGGGAGCCTGCGGGACCCACCTGCTCCTGCTCCGTTAGCGACTGGGGCCTGGCTCCTCGGAGGCTGCTGAGCCGCCTGCTCCTCGGTCCTTAAAGGGGAAGAAGGGGGGAGGCCTCCTGAGCCCTCGGGGCCCTCATGGCCAGCTCACGCCCAGCACCCTCGGGGGCCCTCACGCCCAGCTCACGCCCAGCACCCTCGGGGGCCTCACTGCCAGCTCACACCCGGCGCCCTCGGGGCCCTCTCTGCCAGCTCACGCCTGGCGCCCTCGGGGGCCCTCACTGCCAGCTCACGCCTGGCGCCCTCGGGGGCCCTCACTGCCAGCTCACGCCTGGCGCCCTCGGGGGCCTCACTGCCAGCTCATGCCCAGAGCCCTCGGGGCCCTCAGGCCAGAGGAGCTGCCCAGCAGGGCCTTTTCTTTCCTTTCCCGTTCGTTCTCACAGTTTGCTCCCTTGGTGGTGGTTGAGCTCAGAACCGCAGCTCTCACTGCTGGCTCCCTGGCCACTGGTGCCGACACCGACACCGACACCGGGTGGCCCAACACCACGCAGGGCGGCTCGCCCTGGCCGGCCACCTGCCTGGCTTCCTGTGCCTGCAGCCCAGCCACACCCATCTCAGCGTCCCCGGCCTCGAACCCTCTCCCGGAGCAGCTGGATCCTGACCGTCCGCCTGCCTTTCGGCCACGACCCTGACAGCACTGGGCTCCACCACCTCGGGTGGTGTCTGTCCAGGGCCTGGCGCTCACCCTCCTCCATGCCGCAGCCGCCCATCACGCCCCCTCGCTCTGCGCTGGCCTGCGCTGCTGGCCCTGGTTCCCAGCAACCCCAGTCCAGCAGGCACCCAGGACGTGGGAAAGGTGTCGCTCCAGGCATACCTCAGCGGGGCCTGGGGGTCCAGAGGGGCCCACACCTGCCCTCCACACCCCCGCACCCTCACACCCCCGCACCTGGCTTTCAGCACTTCCTGCACCTTCTGCTCCAGCTCGATGCGCCGCTGCCGCTCGCGGTCCAGCTCCTGCCGCAGCATCTCCGCGTTGGTCTCCTCCCGCAGCTTCCGGAGCTCCTCCTCTGCGGGGAGGAAGGCCGTGAGCGCCCGCCCCTGCCCCCTGCGTGCCCGGAGCGGTCTGCGGGCACTTGGAGCTCCTCGCTGCCCGACAGGGACACAGGTCAGAGGTCAGAGGTCAGAGGTCAAAGAGAGCCTAGAAGATGCCCCTGCTGACTCTGAAGTCGGAAGGAGGGGGCAGGAGCCAAGGAATGCAGCTCCTCCGGAGGCTGGAAAAGCAGGAGCGAACCCTCCCAAAGCAGCTGAGGGTCACACAGCGACGGTGAGGGCGGGACCACTCACCGCGTCAGGGGGGTGGTCACTGCACAGCAGGGGGTCCAACAGGGCTGAGTGTGGCCTGTGGTGGCCACAGTCAGGGTGACAATCACAGACCATAGACCACCCGGATGGATAGTGGGCAGGTGAGGGTCACAGACCACAGACCACCCAGATAGAGGGCAGGTGAGGGTCACAGAACACAGACCACAGACCACCCGGATAGTGGGCAGGTGAGGGTCACAGACCACAGACCACCCGGATAGAGGGCAGGTGAGGGTCACAGACCACAGACCACCCGGATAGAGGGCAGGTGAGGGTCACAGACCACAGACCACCCGGATAGAGGGCAGGTGAGGGTCACAGACCACAGACCACCCCGATAGTGGGCAGGTGAGGGTCACAGACCACAGACTACCCGGATAGAGGGCAGGTGAGGGTCACAGACCACAGACCACCCCGATAGTGGGCAGGTGAGGGTCACAGACACCTGGGTAGCGGGGTCGGCAGGCTGAGGCCTTGCGAATGGAAATCCCACAGGAAAAGACACATTTGCTCTTGTCCCGAAGGCTTTCCCGAGACCCAGAACGTGACCAGTTTCACCGAATTTGGGTGACAAGGGCCCTCGGTGAGAGCCAGGACTTCTCCTCGAGGTCTGGCCAGTGAGCAGGGCTGCAGGGGGGGCTCCACGCCCCTCACCGCGGCCAGTGGCACCCCCGCTGGCCTCCACCGGCCCTCACTGCGGAAGTGGCACCCCCCTGGCCCAGGCAGGATGGCCAGGTGCTCCGGGTGGTGTAGCAGCTTCTCTTCCTGGCCCATCTCAAGAGACCTGGGAACACAGGGCCACACCCAAGACCCTGACATTCAGGCAAAGACTCTGACCTACAGCCCAGGCCCTGACCTATGGCCCCAGCCCTGATCTACAGCCCAGGCCCTGACCTATAGCCCAGGACCTGACCTACAGCCCCAGGCCCTGACTTACAGCCCAGGCCCTGACCTACAGCCCCAGGCCCTGACTTACAGCCCAGGCCCTGACCTACAGCCCAGGCCCTGACTTACAGCCCAGGCCCTGACCTACAGCCCCAGGCCCTGACTTACAGCCCAGGCCCTGACTTACAGCCTAACCCTGACCTACAGTCCAGGCCCTGACTTACAGCCCAGGCCCTGACCTACAGCCCAGGCCCTGACCTACAGCCCAGGCCCTGACCTACAGCCCAGGCCCTGACTTACAGCCCAGGCCCTGACCTACAGCCCAGGCCCTGACCTACAGCCCAGGCCCTGACTTACAGCCCAGGCCCTGACCTACAGCCCAGGCCCTGACCTACAGCCCAGGCCCTGACTTACAGCCCAGGCCCTGACCTACAGCCCAGGCCCTGACCTACAGCCTAACCCTGACCTACAGCCCCAGGCCCTGACCTACAGCCTAACCCTGACATACAGCCTAACCCTGACCTACAGCCCCAGGCCCTGACCTACAGCCTAACCCTGACCTATAGCCTAACCCTGACCTACGGCCCCAGGCTCTGACCTACAGCCCAGGCCCTGACCTACGGCCCCAGGCCCTGACCTACAGCCCAGGCCCTGACCTATGGCCCCAGGCCCCGGCACGGCCAGTTTCCAGAAGCCGCTGTGCCTGGACGCAGGACCCTGTCTGCCGGCACAGAGCGGGCCAGACAGAGGAGAGGCTGCGGTCAGGAGACCTGTGGGCGGGCGCCGGGGGGAGGGAGGCACCGGGACATCCCCACCCCCTCTGGGAGGCCGGCCGGCTTCGTCTGCCCAGGGACGTGTTTGGGTTTGCGGAATGCCGGACGTGCCTGGGTAAATGTTTGGAGGCTCAGTCCTCTGACCCGCCTGCTGCCTCGGCGGCTCCTCAGTAACCTCCGGCCCCGCGCCTGCCCCGAGGAGACGGTCCTCCCGAACGGGAGCCGTCCCGCCCCCCACGCTCCTCCTCCCGGGCACGGCCCTCGGCCCGCCAGCACACCTGACAGACCCCGCTTTCCTGAACACGGCTGCCTGGACGCCCGCCCAGGTCCCCCATCAGAAAGGCCACCGCGTGGCAGCAGCAGCCAGGCCGGCGGAGGGCAGGATGCGAACTCGAAAAGCGATCCCTGTCTGACCCGTGGGAGGCGCTGTGCCCGCCTCTGAGGGGCAGACGCCCACACCGCGGGGCTGCAGACGGGCCTCACCCTCCAGCCCCCTCAGCCCGAGCTGCCTGCCCCGCCCTGGGGCTGCAGAGCCGAACACACCCCCCACCCCGCCTCAGGCCCTGTCCCAGCGGCTGCAGGGCTCTCCCCAGCCAGGAGGGAGCAGGGGCACGCCAGGCCCCTGCCGCAGGGACTGCAGCCTGGGGCCCTGCTCGTCCCAGTTCGGCAAAGCTGTGAGAAGACGTGCCTCCGCCAAGCGCCCCCTTCCCGGTGGCACAAGCCGCTAAATCAGCACCTGCGCCGCCCCACCGGTCCTGCTCCTCAGAGCGCGCTCCCTGCGCCGGGGACGTGGCTCCGGCCAGGACGGGGACGTGGCGGCGTGCCCCTGCCCGCGGTGACACACTGAGGTCAACGGCACAGACCACAGCGGCTCTTCGCACCGGACAGAGGCCACCAACGCCTGCCGTCGGCTTCCTCTCCTCCGAGCGCGAGGGGAGACAGGAGCCCGCCTCCGGCCTCACAGCTCCTGACCGAGCTGGGGCTCAGAGGCAGCCCCCCTCCCGCCTCCCGGGGCCCAGGCCCTGGTCCGAGAAACCCGGGCCCCAACTCCGGACCAAGGCGCCTTCGCCCGTGTCACCGTCCCCCTGCAGGCCCAGAGGCCGGGGCCCCACCGCACACCTGCAGGGTCAGTGGCAGCTGAAAGGCCTCTGTGGGTTGGGGAACAGTTGTCGGTGTTCACACAGCAGTGGGGGAGAGGAAGGGGGTGGGGAAGGCAGCGCTCCTGAGCCATCCCAGCTCGGACAGGCCTCGGCGACCCATTCCTCGGCCACTGAGCGGCTTTGCCTGGGCCCCGGGCGGCCTGCTGGGAGCTCAGGTGGAGGGCCAGGCACGGGCGCCTGGCAACAGCAGGCAGCGTGCGGCAGGCCTGGTAGGACCCAGCAACTACGTTACAGGCCAGAGCGGGTGCTCGCCGAGGACAGGGAACGGACAGGTCTCCGTGGACAGAGACGTGGCTCAAACCAGGCCACGCCCGCACAGCAGTGAGGGCAGGAGCACAGACGGGAACTCGGACTGGGGGAGCACAGATTGGGGAGCACAGGAGGGGAACACTGAAGGCCCGCTGTGGAGGGAGCTCGAGGGCCTGGCGGGGGAGGGAGGCGCGGACGGGCCACCGTTACTGACGGGGGAGTGAGAACAAGTGCAGCCGTGGCTTCTGGGAGGCACAGGCCGGACACAGAGGAGCCTGGGCGTCCGCGTCACCCAGAATTCACCGGAAGGACTGACCGGGAAAGACTGGTATCCCGAGAAAGAGGGGACGTGGCGCAGGAGAGAAACCGACTCTGTACGGCCTGGGACCTGCAGACGGCGTGGGGATGCGACCCACAATGCAACAGCACGGCGCCGCACCCGCTACGGACCCCAAACCTCGTCATGAGGGGCCAGCAGACACCAACCCGAGGGACAGACAGTCTACAGAACAAGGGGCATCAGAGACACACAGACAGCCCCGGCCGTGGCTCCGTGGCTAGAGCGTGGCCCCACGGGCCCAAGGGTCTCGGGTTCGACTCGGATCCAGGGCATGTAAGTGAATTACAGGCTCAGCCCCAGCCCCAGCCCCAGCTGGGCGTGTTCGGGAGGCGACTGTGGCTCTCACGTCGGTGCTTCTCTCCCCTCCCCCTCCCTTCCGTTCACGCTGATGAGACCACGGAAGAGGCGGCGGGCCGCCGAGAGTGCCGGGATCCGCTCTCCCTCGCCGTGGACACGGGCACAGGGAAGGCAGAGAGGGCCTCGGGTCAGACGGCAGCACCGCTAACCTCGCCGTGCCGTTTAGACAAGAGGATGTGCTTGTGTGTGGGAAACACCGTGAGGCAGTTAGAACCCAGGACACGTGTCTGCGCAGGGCCACCCAGCGGCACAGGAAGTAACGTGCACCACCGGAGGAGGTGGAGCGCAGGCGGAGGCGGAAATCCGCTTCGCAACCTCTCATGAAATGATGGCACGGAGCCATGATGATGGAGGCGGGGACCGCGAGGGAGGGCCCCCAAGGTCACCCCTCCCATCAGCCCAGAGGGACGGGACAGGACAGGTCACGTGTGGAACCCATGGGATGCCCTGAGCAAAGTACGAAGTGGAGACCCCACCACAGAGGGCCTGCCCTCCCAGACAGCCTGCCCCCCCACAGCCTGGCCCCCCGAGGCCGGAAGAGAAGCAGCGGTCAGCACCGAGGGTCGCAGCTGCCGGCCGCAGGCTGCTGAGGGAGGATGCGGGGGCGGCGGGGCCGTGGGCTCACGTGGGAAAGCTGGCGACACAAAGAAAACGTGTGTTTTCCGTGGTGATGTCAGACGCGCTGCTTTCGTTCCTAGAACACAGCGAGCTGCCTGACGAAATGTGCGGGGACTCCCGGGCGGGCTGGGGGCGCGGGCGGGGGCCGGCCTGCCTCACCCTCCGGCGGAAGCCGGGGGTGGCGTGTGGGGGAGAACATGACGCTCTCAGTGTCTCTCTGACGTTTCCCATCGCTAAGAAAGAATGCCTGGCCCGGCCGTGGGGCTCAGTGGGCTGAGCCGGAAGTTTGCAGGCTCGTCCTGGTCAGGGCACACCCAGATGTGGTTCGGCCCCCAGGGGGCGTATACGGAGGCGATCGACTGACACCTCTCTCACTGGCTGTCCCCCCCCTCGCTCTGACGAAGGGAAGGCACCCTCAGTGAGGAGGAGCCAGCAGCCGTCAGCGCCGCCCGGGCTGTGCCCGGAGACCCCCTCTGCCACGCGGGCTCCCGGGGCCGGGGGACGGCCTCCTCGGCCGACAGCACAGACCACAAGGCAGGAGCTCCCGTCCACGGGGATCCGGGCGCCCCAAACGGTGTCCCCGTGGGACCCGCGGTCCTGCCCACCTGCTGGACATCGCTCCCCACGGCCCTGCCTGGGGACCCCCCGAGGCCCTGCCCCGCCCTGGAGCCCCGGCTTAGAGGCTCTCGCAGACCCTGCCCCACTCGCTGACGGCATCTGGCTCAGCTGGCTCACGGACACGTGTGTCACGGCCGAATCTGGCCGCTTGACCCACAACAGCCAAGTTCACGAGGCTCGTCTGCTGATGCGGCAGCATCCCTGCCAAGCTCGGGCAGAGGCTCCCGCACTGGCCGAGCGGCCTGTCCCCGGGCACCGCCCCCCGCGGGCCCAGCACAAGCCCCGTCACAGGACCGGCCAGAGGAGCGGGTCAGGCAGGCCCAGCAGCAACAGCAGCCCCAGACCTGCTGCACCCGCTCCCCAGCAGGTGCCACAGCCTCCGGCGCGAGGGAGACCGAGGCTGTGTACACACCTGCACACAGGCACACGTGGAGTTATCGGCACACACACGTACACGCAGAGTTAACAGCACACACAGGCACACAGGCAGAGATAACAGCACACACACGTACACCCATGCTCAGCTAACAGCGCACACATGCACACATGCGGTTAATGATACACACACGTGCACATATGCAGTTAACAGCACACACTGTGAGGTAATGATACACACGTGTTCACACGTGCAGAGTTAACAGCATCCATGTGGAGTTAACAGTACACACACCTGCACCCGTACTCATCGAACAGTGCACGTGCACGTGCACACATGCAGTTAAGTGCACACACACATACAAAGTGGACAGCGCACACATTCGGAGTTAAATGCATACATATGTACACACATGTGGAGTTAACGGAGCGCACACACTCATGCATGCACACAGAGTTAACTATGCACACACATGCACACATGCAGAGTTAATACATGTACACACAGAATTAATAGCACGCATGTGGCCTTAACTGCACATGCACACGGAATTAACAACACATGTGTGCACACCCGCATAGTTAACAGCACACAGGTGTGTTGCACAGTTAACACCACATGTGCAAGCACACGGAGTTAATAGTGCACGCATGCAGATTTAACAATTGCATATACACACGTGCACGGAGAGCTGATTGCACACCTGTGCACACACACACTCTGTGCACACACACGTGCACACACACCTGCAGGGGGAGTGCTGACAGGAGATGGGTTTGAGGGGAAGACAAGACTGCAGCGCTGCGGCGGGACACGCAGAAACGCAGACACGTCACCCGCTCCCCGGGAGAAGAAGGCCGCGCCCCTGAGGCTCCGCCTTCACCCGGGAGCGGAGTGCCCAGGGTACGGCTCAGACACGCTCAGTGTGCGAACCACCGGGGACACACGGACAGAGCGGGAGACAATCCCAGGGGGACGGGCAGGACGGAGGCCCAGTGGGCTTGACGGGCAGGGGGTGGCCGCCTGGGCCCTTCCCCCGGGGCCCGGGCAGCCCTGCGAGGCGCGGACGTGACTAGTTCAGGGTGCTCAGGGCGGAGCTGCCTGCCCCCCGCATTCCCCTGACAGGATCACCCCCCCCGAGCCAGCCGTGTTGCGCAGGGGGCACGTGTGAGCCTGGCTGAGGGCATCACCGAGGGCCACTCCCTCCTCCGCCCTCCGAGCTGGGTCCCCTCACCTACAGAGCGGGGCCAGCCGGCGAGCTCAGGGGCGGAGCACCAACCTGTGAACCAGGAGGTCACCGTTTGGTTCCCCGTCAGGGCACCTGCCCAGGTTGTGGGCTCCATCCCCATGGGGGGCGGGCAGGAGGCAGCCAATCCATGATTCTCTCTCATCATTGATGTTTCTCTCTCTCTCCCTCTCCCTTCCTCTCTGACATCAACAAAAACAAATAAAAATAAATAAATACATGAGTGACACAGGGGCAGCGAGCGGATCCAAGGCAGCAGGTGGAACGAGGCAGCGTCTGTGGGACCCGCGGGCCCTTCCGAACGCTCGGCGGTCACCAGCCAAAGCCCAGGCAGGAGTCCGTGGGGGAGGGGCGCCAGCAGCCCAGCCCAGCCTCCAACTCGGCCATCACACACACACACACACACACACACACACACACACACACACACGTCCCTGCTGTGCCTTGCGATTCCTTGTGGAAAACAAACAGAACACACAGTGGGACAGGCCCGTGTCCAGGGCCGGAGACAACGGCGCCCGGTTGGCTGGGATGATGTGATTTCCGGGGAGACTCCCTCCTCTGAACGGCGCCCGGTTGGCTGGGATGATGTGATTTCCGGGGAGACTCCCTCCTCTGCCCGGGAGCAGAGCCGCCAGAGCTGGGCTTGGGGGCAGCAGCGGGACCGCGGACTCGGAGGCGAGAGCGTGTGGGCGTCCACAGGAGCCGCGGGAGCTGTCCTGACCGACTGGACGGAGGCTGGCGGGCCTCCTCCCCGGCCTGCCCTCCGCGGTACTCCCACAGGAAGTGCTTCTCCTGGCCTGCCCTCCACGGTACTCACGCAGGAAGTGCTTCTCCAGCAAGGCGATTTCCAGGTGACCTTTGATCTCGTTCAGCCGGTCGGACTCCGTCCGGTTGAAGTCATGGACTCCCGCGGCCATGATGAGGGTCCCCGGACCGGCCTGGAGGGAAACACCGAGAGGGGGAGCTCAGGGGCCCCTCGAAGCTCCCGGTCCACCCAGCGCCCCGGAGCCCCTGCCTGCCGGGCCCTGCGCACAGGCAGGCGCGGGTTCACCTGAGACCCACAGCGGGTCGCTCGGCCTCCCCCGGGCCGGCTGGGCTGGCGGAAGCACAGCGGCTCCCCTGCCCTCCCCAGGGAGAAGCGCACGCCCGCCAGCAAACCCATCCGTCCCCGCCCAGCCTCCCGTGGTGGTCCGGAGGTGGCCACACAACCACGTGGCTGTGCATAAGTGCCACTGAGCGGCACTTAAAATGGCTCACGTGGCAGGTTTCCTGTGATGCGCATGTCACCACACAGACACACGATGAAGAGAAAGAGCCTAAACACACACAGGTGGCCAACCTCCCTCACAACCAGGCCTCACAGCAGCCACTCAGAGCTCCCACCCCCACCCCCTGCCCCCCACCCCCGCCCCCTGCCTCCTGCCCCCGCCCCCCACCTCCCGCCGGTAGAGAGGACAGCAGAGCCAGAGGACAGCTGAGTGAGCGGAGGAAGGGTGCGGGGCACACACACTGAGGGAGGTGGGGGGCGGCCTGGTACGGCCACCGGGATGGCACACACGAGCCACCTGGGAGCACATAGCTCTCGGGAGTGGCAGGTGCCCAGAGGCGCCAAGTGCCCTGGGGGAGAGGCACCCCCTCCCGTGGGACCCTGCGACCAGCCCCCCCTGCAGAAAGGGTCCCGAGAAACACATGGAGGGAATGGACGGGGCCTGGGTCACAGCCCTGGGCACCGCACTCTTAGTGCCCTGGCTGCCATGTGCCCGGACGGGAGCACTAGCACCAGCCCCAGCCTGCTGACCCTCTGTGCTGTCACCTGCCACAGGCACTCACACATGCATGTGCATGCGTACACACGAAGACACACGTGCACGCACACGCACATGCACATGGGAGGGCCGGGCTCCGGGTACAGTCAGGGTCTCCATCAAGACAGCTCCTGGGTGCAGGCAGCTGCCACTGGCCTGGCTGGACAGATGGACAGAGCGTGGAAAACAGTCACACTGTGATTCTGCAGGATCCCGCCTCACACACACACACAGCCTGGAGCCACATGAGGGATTCTTGCTCCCGAGTGGCCCACCCTCGGCCCCAGCAACGTCGGAACCAGCCCCAGCCCCAGGCTGATGCCGGCCAATAGCACACGCCGTGGCCCGTGCAGGCCAGCCGCGCTCGGTGCCGGGGCGCTGGGGCGGCGAGCCGCCTGGCCTGGCTGCTCCGCCTCTGCCGGGCCCGGAGCGCCTGCCGGAGCCGCGGCTCTCAGGAGGCCGGGCTGTCAGTTATTCATCCCGCCGGCACCCAGCCTCTTCCGACGGAGCGTCCATAACACACGGAGCGGAGGCGGGCGCACAGGGGCCGGGAGGAGACCACGGCCCCGCGCGGCGTCCACGTCGGGAGGTCACCCAGGGCGGCGAGGAGAGCCCGGCAGCAGGCCAGGGGCGGACACTTCCCGAGTGCCCTGTCCGTGGCCCTCCTGCACCACCGTGCCCAAGGGCACCACCTCGCTGAGGAGTCTGCCCACCACCCCCTCGGAGGGAGCACCAGCTGCTGTGCCAGCGCCTGGCAGAGGAAAGGCTGCTTCCCGTCTTACTTTTCCAGTCGCCAGGCTGGGTGTGGGCTGGGCAGGAGTGACCGCCTGGTCCTCGCCCTGCGCAGTGATGTGGGGTGAGGGGCAGGGCAGGGCCAGTGCCGGGCGGGCAGGCGGGCGAGGACCAGGCAGGTCACTCCTGCCCCAGTCCACACCCAGCCTGGCGACCGAGGGGCACCCCGCAGGGGCCCGGGGCCGTGTGGCGGAAGCCGGTACTCACGGGGTCCCGCAGCTCCTCGCTGTCCCGGGGCGAGGTCCGAGGCGCTCTGAGGGGCGCGTCGTCGCCGCATTCGGTGTCCGAGGCGTTGGGAGACTCCGCCAGGTCGAGGAAGTCGTCTCGCTTGTGACCTCTGAACCTGATCTTGTCCAGCCTCCTCAGCATGTTCAGCACCGAGCCCCGCTGCTTCACCCGGACATGGCGCTCGGGGTCCCTGAGGACAGAGGGGGGGCGGCCGTGGTCACTCACGCGGGCCGCCTGCCTCCCCCGAGGACGCACCCTCCGCACACACGGCCCCGGCCCAGAGCTCAGGCTGCACCCGGCCCTCCCGGCATGGCTCCACCATGCACCACCCGCTGGGCGGGGCCCTGCCGGGCTGTGTACAAAGTGGGTCCACTGAGCCCCGCAGGGCTGGAGGGGGCAAGGGTCTCAGGGGACTTTCCAACCCGAAAGACGGGCCAGCCCTGTGCACAGCGCAGCTGGGGGGGGGGGGGGGGCAGGGGTGTTGGGAGGACAGGGACGGCCAGACACGCCCCAAAAGTTCTCTGAGCGTCAAGAATGAGGCCAGCCCTAGCCGGTGTGGCTCAGTGGATAGAGCATCAGCCTGTAGACTGAAGGGTCATGAGTTCTATTCCAGCCAAGGGCACAGGCCCGGGTTGCTGTCTCAATCCCCAGTGTGGGGCATGCAGGAGATAGCCGATCTATGATTCTCATCACTGATGTTTCTCCCTCTCCCTTCCTCTCTGAAATCAGTAAGTGTGTTTTAGAAAAATGAATGAGCCAGAGCTGTGATTCCACGCCTGGGGCAGCCACAAACCCCAGAAACCGCCCAGTCTCAGAGGCTGCGAGACGCCGAGCCTCCTGCTCTGAGGTCTCCACGACCTGGCGGGCGGGCAGCCGCCTGGCTCTCCGGGGCCCGAGACTGCGGAGTCATGGCTGCTGGCCACATGGACACACACATTTAAACACATGTGCACACCCAGGGACAGACACACCACGGAGTCCCAGTCCCCTCCTCCGCCCGAACTGCGCCCGGAAAACGCAGGTGACCCCGAGTTCCTGTGCGTGGCCCTGCCCTGCACGGCCAGCCTGACCCCCTGCCGGCACACAGCTCCCCGCGTGGCTGCGGGCCTGACCTCCCAACCCCACCGAGGCTCAGAGCTGCCCCGCCCGCCCCCGCGGCGGGAAGAACGCAGACAGGGCGCCGGGAGCTCCGTGTTCCTGTGCGTGGCCCTGCCCTGCACGGCCAGCCTGACCCCCTGCCGGCGCACAGCTCCCCGCGTGGCTGCGGGCCTGACCTCCCAACCCCACCGAGGCTCAGAGCCGCCCCGCCCGCCCCCGCGGCGGGAAGAACGCAGACAGGGCGCCCGGAGCTCCGTGACGCACACGAACCGCCCCGGCTGGCACCCACACACGGGGCACGGCAGGAAGCGGGGGCGCAGGACGGGACGGTGAGGGCCTCCCGCCCCGCTGGGGTTCCACGGAGAACAGGAAGGGGCAGATGCACTTCCTGTTTCCGACCGCTCCTGAGCACCGTCCTCACGCCCGGGTGTGGTCTGCAGCCACGTGCCTGCCCGCCCTCCAGGGGCCTGCCCCTCCCACCCACCCCCCTCCACATGGCTGCTGGGCGGCCCCCACTCAGAGGCGCCCGCTCGCTCTGTTCTGAGGGCAGGGGGGCGGCGGGGCTCCGGGGACAGGCAAGGGCCGGACATGGCCCCCGCTCGGACTCCGTGGGCCTCGGGGAGAGCAGGGGGCGTGCGGGAGGGGTGGGGGCGGCCCTGCCCTGCCATGGGCGGGGGAGGTGGGGGGGCAGGGGCAGCCCTCTGGAACCACGTGTGTGAAGAGCAGTGAACTCCCGATGGGCTGAAAGGTTACATAAACTTGAAAAAAAACAAAAACCGCCGACACCGGTTTGGCTCAGCGGTAGAGCATCGGTTTGCGGACTGAAGGGTCACAGGTTCGATTCCGGTCAGGGGCATGTACGTTGGTTGCGGGCATGGTGGGGGGTGTGCAAGAGGCGGCTGGTCGATGTTTCTCTCTCATCGACATTTCTAGTTCTCTATCTCTCTCCCTTCCTCTCTGTAAAAAATCAATAAAATATATATTAAAAAAAAAATCAAGAGGGCTTTTCTAAAAAAAAACCCACAAAAACCCACAAAAACCAAAAGAAGAGAGAACTCGGTGCCATCGAGGCCGCAGGGAGGGTATCGGTCGGCTAAGGGATGGAAGCCCTCGGCACCAGGTGGAGAGCGTCTAACGGTCCGGAGAGAGCACACGTCCTGTTTGAAAAATGTGGCGGAACCGGCTCCACACGCAGCACCAGGCCAGCGGCGATTCGCACCTGGGTGGTAAACAGACGGAGCCGCCCGCCCGAGAGTGACGGCCCCGGTGCCGTGGGGGCCGCCGGGAGCACGTCCACCGGGGCGAGCGGCACCGCAGCCCTGCCAGCGGCCCGGCCGTCCGCTCTCCCGGGGCGGAGGGAGCCCGGGGCCACGCGGGACGCGTCTGGGGCGTGACGCGGCGACTGTAAACCTCGCTGTCCCCCAACCACTGTGCCAGCCACGCCTCTACAGGACCACAGGCGGCCGGGCCGGGGACCGGGAGGGACCGGGAGGTGCAGGCTCACCGGCGTTTGCGACGTCCCTCTCCCGGCGTCCGGCCGGGCCTCCGATTGGTGTGTAAGTGAAAAGCAGCCGGAACGCGCTGGCCGGACAGGGTGGACGCAGCTGTGAGACCCACTTCCCTTCACTCCACCTGCACGGGAGCTTCCCCGTCACCCAGCGTCAGACAGGCCGGCCTGAGGCTCGGACCCGGAGCGGACGCCCCGAGGAGCGGTCAGCGCCCGGCTGGCCCCACGGCTCCCTCCGCAGGCGCGGCGCGGGGTTCCCACGGCGGTTCTCACGCCCCAAGCCGGCTGCCTTCCTGCCCTGTTCCCCTCCTGCAAGCAAATGAGGCCGTAGCGCGGGACAAAGCCCGAGTGTGTGCCCGCCATCAGCATGCAGCGCCCAGCCCGGGGCCAGCCCGGGGCCGCTGACTACCCACCACCCAGCCAGTCTGTCCAGCCACCCAGCCTCTGCTCCTCCTGCTGGCTCCTCGCCTCCACCCACACCCAGGGTCCAGACACGGCCTGCCCCGGCCAGGGGCTCCGGGAGGCCAGGCCATCCCCCACCCTGCCCCTCCCCCGCCTCCTGGGCGCCTCACACTCATGAACAGCGCGTGCTGCTGCCAGAGCGGGACCAGGCCCTACAGCACCCAGCACCCAGCACCCACCCCCCGGGATGGCCTCTGCTGCCCGGAAGCCCTCAGGCCCGCCCCCGGGAGGACCCACCAGAATCA
Source organism: Pipistrellus hanaki (assembly GCF_964339955.1). Classification (NCBI taxonomy): domain Eukaryota; kingdom Metazoa; phylum Chordata; class Mammalia; order Chiroptera; family Vespertilionidae; genus Pipistrellus; species Pipistrellus hanaki. The sequence continues at coordinate 170,418 of NW_028182305.1, forward strand.
CGCCTGCAAAGCCCGTTTCCACACAAGGTCAGTGTCACAGGTTCCACATGAATGTGGGGGACCCCATCCAACACAGGACACCCCCCAACTTTCAGATGGAGACGGAGAGGGGGAATGGAGGGCTGGGTCGCAGACACTGACCGGGACCCAGAGAAGCCCCCACAGGGTCACAGCTCACCGCACCTGCCCTCTGGTGCAGCTGCCCCGTCCCCCATCGAGCCCCCCTTATCCCGTCAGAACCACTCTGCACACCTCACCCCCCCCCAGGCCACAGGAGGAATTCCCCTCCTCAGACACCCCTCCCCCGACTGGCCCCCCTGCACCCCACAGCCCCCTCCTCAGACACCCCTCCCCCGAACGGCCCTCCTGCACCCCACAGCCCCCTCCTCAGACACCCCTCCCCCGAACGGCCCTCCTGCACCCCACAGCCCCCTCCTCAGACACCCCCTCCCCCGACCGGCCCCCCTGCACCCCACAGCCCCCTCCTCGGACACCCCCTCTCCTGACCACGGTCCTTCACCCACCCAGCTCCTCCCCACACCGTCAGGGTGAGCAGCCCGCGGGTGGGACAGCTGCCCAGGGCCCAGCCCCCACCCCCACCTCCAGGGGGAAGGAGATGCGCTGGTCAATGCTCCTCGGCGGAGGCCACGCCAGACCCCGGCCCCTGCTCAGAGCCAGGGCGTCGGCAGGGACCCGAGACCATGGCCAGAGTGGGCGAGCCAGGCCGTGCCCAGGGAGGCCCCCGGTCAGCGGCTCCCGCTCCCGGCTCCGGCTGCAGGGCCTGCGCAGCGGGACCCAGTCCAGCAGGAGGGCGGACACAGGCAGCGCCTGGGCGGCTGGAAACCACGGCCACGCTCCCTCCACCGAGGCTCAGGGGGGCGCCTGGTCCACAGTCCGGGCCTCTGAAGCGCTCGCTCCGGCCGCCCGGCTCCCGGCCCGGCTCCCTCCGGCCGGTCTCCCGCGGACCAGGATCCAGCGTCCGTCCCCCCACCGGAAGCTCCTCGTCACAGACCGCGTCCCCGAGTCACGGAGCCTCCCCGGCCCCCCCAAAGCCGGTCCCAGCTGGCCGCGTGGCCGGCTGCCAGGCCTGTCCTCGGGGTCCGGGCAGCGGCTTTGCGGGGAACAGGGGCCGTCCTGCTCAGCACCCCCGCCGCCCCAGCAGCGTCTCCCTGAGCTCCACTGGCCTGGCTCAGGGGCAGAGGTCAAAGGGCAGAAGGCACGTCCTGACAGACCAGAGGGGCCACGCCGGCCCAGGGAGGCGGGAACCAGAGAACCAGGCTCACGGGGCCCGGCCGGAGGACGGGGTGCATGGAAGGACGGCCGTTCCTGTGCCCGGGGCGGCCCCTCCTGACCCCGAGGCCAGCAGCGAGGTCGGACCCGACCGCCATCCGTACATCCCGCCCGTCCCCTCGGGCCCTGTGGGTGCCGGTGAGGCCCCCGGAGCTCCCTGGCCGCGGGACCTGCCTGGCCCAGGGCGGGGGGCGGGTCCCGTCACAGGCCGGGCCGGAACGTCCGGACCCGGTGGCCAGGGCCTGCCATAACTTCTCGGCTCTGCCGGAGCCGCGGAACCCGTGTGGCGGTGCCAACAAGACGCCACTCACAGAGCGAGCGGCCGAGGCCACCTCGGTCCCGTCCCCGTCGTAAAGCTACGTGCACCCGGGAACACGGTTCCCGGAGGGCCGGGCAGGGGCAGGGACCTGGGCCCTGGAGCATGCCGGTCCCAGCCCCATGGCTGACCTCACCAGCACCCGTCTTCTTAAGGGAAAGGGGAGGGCAAGGTGCCTCAGGGGAGGCCGGGCAGCGGGCACCCTCGGGCTGCAGGGCAGAAGGATCTGGGTGAGCATCCATCACTGAGCCCTGCCCCGCGTCCCCCCGCAGCAGAGGGGCCAGCGCTGAGCGGCACTGCCCACCCGCAGCCCGTTCACACTGACTGCAGCAGGGCCCCCTCGGCCTCAGGCCCGGCCAGTGCCAAACCACCCCACTGTGGAGACCACCTCCTCCCGAGCCACCCACCACCCTGCCCACCCACTGCCAGGGCCGCCCTCCCTCCCGTGAAGGCTGCCCCCCCTCGGCCGAGTCCCCAGAACACCCCCACTCAGCCCGCCCCACCCCCCCCTGTGCCCTCCGTGCAGTCCCGGCCCTGCCCCTGCCCTTGCCCGCCCCCCCCCGGGGGGGATGAGCAGGGAGCCAGGTGTGCACTTAGGCCCTCGCACCTGTGGCAGCCTCAGCTGAGGGTCCTGTCCTCCCAGCTCCCTTCTTCACCTGCCCAGCGAGCCCGGGACCCTGCGGGGCAGCCCTGATGCTCACACCCCACCCACAGCTCTCCGTGTCAGAGGGGCGCCCACACCCACCTCCTGCCAGCTGGTCAGGAAAGGAGCAGGCCAGGGCAGCTGACAGCGCAGGCCCAGCCTCGATTCCACCCTCTGCGACACTCCCGTCCGGGGGCGTGAAACGTTAAAATAGCCAGAGCCTCCAGGTCCTCTTTGCACCCGCTGCCCAGGCCCGGCCAGGCCCGGCGGTGACAGGTGAGCCCCCCCAGCCTGCCTGGGCGGCAGCACGGCAGGCTCTGCGGGCAGAGGGGCCAGGCCACGTCTGAGCCCGTACGTGGCACGTGGCCCTGTCCCCTGGCGCTCAGACTGCCCGCACCCGCACGGCTCAGGTCCGGCGGGGACATCGCAGAACAGTCTGGGGACCGTGACCCCCCCCCCCCAGTCTAGGTCGGTGTTTAACGAGCGCCGTCTCCGGCTGGGGGGCTAGGTGCTGCCCTGGCCTCCCCCCAGCAGAGGGCAGAAAGGCCCGAGGAGGCGGTGGGCGGCGGCTGAGGGCACGCGGAGCGGCCTGTGGGCGCAGAGGAGGGCACTCCAGCCGGGCACCCACCGGACCGGCCAGAGGGAGGGTGGAGCCGCTGGGAGCGGGTGACCCGGCGGGGTGGGGTCCATCACCGGTCACAGTGTGGGGCGCGGTGCCCACGGGGAAGGGGGCCGGATCCACCAGGATGGCTGGCAGGTGACGGAGGAGCGAGGGGGGAGCAGGGGGAAGGCGGGGTCCTCGCCAGCTGCTCACACCTGGTCTGCACACACCTTCCAGGGGGACTGGGTCCCAGGCCCTCCCCTCCCGCGGCCCTCCCCTCCTCCAGGCCCCTCCCCTCCCCCAGGGCCTCCCCTCCCCCGGCCCTCCCCTCCCCCAGGCCCTCCCCTCCCCCAGGGCCCTCCCCTCTCCCAGGCCCTCCCCTCCCCCAGGCCCCTCCCCTCCCCCGGCCCTCCCCTCCCCCAGGCCCCTCCCCCAGGCCCTCCCCTCCCCCAGGCCCCTCCCCTCCCCCGGCCCTCCCCTCCCCTGGCCCTCCCCTTCCCCCGTCCTCCCCTCCCCCAGGCCCTCCCCGCCCCCAGGCCTGGCTTTTTTAAGAGCTCAATAAGTATTAGGGTACTGAAGATGCCCCACCCTCTTAGAGAGAAGGAACCGGTTCAGAGGGGAAGTCATAGGCACCACCATTGGAAGACGGGGTCCGGGTCCTGTCACTCCGGCCCAGGGCCGGCTCTCGGAAGGCACCCCGCCCGCCCCTGGGACCGCCACAGGCCTGCTGGCCCAGGGCCGGCTCCCGGGGCCCAGGGCCGGCTCCCGGGGGCCCAGCGAGGCCGCAGCACGGGGGAGGCCGGTCCTCAGGCACCCTCGGGCCTCCTTCCAGCCCACAGCCCGCGCGGACACGCAGCCACGGGCCGGACACAGCACCGCTCCCTGAGCACCCGGAGACAGGGCCCCCGTGACCACACCCACCTCGGAGCGCGCCCAGGAACTGAGATCTGGCACAGGCTGCACCCACGGCCCTTCCTCCAGCAGCCACGGCCCTTCCCTCCGGCAGCCACGGCCCTTCCCTCGGGCAGCCACGGCCCTTCCCTCGGGCAGCCAGGAGGTGGAGTGCTGGGCCCGGGGGCCGTGGGGGAGCTCGGGCCTGGGAGCCGTGGGGGAGCTCGGGCCCGGGGGCCGTGGGGGAGCTCGGGCCCGGGGGCCGGGGGGAGCTCAGGCCTGGGGGCCGTGGGGGAGCTCGGGCCTGAGGGCCGTGGGGGAGCTCGGGCCTGGGGGCCGTGGGGGAGCTCGGGCCTGAGGGCCGTGGTGGTTGCTTGGGCCTGGGGGCTGTTTGGGTGCTCAGGCTGAGGGTCTGGGGGGACGAAGAAGCCTGGGGCTGGCAGGGCCTCTCCGAGCAGTGACGCAGTGAAGGAAGGAGAGACAGGACCCGCGGCTGCAGAGCAAACGCCCCCGCAGGGGTCGAAGGTAAACATGTGCAGCAGGCGGCGGTGACTCACGGGCCTGCCCCGGTCACAGCCGGAGGCGGGCGCTGCGGGAGAACAGGCCGTTCCCGGGAGGACGGGACCCGCCCGGAGAGGGACAGTGGGAGCCGCACCAGAGCCCGGTCCCCGCGTGGCAGAAACGGTGGGGGTCCGTGGGGCGCGGCGCAGGGCGGGACGGACGATGCCTTCCAGGAAGCTCGCCCACGCCCCCTCGCGAACGCCGGGCAGGTCGTGCACCCCGAGCTGGCTGATGACAGAAAACCTGGCTGAGTGCCCTTGGCGTCCACCCGAGGGCGACAGCCCCACAGGGAGCCCGGGAAGGGGGCGGGGGCAGGCCCCCCGACCCTGGCCCAGGCCTCCGCACCTGCAGCCGAGCTGTGTCCAGACTCACCTGCCAGCCCGGCGGGGGCCTGCCGCAGGGCCGAAGGCGCCCTCCCGGCACGGCACGTGCCCACGCGGCACACCGGGCACACCCTCGGCGGGTGGGGGGAGGCGGCAGGTGGAGGAACAGCCCGGGCCCCGTGGGCTTCGGGCTGGAGAGGGTGGGGCCAGCCTGGGTGAGAGGCCAGGCCCGGCAGCCCCCCTCCCCGGATCCACCGGGATCCACTGGCCTCCAGAGGCTCCCTGCGCCCTCCCCTGGGGCCTCACGGCCGCACCCCCACAGCGGAAGCGCATCCCCTCCCCCTCCCCCTCCCCCTCGCCCTCCCCCTCCTCCTCCCCCTCCTCCTCCCCCTCCTCCTCCTCCCCCTCCCCCTCCTCCTCCCCCTCCCCCTCCCCCTCCTCCTCCTCCCCCCCCTCCCCCTCCCCCTCCTCCCCCTCCCCCTCCCCCTCCCCCTCGCCCTCCCCCGGGGGTCCCTCAGGCAGAGGAACAGCCCTAAAGCACGTGTCCCTCCCACGTCCTCCTCCCACGGCCTCTCCCAGGCAGCCCCATTCCCCCCCACCCCCGTTCAAAACACCCTCCCTGCCCCTTCCGCAGCCAGTCTCCTCCTCCAGGAGGCCCTCCGCCCATGAGCATCCCTGCACTAGGGCCCCTGGGCCCACACGCGTGTGTGCAGACACACGTGACACCGTGTACCACTGCCCCATGTGCACGAGCACCGTGGTCTGTCGGTCACACACCCTGCCTCCCGGGAGGCGCTTTGGGAAAGGGGCCGCATGAGCCTGGAGCCCCCGGTGCCCGAGAAGGAATGACACGGGGGAGCCGAAGAGAAGCAAGCGGGAAAGGGGGTCCAGAGACAGCAGCCTGGGCGTCCCTGCAGGCAGCCCCACACCGCCACGCCCCACGCCGCCATGTCCAGGACCTGAGCCCACACAGGCCCCTCTGCTGAGTAAGCCTGCAGTCCCGTGGGCGCTGGGTGGACGAGGTGAGCCTGCACCCTGGGGAGACCCTGGACAGTGACCACACCCCCCACTGCAGGAGGCAGGGGAGGGACAGCCCCGGTGACGCCTGCGGGAATCGGTGACGAGCCGGGGCGTTCTCAGCAGAGCCCGGCACCGTCGGCCACGTGATCGGTGGAGCGGTCCACTTCCCCAGCCGGTGCTCCGGGAAGAGGAGCCCACAGCGAGGGAGCCCTCCTGCAGGCCCACCAGGCACAGCGCGCAGAGGGCACGGGGAGCGGGCTCACGGGGAGCGGGGGCCACGGGGAGCGGGGGGTACGGGGAGCGGGGGCACGGGGAGCGGGGGCCACGGGGAGCGGGGGGGTACGGGGAGCGGGGGGAGCGGGGGGGCACGGGGAGCGGGGGGCGCGGGGAGCGGGGGGCGGGGGGAGCGGGGAGCAGAGGCACCGGAGTCCCCTCATGCGTCCCCAGGGTGGTCCCCGTGGGCTGCGGGTCGCCCTCCGCCCAGGTCATGAAGGGACGACACAGGCTGAGCCCCGGGGAGAGCGCCGTCGGGGCTGGCGTGGAAGCGCTCAGCTCGCCTCCAAGAGACGGCGCGGACGGCGAGGCGCGGACGGCGCGGACGGCGAGGCGCGGAAGGCGAGGACGGCGAGGCGCGGGCGGCGAGGCGCGGGCGGCGAGGACGGCGAGGCGCGGACGGCGAGGCGCAGGCCGCGGCACAGGGGCCTCGACTCCCCCCAAAGCGAACCCCGGATCACAGCGTGAAAACACGTGGCTGCTGACTGCACAGGCCCCAGGCCCCAGTCCCAGGCCCCGAACCCGCTCCCTCGTGACATCCCGACTGCCCCACGTCTCAGCCGGCTTGTTCCCACGCGTCCTGTGACAGCCCCCGGGACCCCTGTCTGACCGGGCCGGCCAGGGAGGCCAGCCTGCTGGTGTGGCGGTCACCGCGCGGCGCGCACGCCTGCACCCAGCTCCTGCCCAGTCGCTCCTCCTCACTGCACCCGGCTCCCGCCCAGCAGGCCACCCCGTCCTCGCCTGAACAGCTCCTGGCTCTGGAATCGGGTCCACCGGCCCCAGGGGACCAGCTCCCACCCCACAGCTGAGGGCACAGCCTTCCCAACACACCCGGCGCCAGGCTGCCCCGGGACCGGCCCAGCCTCCATGCACACAGCAATCACAGCAGAGCAGTTCCACGCACGCCCCCTCGAGGAGCGGGGGAGCCACGGAGAGGCCGTCAGGAAGGGTGGAGAGCGTGCAGTTCAGGATGCTCAGGCTCCGACCCCAGGGGTCAGGGGTCAGCCCTCCCTCCCTCCGACTGCCACCTCCACCAAACCCTCCCAACCTCAGCCCCCCTTCAGCACGGCCGCCTCCCCCCCCCCGACAGGCCAGGTGTGTCGGGCGGAGGCAGGAACCGGCAGCTCACGCAAACTTGGCCCCGGAACAGCCCCGGCGAACAAAGTGGCCCTTGTTCCATCCGGTCCGGCGAGACCCGCCCGCAGTCACCTGCTGTGGGGGAGAGACATGGCTCAGGGGTCTCCGGGTCCGAGCCGGCTCCGCACCATCGCCGGCCGCCCGCCCGCGGGGCCTCAGGTCCTCTCTGAGGAACCAGCCCTGCACCAAGGGGCTCTCCAACGCGGCCTTCCAGGGCGCGGGCCTCCCGCCAGGACCCCGTGCACAGCGCAGGGAGGCGGGCCCCGAGGCTGCCCGGACCCCACACCAGCCAGGCCTTGGCCGCTCTGCTCCGGCCCCAGCCCCGAGGTCTGCGGTGCTCCCTGTGGCTGCCGGGCTGAGGTCTGGCCGCGGCTTCCCGGGAGGGCAGGGCCGGCTTAACCAGCCCGGCAGGTTGGCACGCTGAGCAGGGAGGTTCCCCGTCCCGCCTGGAGGGGGCAGCAGAGCCGATGGGCACCCAGGACGCCCCTCCAGGCGGCCACACGAAAAGCCTGTCCCCACCTCACTCCCAGGTCACCCTGGAAACCCGAGCCCGGCGCCCGTGGGGGCCGCACTGGCCTCTGGCTGCTTTCCGAATGCTCCGGGCGCCTGCCGTCTCCTCGCCTCCCGGTGCCCTGCAAACGCCGTGGCTCCAGGCAGAGGGCACCTTTCCCGGGCCTGGTCTGTGGGCCCCGCACCGCAGGCCGCGGAACCTGCTGCCCACGCTGCTTTGCCTCCTGCAGCCCCTCCCCGCCTCTTGGGCACTGCAGGCCGCCCCACCGCCCCTCCAGGCCCCCACCGACCTCATCCCAGACCCTCCCCGCCTCCTGGGCACTGCAGGCCGCCCCACCGCCCCTCCAGGCCCCCACCGACCTCATCCCAGCCCCTCCCCGCCTCCTGGGCACTGCAGGCCGCCCCACCGCCCCTCCAGGCCCCCACCGACCTCATCCCAGACCCTCCCCGCCTCCTGGGCACTGCAGGCCGCCCCACCGCCCCTCCAGGCCCCCACCGACCTCATCCCAGACCCTCCCAGCCTCCTGGGCACTGCAGGCCGCCCCACCGCCCCTCCAGACCCCGACAGACCTCATCCCAGACCCTCCCCGCCTCCTGGGCACTGCAGGCCGCCCCCACCGCCCCCTCAAGGCCCTGCCCCGACCTCATCCCAGACCCTCCCCACCAGGCCATTCCACACCTGAAGCTTCTGGAAAGACCTGAGCCTTTGTGCTCCTCGGCCTCCCCTGGCCTCTCAGGAACACCCTCCCGCCCCAGCACACACCTGGCCCCTCGCCTGCCTGTGTTCCGTCCTGCCCTGGCCTAGAATGTTTCTTATCATCTCTGGCCCCCGAGCCTGCCCACTCGACCAGTCCTTCAAGATCCAATCCCACGGAGGGTGAGGGAGGGGACCCCCGCCCCCAGGAAGCGACGGCAGCACCACAGCGCGGTGCGGGCTCCAGGACGGCGCGCAGGGGGAGACACGGGCCAGGACACCCCAGGCAGGGAGGCGGGGCTCAGGGGCTGTCCATTACAAACCGCTCGGCGCACGGACCGGGCCTGGGACCAGCAGGCTGGTGCGTGCGAGACTCGGGAGCTCAAAGCCTGAGGTCCAAACAAAGAGAAAGAGAGAGAGAGAGCCCGGCCCATGGCTCATGGTGGAGCGTTGACCTATGAGCCTGGAGGTCACAGTTGGAGGCCCGGTCAGGGCACAGGCCAAGGTTAGGGCTTGATCCCCAGAGGGGGGCGTGCGGGAGGCAGCCGGTCCAGGATTCTCTCTCATCGTAGCTGTTTCCCTCTCCCTCTCCTTTCCCCTCTGAGATCAATAAGAGCATATTTGTTAGAAAAGGAAAGCCTAGGCCCGGGCTGGGGGTCAGCTGGTCGGAGCGGCGCTCCATCCACCGAAAGGCCGGGGTGCGACCCCTGCTCAGGGCGCGGACGGGAAGATGCTCTGTCCCTAAACATGACCTCGGGTGAGGACGTAAGGAAAAGAGAAAGATTCGGCCCACAGTTCCCCTCCCTTAAAGCTCCCCCAACCCACTCTGCTGCTATGGAAACTCGGCCCCTTCAGGCAACACTGGCGCCAACGCTGGCGCCACACCTGCTCGCCACGGCTGCAGGTGCTCGCAGAACACGGCTAAGTGGACAGGTCAACGCGCCCGTCCTCCCCACCCTGCGCCTGCCTCACCTCCGGACCCAGCCCCCTGCCGGCCGAGCCAGGGTCAGGGAGAAAGCCCTGCACTGGGCGGGGCCATCGCCTCCGGGAAAGGTCAGCCGGTCACGTGGCCAGCAAGGTCCCATGTGGTGCAGGCACATCCGCGCCAGGCGTGTGAGAGAGCACACTGCAGGTAAGCCAGCTGCTTGCGCCTTTTTGTTAAAACGGTTTCTTTTTAGAAAACGCACAGGGAGAGCCCAGCGGCGTGGCTCAGAGGGTGAGACAGACCCAGGAACCAGGAGTCACCGCTCGGTCCCGGCCAGGCACCTGCCCAGGCTGCGGGCTCCACCCCGGTGCGGCACATGCAGGAGGCAGCCGACCCATGATTCTCTCTCATCACTGATGTTTCTCTCTCCCTCTCCCTCCCTTCCTCTCTACCTAAAACACAATAAAAACATCTGAAAAATCGTACAAGGAGCGAGCTGTGATTTGGGTTACGTAGTGCACAGAATTAATCCCGGGATGGGCCTCGTCTCCTCTAATTACAGAATTTAGGACGACACCTGCGGTTCTGGAGGACTTTGTAAATAGATCACAACAGGCTCTTCTCATCGCCAAGATCTGAAGACGCCGCGTGGCGGGCAGGCTCCATGCGCGAGTGCCACACCGGGCAGGAGCCGGTGTGACCCCCGCCGGCCCCGGTGACCCGGCGGCGCCCCGCGTCCTGGAAGCTGGAAGCGCGGTGGGCCGGCTGACGCCTTCCTGACGCGCGAGCCCGCACAGCCCATCGCTGTCCCCGCGGACACCTGCTCTGCACTCGTCTCCTGCGGGGACTGGCTGCTCCCGGATCTGATAGGAGCAGAACATTCCAGAGACACTGAGCCAGGCCAGGCCCAGCGTGTGACTGCGTTGGCGGCCGCGCTCAGCTCTCACCTGACTCAGGCCAACACCTCACTCAGCTGGTTCTAATCACACAACTGAGCAGCCAATTGTGAAACACACTTGCCTAATTCGGAGGCTGAGCTGTGAACCGGAAGGGGCCTCACCTGCCGGGCACCCTGGGCGGCCGGTGGGCGACAGGCATCAACGCCCTCGCCTCCGGGAGCCGCGGTGCCCTGGGCCCAGCGCAGGACCGGACGGGTGAGGTCCTGCCCGGCCATCCTGCAGGTCCAGCGTCCCATCCACCCACCAAATGCTTCCCCCCTCCTGCCGTGGCTGGTGGAGAGCAGCGGAGGGCCAGGCCTACCCGGGGATGGAGCGGGACCTTCCCGGGGGATGGGGATGGAGGGGGCCTTCCCGGGGGATGGGGATGGGGGGAGCCTTCCTGGGGGATGGGGATGGGGATGGGGGGGGCCTTCCCGGGGGATGGGGATGGGGGGGCCTTCCCGGGGGATGGGAATGGGGGGGGGCCTTCCCGGGGGATGGGGATGGGGGGGGCCTTCCCGGGGAATGGGGATGGGGATGGGGGGACCTTCCCGGGGGATGGGGATGGGGGGGCCTTCCCGAGGGATGGGGATGGGGATGGGGGGGCCTTCCCGGGGGATGGGGATGGGGATGGGGGGGGCCTTCCCGAGGGATGGGGATGGGGATGGGGATGGGGGGCCTTCCTGGGGGATGGGGATGGGGGGGCCTTCCCGAGGGATGGGGATGGGGATGGGGGGCCTTCCCGGGGGATGGGGATGGGGGGGGCCTTCCCGGGGGATGGGGATGGGGGGGCCTTCCCGGGGGATGGGGGTGGGGGGGCCTTCCCGGGGGATGGGGATGGGGGGGCCTTCCCGGGGGATGGGGATGGGGGGGCCTTCCCGAGGGATGGGGATGGGGATGGGGGGCCTTCCCGGGGGATGGGGATGGGGGGGGCCTTCCCGGGGGATGGGGATGGGGGGGCCTTCCCGGGGGATGGGGATGGGGGGGCCTTCCCGGGGGATGGGGGTGGGGGGGCCTTCCCGGGGGATGGGGGTGGAGGGGGCCTTCCCAGGGGATGGGGATGGGGGGGGGCCTTCCTGGGGGATGGGGGGGGCCTTCCCGGGGGATGGAGCGGGACCCGGGCAGGGGAGTGGCCTCGTTCAGGTTGGAAACACGGGGCCCAGACCACAGTCCGTTTCGGTTGGGGCACAAACACTGTTCTGTGAGGCCGGAGGAGAGGCTGCGAGATGGACAACAAGCTGGGGAGCCGTTCCCTGCCTCACGGGCCCCCCGAGATGGACAGCGAGCCTGTCACCCGCCTCGGGGACGCCAGCACCCACCTCGGCCATCGGCTCGGGCCCCTGGCTCCCGCCCCACCTCCTCAGCTGCTCCTTCCCTGGAAACCTCGCCCCTCCGCTGTCCTGACCCCGGGCTCTCCTCCCCCTCTTCCCTGCCTGCCCTCCTACCTGGGACAGCATGAGGTTCTGAGCCCCGCCCCACGCCCCACGCCACCCAAGCCAGGCCAGTCACCAGCAACCAGACACCACTGACCCAGCACACGCCGTGGCCACCCCAGCAGGGGTTCAGGGCCCTCTCCTGCCCCCGTCCTCTCCTCTCCTCAGCTCTCTGTCAGAGATGAGGTGCTGCAGGTCCTGGGGACCCAGAGACAGCGGCGACCGAGGCCGGAGGCCTGTCCGGGCCACTGCAGTGGCGTGGCCTTGCTGACCGCCGTGGCTCAGCCACCCAGGCCGACAGTGGGGGCTGGGGTGACCTGTGGAATCCCAGCCCCCAGGCCCCGGCCTGCCCTCAGGGAGCTCAGTGTAGGCGGAAGACCGTCCCACATGGCCCGGGCCAGGGGTGGGGAGGGCGAAGGGGTCAGGTGCAGGAGGGGGGTTCAGGCTGGCCCCTCTGAGAGGCTGGGGTGGGGAGGCCGTGACCCGTGCAGACTGTGGGCCAGGAGAGGTGTCCACACGTGGGCAGAGGACAGGGCCCTCTGTTAAACCCTAAGGAGGGGGCGTGGGACAGGGCGAGGGCCGGCCTTCCAGGAAACAGCTGTGCAGCCACTGAGCACGCCCTCTGAGGCACCGCACACTCATCTGCAACGGGGAGCAATGTGGCCCCTTCGGGGGGGGGCGGGGCAGCCACCCCCACACGGCCCCTGGCACGTGGGAGGTGTTCAGACACCCACAATGCGCCCTCACCCTCTCCCTGGGCAGCCTCGCCCTCACCGGGCTGCCCACCCTCGGACCCCCACACCCAGGGCTCAGCTTCAGATGGTCTGTGGTCCCAGGGCAGGGCCGTGGGATTGCAGGAAAGAGCGCGTGCCTCTGGCCAGGCCGTGGCTCCCTCTTCCCGCCTCCCTTCGGCCCAGACCCTCCGCCGAGAGCCAGCCAGGCCCGCTGCGCCAGGAGGCAGCAGACCAACCTGCAGGCCGGCGCCCTCCCGGACGCTGCCCGGCCCAGTCACTTCCAGCGGCCGCCCTCCCTCGTGCTGCTCACCCGTCAGGTGAGGGCGGCTCCGGGCCTGCTCCCGCCGCCTCCCTGGGCACCCTGTCCTGGCAGCGATGGGGCTGCAGGCTCAGCGCCAGGGCCTGGCCGCTCTGACAGTCACAGCTCAGAAGGCGGCTCTTGGGAAGCCCGGGGAGAGCCGCCGTGGCTGCCCTCGGCCCTGCCAGGCCGCCCAGGCCCCTCCAGACGGGCCCTCCCTGCAGGCCGCGAGGTGCCGGCAGGGGGCGGCAGGGGCAGGGGCGGCAGGGGCAGGGGCGGCCCCCTGGGTCCCTCACTATCCGCACTCCCATCCTGCCCGCAGCTCCGCCCGCCGGGCGTGCCTGGGCTCTGGCAGCTGACTCATCCTTCACTTCCTCTGGCCGCAGCCAGCCCACGTGCCGCACACAGGCCGCTCCAAGCACCGGGAAGGCCACGGCCACGGCCACGGCCACGGCCACGGGCACCTCACTCCCTGGAGTCCCACCTCCAGGTCCAGCTCCTTCAGGTCCCCACCCACCCGATCCCCACCCACCCCCACCCACCCCAACCTTTAGATGCTCACACCCAGAGAGGGGTGCCTTCCCTTGGGCGTGGTCTACATATCTCCCTGCATTCTTTAATTTTACTTTAGTCCTCACCCCAGGATGTTTTTTCAATGGATATTTTGGAAGCCTGGGAGGGAGGGAGGAAGGGAGGGGCAAGAGAAACATCAATGAGAGAGACACACACTCAGTTGGTCACCTCCCACACAACCCAGGTTACATGCCCTTGACCAGGAATTGAACCTGTGACCACTGGGGCACCCAGCAGGGGAGGGGGAGGTGACCGCAGCAGGCTGGCCCCCCCTCGGCCGGGCCTCGCTCCCGGGGGCGCGGCTGCCGGTCCAGCACAGCCCACTCCCCGGCTCTGCCCGCTCCTCAGACCCCTCCCCAGGCCCCAGCCCCACAGCGGAGAGGGCAGCCACACGCCCGGGGACCTGACGTGGCCGGAGCCTGGCTGGGCCTCCGGGAGCGCTGGCGGAGCAGACCCCCAGCCAGCACTGGTCCCGGAGTGTGTGGTGGGGGCTGCGGCCTCTCCCCTGCTCAGAGCCTGCACAGCTCCGACTGCGGCCTCTCCCTGCCCCAGGGCCCGGGCGCCAGGCAGACCCCACGGGAAGCGGGAGTCCACGCAGAGGCGTGGAGAGGTTCGGGGCTCACCCAGCTCTCCCCGCCCCAGGACGCAGGGCCGACTCCGTGCCCTCCTGCCCTCTGCACGGCCACGGCCTCGGCCACGGCCACGGGCTCCGCACTGCCACAAGCAAGTGGGCACTCTTCCTTCCAAGGCTGCCCCTATACCCAACGGCGCAGATTCCGAGCGGAGCGGGGAGGCCCCCAGTCTGTGGGGTGTCAGTGCCCAGGCCCCAGCCCCTCTCTCCGCCCGACCTCCAGGCGCTCAGTCAGCGCCCTTTCAGGTTCAAAGGACACAGTGTGTGCTGTCCTGCAGGCCAGTGGCCAGGCTCAGCGGGACCCTTATCCTCTGCCTCTCCCTGCAGGTCGGGCTGCTCAGGGGGTGGCGGCCCAGCCTCTGCAGGGCATGCAGGGGACCCCGCCCCTCCCCTCCCCTGTGATCCCCTCTCCTCCCCTGTGCTCCCCTCCTCTGTGTTCCCCTCCCCTCCCCTCCCCTCCCCTCCCCGTGCTCCCGCAGGGGCAGAGGGACTGCCCGTGGCGCCGCACTCTGGCCCACGCAGCCACTTCCCTTGCAGGAGGCCGGCCCTGACCCCGGGTGCGGCCGCACTGGAGCTGAGCAATGAAGTGGGTGCAAACGGGGAGCCGGTCCCCCCGCAGTCAGGGGCCGTGACTGACCAGGAAGGAGGGGGCAGAGGACCCCGAGGTAAAGGTTTGGCTGTGGCCACATCCCCGGGGCGAGCACACTCCCAGGGGAGCCGCTACAGCGTGTCCCGCCCGGCCCTGAGCTGCCCGCACCCCGAGCTCGGCTCCTGAACCGCTCTCCCCGCGAAGGAGCCGCCCCGGGTGCGGGCTGATGGTGGGCGGGCAGGGACACACAGGTGGCCCCGGGGCACCTGCAGGCCGGACAGGGAGGCCACGCCCTGTCACCCCCCATGCCGGGGGCTGTGGCAGCTGCAGGGCCGACGGCCACAGCTGGGACAAGGGGACAACCAACACCGGGGGGCCTGTTCCAGCCCGAAGCATCGTGTCCACACGGTGTACGGGGCCCCCGAGCTAGGGAAGGGGAGAGACCAGTCTCCACAAGGAATTCCGAGTGGTTCTGATGGACGCTCCACCCTCAGGAGCCGAGTGCAGCTCCCGCCCCTTTAACTTGGCCTTTTCTGTGGTGTTTGTGTTTTTCCAGAGCGCAAGGGAGAGGAAGAGAGAAATGGAAACAGCCATGATGAGAGAGGATCGCTGATAGGCTGCCTCCTGCACGCCCCACACTGGGGATCGAGCCTGCAACCGGGCCTGTGCCCTGACCGGGGATTGAACAGTGACCTCCTGGTTCTTAGGTCGACGCTCCACCACTGAACCACACCGATGGGGGTCCCCCGCCCCCCTTTAGTGTGGGCCGTGCATGCTGACCTTCTTCCAAAGAGGACACTCTGCCAAAGAGAAGCCTGCCGGACAGGCCTCCGCCAGGAGGCAAGGTCAAGGTCACAGTGTCAGCCATGGTGACAGGATGTGATGAGAAGGGACTTCACCTCTGGTCCTCCCAAACCCAGGACCCCAGTCCAACCCTGGGACAAACATCCCAATTCCAACAGACCAATTCCGGCCGTCCCAATCCTCTCACCGAGAACGCCCGCGATGCACCCAGAGCTGCTCAGGTGCCACGGTCATCAGAGAAAGGCCCGGAGCTGCCCCGCCCAGAGGCGCCGGAGACCCGGCTCCTGGGAGAGAAGAGGCGCACCGGTGAAAGTAAGGAAATCTGAGAGATGCCCTGTGTCTGTGACCACGTTCCACACGCAGGTAAAACGTCAGTAACAGGAGAACGGGGGAGGGGGGAGTATGGAAACTATACTGTAGTTGTAATTTTTCGGTAAATTAAGTAACATTGTTCTAGCCGAAACCGGTTTGGCTCAGTGGATAGAGCATCGGTCTGCGGACTGAAAGGTCCCAGGTTCGAGTCCGGTCAAGGGCATGTACATTGGTTGCGGGCATATCCCCGGTAGGGGGTATGCAAGAGGCAGCTGGTTGATGTTTCTCTCTCATCGATGTTCTAGCTCCCTATCTGTCCCTTCCTCTCTGTAAAAAATCAATAAAATATATATTTTTTAAAAAAGTAACATTGTTCTAAAAAGTAGTCTAATCGTCATCTACTAAAAAACAAACAACATTGCCCAGCCAATGGGAAGCAGCAGATCCATGATTCTCATCATTGATGTTTCTTCTTTTATTTTTAAATGTATCTTATTGATATTAAAGAGGAAGAGAAAAGGAGAGATAGAAACATCAATGACGAGAGAGAATCACCACAGCCACACCCAGGCCGGCCCGGAGGCGGTTGGAGGACCCAGGGAAGCAGGAATAGTGGGAGCAGTCAGAGAGGGAGGGCTCTACCCCTCCCCTCCCCTCCCCTCCCCTCAATTCATCCCACACACTGCCCTGTCCTCAGGAGCCAGCCAGGGCCGGGGAAAGCAGGGCCCCTGCTCCAGGAGCTCAGAGCACAGGCGCCGACCCTGTGGGAGGGGGAAGGCCAGGAAGGCTCCCTGGAGGAGGTGGCTGAGCACAGCTCACACAGGCGGCCACTGGAAGTGAGATGGGACCCGTGCGTGGCTCGGGGTCCCCGCTCACAGCGGGTAACCCCCCCGAGTCCTCCTGTCCACGTGAATGAGCCGCACACGAGGCTTGTGGTCTGTCCGCCGTTCAGCGTGGGCACGTAGCACAGAAGGTGCTGGTGAACTCTGACCTCCAGTGCAGGTGAGGCCAAGCAACACCACCCCCCAACCCCCACCCCGGCACAGGGCGGTCCAGGCCCCGGGTCCGGGGAGGGGCCAGACTTCCGAAGAGGCACAGCACAACTCTGCCACTGCGCACGGCCAGCGGGGACAGCGGGACGCTGGACGGCGGACACGGACCCACGAGCTCGCCTGTGCGATTCCTCCACGGCAGGGGTCTTCAAACTACGGCCCGCGGGCCACATGCGACCCGCAGGGGAGTCTGATCCTGCCCGCCAGGTTTTTTGGGCAGTGAGCGCAGCCGAGGTGTTACAGTAGGAATTAGTAGTTCATATAGTCCGGCCCTCCAGCTCTCTGAGGGACCGTGATCTGGCCCCCACTTTAAAAAGTTTGAGGACCCCTGCTCCACGGGAAACGCCCAGGAGGGGGCCAGCGGCTGCCAGGGGCCGGTGGGGAGAGCAGGAGGGGCGACGGCTAAAGGGCACGGGCGTCTGGGGGGCGAGGGAAACGCTCTGAGATCGGACGGTGGCCATGCCTGCACAGCCTGAGAGCACGTCAGGGGGTCGCACCATTTGTGGAGTGGACTGCGTGGTGGGTG
Source organism: Pipistrellus hanaki (assembly GCF_964339955.1). Lineage (NCBI taxonomy): Eukaryota > Metazoa > Chordata > Mammalia > Chiroptera > Vespertilionidae > Pipistrellus > Pipistrellus hanaki. The sequence goes on from NW_028182305.1 coordinate 187,492, forward strand.
AACGTTGGCAGACACACCCCCTGCACACACACACCCCTGCACACACACACCCCCTGCACACACACACCCTGCACACGCACCCCTGCACACACAACCCTTGCACATACACCCCTGCACACCCCCCTGCACACACACACCCCTGCACACACACACCCCTGCACACACCCTGCACACACACACCCTGCACACGCACCCCTGCACACACAACACTTGCACATACACCCCTGCACACCCCCCTGCACTCACACCCCTGCACACACACACCCCTGCACACACACACCCCTGCACACACACCCCTGCACACCCTCCCCTTCACACACACCCCTGCACACACACCCTGCACACCCTCCCCTGCACACACCCTGCACACCCTCCCCTGCACACACACCCCTGCACACCCTCCCCTGCACACACCCTGCACATTCTCCCCTGCACACACACCCCTGCACACACACACACACCCTGCACACCCCCCCGCACACACCCCTATACACACCCCCTGCACACACCCCTACAAACCCTGCACACACCCCTACAAACCCTGCACACACCCCCTGCACACACACCCCTATACACACCCCCTGCACACACACACTGCACACACCCCCTACACACACACCCTGCACACCCTCCCCTGCACACACACCCCTACACACACCCCTATACACACCCCCTGCACACACACCGTCCTGCACATACACACCCTGCACACATCCCCTGCACACACATCCCCTGCACACACACCCCTATACACACCCCTATACACACCCCCTGCACACACACCCCTACACACCCCCTGCACACACCCCCTGCACACACACCCCTATACACACCCCCTGCACACACCCCCTGCACCCCCTGTACACACCCCCTGTACACACCCCCTGCACACACACCCCTGCACACACCCCCTGCACACACACCCCTGTACACACACTCTGCACACACACCCCCTGCACACACCCCTGCACTCTGTGCGCTTTCAGAGCCTATGGGGTTAGCACCGGGCCTGCCTCTCCCCAGCTCTCACTCCCCCTCTCTGGGCCAGGGCGCCCCCTCTGAAAGGCGAAGCTGAAACAGCCCCCCTCCGGCTGCTACAGACGCGGCCACGTCAGGGGTGGACCGCAGCCCTGCTGGCCTCTGGCTGCCGCTGTGTGTGGCTTGTTTGTTTGTTTGTTTTAAATACGTTCTTGTTGGTTTCAGAGAGAGGAGAGGAGAGGGGGAGAGAGAAACTTTGATGTGAGGGAGAATCATGGGTCGGCTGCCTCCTGCACGTCCCCACTGGGGATGGAGCCCACAGCCTGGGCCTGCGCCCTGACCTCCTGGCTCACAGGTCGATGCTCAGCCCCGAGCTGGGCCGGGCCTGGTGTGTGTTGAAGCAGAGACACTGCTTGTTGTGACTTTGGACTCACTTAGACCTCTTTCCCGAACCCCAGAGACTGAACTCGGCCGGGGATTCCTGGGAGGCACCCAGCCTTCCGAGCCAAACCACCACGTTCCAGGCCCGGCTCTGCTCCCCCAGCCGCGCCCCGCAGGCCGCCCGGCTCCTGCCCCAGGCCCTCCAGGGTGGGACGGGGGAGGTGTGCCAGGGCCAGAGGACAGTGGGGACCGCGGCACGGTGTCCGAGGCCGCCGCACGGTGTCTGGGACCGCTCCTGGCTTTCTCACGAGGCCAGCACCCCCTGCCCCCGCCGGCACCCCAGGACTGTAATCACAGGGCTAAGCAGTCCCATCCTGGTTATAACTCACATGCCACCAACAGCCCTCAGGTGGCGCTGCCATCGGGCGAGTTACGGCCCCAGCGCACCGACCACGGCCAGACTCCAAAGTCTCTGATTAGGGAACCTTCCCCTGCCCACCCCCTGCCCCGTCTGCAGGAGCCACGGTCAGAGCGGCCAGCCTGGGGGCCTGCCTGGACATTCTCAAGTTCACCAGCTCCACGCAGGGACCGGGCTGCCCACACCGGGCATGGTGGGGCCTCAGCCACTCCGTCCACCTTCAGGGACCCGGCCTCCGCCCAGGCCCGCAGGCCGGACTGCGAGGCCTTGAACTCAGCTCCTCTGCAAGGCTGTTCCCTGGACTCTGCCCAGGACACAGACCCCAGGAGAGGTCCCAGGGCCGTGCCACCGCCAGGCCTGCACCCGCAGCACCCAGGCCCAGCCGGCGCTCAGCAGCCCCAACGCAGAGGCCTTCCGAGCGCCACCTGAGGCCACATTCGCCCGGCGGCTTCCAAAGGCACCGTGGCCCGGCCAGCTGGCGGAGCGGCTTCCCGGCCAGGACCTCTGTCATCCCGACCCCTCAGTCCTCAGGCCACGCCTTCTCCCCTACGCGCTCTCCCTCTTCCCCCCACGGGCTCTGCCACCCCAGCTCAGCAGCCCAGCGGGGGGGCGGGCATGGCCGGCTCCTGACACAGTGGCCAGTGGCCTCCGCCGGACAGAGGGGGCAGCCTGGGCCCCGCCTTGAGGGAAGGAGCGGACACTGAGCGGGGTCGCCTGGGCCCCCCGCCCCCCGCACTGACGGCACGCCAGCACCGCACAGGTCCCCCAGGAGCCCCCTCCTGACATGCAGACGCCCAGCACCAGGATGGGGGCCGAGGCCACAGCCGGGAAACTGGCCTAGCTCCCCAAGGATGGTAGCTGCCCCTCCCCGAGCCCTTTCCCCTGCAAACAGCGCTGTTGGAGCCAGGCCCCGGGAGGGAACCCCTCCCTCGGAGCTTGGTGGGTGGGCGTCCACAGGGAACTCCCGAGCCACGGAGCGGGGGGAGCTGGGGGGGAGCTGGGAGGGACGCAGCCACAACAGGGTCGCACCCCAAAACGCCAGGGAACCCCTCCTTTCTCCGATGACAGGGCCCATCCAGGCGCCTCTGGGTCCCAGCGGCCAGTCTCGCTCAGATGCTCCGTCACAAAATTCTGTCCGCAGCCCCCCGCCCCCCCCCCTGCCCCTCCCCGCACTGGCATGGGATCTAATCCACTCTCCTCGCCCCTCCTCCTGTCCCCCACCTCCCCTTCCCTCCTCCCGTCCCCACCTCCCTTTCCCTCTCCTCCCCTCCGCCTCCCCTCCCCCATCCTATCACACACACAAGCCTGATTCGGGAGCCCTCCCACCTCCTCCAGGCCGCAGGCTGGTGAACTGAGGCCCAGGGAGGGGGAGGAGGGGGGGGTCACAGGAGCGGCCCCACAGAGCGGCCCGATTCATCTCCTGACACCCACTAGGGGGCCGGCTCACGGCTGGGGCCTGGCAGGCGGCAGTGGAAGACAGGCGGCCGAGCCGAGCCTGCGAGACCTCCACCACTGCGGGCCGAGCGACCACAGCCAGAGCGCCCCCTTTTCCTGCGTGTGAACAGACGCAGCCCTGCCGGGGCCCAGGGCCCAGGCTCCCCGCTGGGCCGCCCCCTCCCTCAGCCCACCCGCCAGGGCAGCTCCGAGGAAAGACGGCAGAGAAGGGGCCGCACCCCGCTGGGGTCCTGGGCACCCCTACCTCCCAGGCTCCAGGTCCAAGCGAAACCCCCCCCATGAGCCCAGCACTGTCCACACTGGAGGGGCAGGGGACGGGGGGCGGGGGACAGAGGGCAGGGGGGCGGGGGGGCAGGGAGGCGGGGGCGGGGCCCTGGCCCCCGCTCACACCTGCTGCATGAGGATCAGCGTCCTAAGCAGGGAGCCCTCAGTCGGGCCAAGCAAAGGGCGTCAGGGGGGCTGCGGCAGGAAGGGGGCAAGCTTACTGAGCCCCCCCGACCCCAGGGGTCCCGCCATCCCCCGAGGGGCAGGAGCAGGGGCATAACTGGACACTCACCTGCGGCTGCGAGTCCCCGGACGGGCCTGGGACACAGGAGCAGAGCAGGGAGAGAATGGCACCGGGGCAAAGGGCACTGCCTGCCTGGCCAGGGTGTCTGACCTCTGCCCCGGGTGTGCCCGGTCTGAGGGAGCCGGCATTGCCTAATCTCATCCTCCCATCAGCCCACTTCCCGTTGGCGGGGGGAAACTGAGGCAGGGAGATCCAATGCCTCCGTGCCCAAGGTCAGAGCAGGTGCGCGATGGAGGCAGGCTCCAGGTTCCTCCTGAGCTGCGGCCCGCCCTGCCCCAGCCCCGCCGCCCTGGCCCTGCCCCTGCCCCCGCCAGGCCCGGTGGGACCACAGCTCGGCTGCTGGTGCGGAAGAGGCTCAGACCCTGGGTTTCCTCTCCAGCCCGAAGGAGGAAGGCCGGAGGGAACCCCATGCTGCAAAAGGTGTCCCCCGAATGCCAACGCCCTCGCCCCTGGAACTGCAGGGCTGCTGGCGGGTCCAGCTGCCAGAGGGTCCGCACAGGCCTCTAGCCCCGGGGTGCTGCTCCCCCCCAGAGCCCGCAGGGGAGGCGCCGGCCCCCTCCCGCCCTGATGGGGTGCAGGCCCAGGACGGGGGCGGCCACACCACACCCTCCCCGCTCCGGCACCGGCCTGGGCCCAGGGAGCCGCTGACCAAACAGCCCGAACAAAGGGCGGGAGGGGCAGGAGGAGGGTGCGGGAGGGGGCGAAGGCCCCGAACTTTCGGCGGGGTCGCCTCAGAGGTCGCGGGGCCGGGGGCTCCCTCCTCTGCTCCTGCGCCCCCCGAGGGCGGAGAGGGTCGGGGACGACATTCGCCGCGCCCACGCCCCCGCCGGCCTCGGAGACTCTGGGCCCCCGAGCGCCACGCCAGCCGGTCCCGCGCCCGCAACGCCTTCTCCCCGCGGCGGCCCGGGGAGCGCGGGCCGGGCGCCGGGTGCGGGGCCGGGGGCGTGCGTGCGGGCGGCGCCGCGCAGGGCCCTGCCGCTCCGAGGCCCGCGGCGCCGGGCGCGCGGAGAACGTGGCCGAGCGCGTCGGGTCGCGGCCCCGCCGGCCCGCGCCGGGAGCGTGTCCGTGGGTCCGTCCGCGTCCGTGCGGGCGGCCGCGCCACTTACCCGGAGCGGAGGTCGGGGCCAACTCTCATCCACCTGCCGTCGCGGCGACCTCCCCGCCGGCCGCGCGGCCGCGCTGCACCTGCCGCCCGCCCAGGAGCCCCGCGGCGCGGGGAGCGCGGAGGAGGCGGCCCCGCGGTCCCGGCCACGAGCGCGGAGGCGGCGGCGGCGGCGCCAGGTCGCGCGCTCGCGTCCCGCTGCGCCGAGTCTGCGCGCCCCCGGCCCGGCCTGCGCAGGCGCAGCCCCGCCCCCCGCCGCGAAGCCCCGCCCCCTCCGCGCCTTAAAGCGGCCGCCCCACCCCGCGCAGCCGCAGCCCCGCCCATCGAAAACCCGCCCCTCCGCATAGCCCCGCCCCCTCCGCATAGCCCCGCCCCCTCCGCGCCGCCACCTGCCCCCGAGCGCGCACCGCCCGGCTCCGCCCCCTCCGCGCCTTAAAGGGGCCGCGCCGCCACGCGCGCCGCCGAAACCGCTCCTCCAGCTGAGGGCCACGGGAGCGGGCCTGCCCTAGCGGGTCCGTGCGCGCGCGCGGGAGACCGGTCACGCGGGACAGTCTTTGTTTGGGTGGCCCACGTGCGTCCGGGCCGGTTGCACCCACGTGCACGCGCGGCGGCCCCAGCCTGCCGGCCCGCCCTTCGCGGTCTCCGCCCGGCGATCCCGGCGGAGCGTGGGCTCGGGCACGGCCACGCACGGGCACTCCCGCGGCGGGGCTGTCACCAGGCCCGGGCCCGCCCCCTGAAAATCGTCAGGGCCCGGTCTGCGTGGCGGATCAGGAATGAGCTCAGCGCTCGCCGGTGGGGTCCGTTATCTCAGGGGCCGCGGCACAGAGAGAGCCCCGCCCGGGCTGCTGTCCCCCGCGCCCCCTCCGCACCTCTGGGGGCCAGGGCGGGGAGCCCTGCTCCGACTGCGCCCAGAGCAAGATCTGGGGGGGGGGGGGTGCCTGCTGGTCCCCAAGCCCCGCTCACCCTCTGCCTGCAGGTGGGCAGGGTTCCCACAGAACCGCCTCGCCCACCCCTCCTCCGGGGCAGCAGGTGGGACCTGCACCGTCCTCCCCCGCCCACCTGCCCAGCCTCTCTGACTGCAGGCCCCATCGGCTGCCCTCCTTCTGCGGGGCCACCCCGGGCACCCCGGACCTGCGCCTGCCTCAGGTGTGGCTGGGCCCTGAGCTGCTGCTCTCCAGCTCCGGGGCCTGCCCCGCACGCCCTCCTCCTCCTCCCCCTCCTCCTCCTCCTCCTCAGGGCAGTGCTCAGGGGCTGCCTTCCCTGGAGATCCACCCTGACATCCCCTTAAACCTGCTGCGCCCGCCCCCCGCCCCCTCTCCTCCCGGGCCTTCTCCCCCTTTCTGCTGAATGCCCTGTGGTAGGTGGAGTCAGGTGCCCGGATGCCATGCCCAGCTCACCAGACCCTGTGACCGTGCCACCTGACCTGACGGCAGATGGGACCTGCAGATGGGCGTATGTGAAGGATCTAGAGATGAGGGGTTACCCCGGGTTCCCAGGGGGTCCAGCGCCCTTGTCCTCGTCCAGATCACCATGGGGTTACAGGAGGGCGGCGGGAGGGTCAGTTTGAGGAGATGCTCTGTGGAACCGGAGCTCACGGAGAGCCGGAGCTGGAGCCGAAGACGCCCCCTGCTGGCCGGGCGGGGGAGGGGGCAGCCAGGAATGCCGCCGCCTCCAGACGCTGGAAGGGATGGGGAATGGGTGCCCTTGTGCCCCCAGGGTGTCCAGAAGACACTAGCCCTGCGGGCCCCATGTCAGGACGTCTGACCTCGGAGCTGGAGGAGGAGAAGCGTGCGGCAACAGGTGATGGCGGTAGCAGGAAGGTCCACACCCCTCCTTAACGCTCCATGTGCTCCGCGCGTTTTCTGAATCCCTACAGGCACGTCGGCTCCTCAGGCAGGAGCGCCCTGCTTCCATCCTGCGGCTCCTCAGCACCCGGCACGGGGCCAGCCGGCTGCGTCTGGACAGGTCCGATGTCCGTCTGCAGCCTCAGGGCCTCTGCACGGTGAGGGCCCTGCCCGGAGTGCTCCCGCCCCTCTGGCTGCAGCTGGGCACCTCTGACCAGCCAGCCGGGCTTGGGCCTCCGCTCCTCCCAGCCCAGCACCAGGCCCGTGGCTGGCTGTGCCGGTAAGCCCGTCTCTCCCACCAGCCATGCTCTCTGAGGGCAGGTGGCGCTGGGCCCCGGCCCCCATGGCACTCGGCCTCCAAGCCCAGGCCCATGGCTGGTGCTCCGTGCACTGTCCCTGTCTGTACACCCAGGGATGGTGCTTCTGTGCTGGGCAGCTTACCACTTCCTCCTCCTCCTCTCCTCCTCCTCCTCTTTCTCCTCTTCCTCCTCCTCCTCCTCCTCCTCCTCCTCCTCCTCCTCCTCTTCCTCCTCCTCCTTCTTCTTCTTCTTTTAAACATAACCTCTGGTGAGGATTTTTTCAAAATATATTTTATTGATTTTTTAAAATATATTTTATTGATTTTTTTACAGAGAGGAAGGGAGAGAGATAGAGAGCTAGAAACATCGATGAGAGAGAGTCATCGATCAGCTGCCTCTTGCACACCTCCCAAGTGAAGATGTGCCCGCAACCAAGGTACATGCCTTGACCGGAATCGAACTTGGGACTTTTCAATCCGCAGGCTGACGCTCTATCCACTGAGCCACACCAGTTTCAGCTTCTTCTTCTTTTTAATATATTTTTACTGATTTCTAAGAGGAAGGGAGAGAAACATCAATGATGAGAGAGGGTAATCCTGCCTCCTGCATGCCCCCCACATAAGGAATCAAGCCCACAACCCAGGCATATGCCCTGACTGAGCTAGAACCCGGGACCCTTCAGTCCACAGGCCAACACTCTATCCACTGAGCCACACCAGCCAGTCCATCTCACCACTTTCTGCTGTTTTCAGGCACACCTCTTCCAGGAAGCCTGCCCAGACTGCCCCTTTCCTCTGAGCTCCCACGGGCCATTCTGTCCACCCTGGGCTGTTTCAGAGGAGCCAGCCTGCCCCCAGGCCTTCCCAGCCAATGGGGCGTCCCCGTTCGGCCGGGCCCCGAGCCACAGCCTCTCTTTGTTCCTCCTCTTGTCACTCCCCACTCCCCCCAGCCACCCCACCCTTTGGGCTTGGACACTGGCCTCAGAGCGGTGGCCCCACCTTGGATTCTGCACCAGCCACAGCCTCAGCCACCTCAGGGACCTGCTCCCTCCCCACCAGCCGCTGCCAGGCTCCTCCCACCTTTGGCCACCGCCCCCCTCCCTCTGGGCCTTGGCTTCCCGGTCTGTAAAGGGAAGAAGGGAGGTGCCCACCGCCAGGCCGGGGCTGTGGACTCTACCAGGCCCGCGTAGCTCCCACGGGGAGGTGGGCACAGCTGGGAGGGAGGCCGAGGTCAGGGCTGCCTGCGGCCTGGGGCGGAGGCTGCTGGGCCTCTATTCTGGGTAAAGCGGCCTGTTTGCACTTCAGCACCTGGGAGAGTGGCTTGCACACAGTAGGCACGCAGCACACTCCTGAGTGGCTGGAGGAGCCCAGAAACATCTTTCCCATGTTTCCTTGACATTAAATGCCACCAGGCCCGGCGGTGGCTCAGTGGACAGAGTGTAGACCTGTGACCAGGAGGACATGGTTCCTTTTCCCATTGAGGCTCAGGCCCAGGTTGTGGGCTCGGTCCACAGTGGGGGGCGTGCAGGAGGCAGCCGATCCATGAAGCTCTCTCATCACCAATGTTTCTCTCTCTCTCTCCCTCTCCATTTCTCTCTGAAATCAATACGTTTAAAAATAAATTCATAAAATGCCATCCCGTGGGTACGTTTCCCCACCTCCTCCCCTCTCTCCAGGTTCTGCTTCTCAGAAAGGCTGAGGTGGGACAGTGAGCGCCGCCTGGTGGAGGAAGCATGGTGTGCAGGGCTTCCCCGCTGTCAGCTGGGCTCGGGGCCCCAGGGAGGCGGAGGCGGCAGAGCGCCCCCAGCCTGCAGGCCCGGGCAGGGGCTTGCCCCTCCAGCTCTCTGTTCTGGCTTCTGGTCCTAACTCGGTGCGCCACCTCGTGGCCACAGGCTGAAGTGCAGGACAGGCGCGGACAACACTTGGGGCCACGTGGGCAGGGCCCCCCTCTTTGGACTCCTGCCTGGGGGGGGGGGGGGACAGGGGCCTGGGTCCCGGCTCTGGGTCTTATCTGCTGTGAGGCCTTGCCGAGCCCTTCCACCTCTTTGAGCCTCAGTTTCCCTGCTTCCTCCTCGCCCCTCATTGGGGCCACAGACACGCAGAGGGGCCGCAGCCAGACCTGGCCCGCACTGACCGCACCGCGGGGCAGAAGCTGCTGTGATTCTCCTGCCCAAGGGGTCGGCGGGGCTGGGGGGGGGGATGTGCCCAGTCTGGGGGGGGGGCTGGTGGGAGGAGAGCAGTCCTGGCCCAGGCCAGAGGGAGGAGGTGAGGGTGGTGGGAACAGCCCTCTGTGTCCTTGGGCCCCTGAGACTGGGTGAGAAAGCGGGGTTGTGGGGGGCTGTGAGCAGAGGTGGCCAGTGTGGGGGTAGGGGGGACGGAGCTCAGAGGGATGTAGCAGAGCAGGCTGGAGGACTCTATACACAAGTTATGACAGAAAAAGAGAGTAAGCCCTGGCCGGTGTGGCTCAGTGGATAGAGTGTTGGCCTGCAGACGGAAGGGTCCCGGGTTTGATTCCCAGTCCGGGCACATGCCCACGCTGTGGGCTTGCTCCCCTGTAGGGGGCGTGCAGGAGGCAGCTGCTCGATGATTCTCTCTCATCATTGATATTTCTATTTCTCCCTCTCCCTTTCCTCTCTGATATCAATAAAGATATATTTTAAATAAATAAAATAAAAGGGAACAATCGCAAGCTTAGGGTCTCATTCCCACCAACCACATGTCAAGTGCTCACTGCCATGTGTGGCTGCTGCATTGGATGTGCAGATAGCGGGTTTGTCCATCACTCCAGCCCAGTGGCCTCAACCTTCCTGACGCCGCGGCCCTTCAGCACAGCTCCTCATGTGGTGGAGACCCCAGCCATAAAGTCATTTTCCTTGCTACTTCATAGCTGTGATTTTGCAGTTGTTATGAATCATAATGTAAATATCTGTGTTTTCCGATGGTCGTAGGGGTCACGACCCCCAGGTTGAGAACCGCTGCTGGAGGCCCAGCACTGCCCAGAGGCCTCCGCCGGCGAGGCTGGGCCCTGCAGCCGGCAGCCTGAGGAGGCCGCAGCCCGCAGCTCAGCCTCCCCTCAGGAGGGCGGAGGCCAGCTGCTGCCTCCCGGGAGGAGGAGCCTGGGGAGCGATGAGCCCCTTTGAGGCCGAGGCCCCCGGCTTAAGGGGGGGAGACAGACAGGGAGGGAGGAGGGCTTGGCCCCAGCTGCTTGGCCTCCAGGGCCCTTGGTGCCCGCCTGCCCGCCTGGGGGTGATGTGTGGTGGCCTGGGGACGGCCTGGGCTTGCCCCCGGCTCTGCTGCACACAGGCGGTGTGACTCCGGCCAGGCTCCTGCGCCTCTCTGGGCCCCAGTCCTCCCTGGGAAGCAGGGACCAGCAGAGCGTGGCACCAGGGTCGCGAGAGGAGCCGGTGAGAGGACCTGGTGCGGGAGTGTTGAGCCGGGGCCGGGACCGTGGTGAGCGGGTGTAACTGGAGCCGGGACACTGCATCCAACCTCATTACTCATTTACGCCGGCGCTCTGGCCAGGTCCCGGCTGAGCCCTGGCTGACAGGCGACCAGAGGAATATGCACGCAAGTAACCGCGTCCCAGGACAGCCGGGACTCGTGGTCTGAGAGGACCCTGAGAGGCAGGAAGGAGCATTGTGCCTGGTGGTCAGGGAGGGCTTCCCGGAGGAGGCGCACATGGGCTGGGCCTGGAGACTCGGGCCAGCCCTGACAGGCTGGAGGCCGGAGGAACGTGTGGGCTGGCATGCTCCCCGCACATCCCTCAGCTGAATCCTGAGCTCCGGGCCCCAACACTGGCATGACGTGCCCCTGCCCCCTCCCCCATGCAGTTCCTGTGAGGTGTCACCCCTTCAGGCCCCAGGCCCTCACAGGTGCTGCGGAGAGCCCGCAGGAGCCGGGCCTGCCTGGGCAGAGCCCGCGCCCAGTGAGCTGCATGATCCTGGGAAGACAGCCAGCGCCGCCCCAGCCTGCCCAGCACACACACACGCGCACACACACACACACACACACGCACACACACACACACACACACACACCCGCTAACCACGCCACAGCCGCGCAGGCCCAGCCCCGTGGACCGCCTCGGGGCGCAGCCCTGACCCAGGCTGGCCAGGGTTCCCACGGGGTCTAGCCTGGGGCTTCCTATGTGACGGGTGGAGGTTCCCTGTGATGGAGTGCCCGCTCAGAGAAGCCCACGCAGGGAGAGTGCGTGTTAACACTCAGGCGAGGCCAGTCCAGGGCCAAAGGGCTCGGCCTCTTCCTATGGCGGCCGCCCTGGCAAAGCTGGAGCCTCCCGCGCCCGGCCCCTCCGGAAACAGTGTCCGAAGGGGCCTCCCCGGCTGAGGTCACCCCCCAGCACCAGAGCATGGAGCCCTGGGTGAGCTCTGCCTGGATGGCGCGGCCTGGGAGAGGGAGCGGAGAAGGGGGTGCAGGTAGGGGGGTGGGGAGAGATGGGGTGGGTGGGATGGGGTGGGGAGAGGTGGGGAGGGGTGGGGTGGGGTGGGATGGGGTGGGATGAGATGGGATGGGGTGAGGTGGGATGGGGTGGGGAGGGATGAGGTGGGGTGGGGTGGGGTGGGTGGGAAGGGATGGGGTGGGGTGAGGTGGGTTGGAGTGGGTGGGGTGGGATAGGGTGAGGTGGGTGGGTGGATGGGGTGGGGAGGGGTGGGTGAGGAGGGATGGGGTGGGGTGAGGTGGGTTGGAGGGGGTGGGGTGGGATAGGGTGAGGTGGGGTGGGGTGGATGGGGTGAGGTGGGGATGGGGTATGAGCGTGCCCAGGCCATGACCTATGTGCAGACAGAGCCCGGAATCGGGCTCCTCAGCTGGCTCTCAGCAGCCCCTGTGAGGGCCTTGGGGCCTGAGGGGGTGACACCCCACATTCAGCTGCCGGCCACCGCACATCACCCCTCACCCCCTGTGTTCCAGAGGACCGGATCGCCGTCTGCCGGAAGTGGAGCCGTCGCTCCTTCTGGGTGCTGTGCCCAGGCTGTGACCTCGCTTGCTCTGTTTAAACTGGAGGCCTGGGGTCCCTCGGCCGGGCTGCGGGATCGGGCCGAACGGGCTCAGACATCCCCGAGGGGTCCCGGGCTGTGTGAGGGTCCGCTGTGCGCCATCGGGCGGGGAGGGAGGCCGGCGGGAGGGACTGTTCGCAGGGGTGAGCCAAAGGAGGAGGACGGAGGTCAGCGACGGGCACGCAGCTGGGGGCGGGGCGGGGGTGAACTAGCCAGACCGGCCTCCGGGCGCCGCCAATGAGCGGCCGGCGGACGGGGCATGCGGGCCTGAGTCACGCGGCATCGGTGAGCCAGTGTGGACAGAGCTGGAACTTGCAGGAACCGAAGCTCTGCCAACTGCCCCTCCTTGTCCTCCGTCCCAACGTGGGGGCAGCATGCCATGTGGGCACTGCATGGGGGGCCTCTCAGCTCGGAGCCCCCCTCCACCCTCAGTCCCCCCACCTCTCTCACACACACACACACACACACACACACACACACCCGCTCCCGCGCCCGGGGCCAGCAGGTGGCACAGCGGCCCCAGCCTCATCCATCTTCTTCCTTTTGATCAGGGCAGGGCCCTGCCCGGAGGGAGGGAGGAGGGAGCACAGCTCGGCAGCTCGGCAGCTCAGCAGCTCCCGGTCCACAGGCGTGGCTCAGCCCCGCCCAGAGCCCTCCTCCCCAGGGTGAGGGCCGAGCCACACCGGCCTGCACCCCTAGGTGACTCCAAGAGACCCCCACCCCCGACCCCAGGCCAGCCGTCCCCCGGGGTCTCCGCTGACCCCCCACGAAAGAGGCCTCTCCGAAGAGCAGGTTCTCTTGCTCGCGCCCAGAACGTGGGGTTCCCTTCGAGGCCATCTGGCTGAAGTACGGGGGGCAGGCTTCTTGGGCTCAGTGTCAGGCATCCCTTGGAGGCTCTGTGCCCTGCCCTGGCCCAGCAGCCGGACCAGCCCCCTCCCTCCCTCCCCGCCCGGCCCGGCCAGGCCTGCGCTCTGTTCCCCACACGTCCGCGTGGGGCCGGGTGCTGAGTGTTCTAAGGGGCCGGCGGGACATTCCATCGACCCAGCAAAAATAGCCGGGCCTGCAGCCTCTGCTGGGAGCCTGCCTTCCCGCTCCTCCTGCAGCCTCTGCTGGGAGCCTGCCTTCCCGCTCCTCCTGCAGCCTCTGCTGGGAGCCTGCCTTCCCGCTCCTCCTGCAGCCTCTGCTGGGAGCCTGCCTTCCCGCTCCTCCTGCAGCCTCTGCTGGGAGCCTGCCTTCCCGCTCCTCCTGCAGCCTCTGCTGGGAGCCTGCCTTCCCGCTCCTCCTGCAGCCTCTGCTGGGAGCCTGCCTTCCCGCTCCTCCTGCAGCCTCTGCTGGGAGCCTGCCTTCCCGCTCCTCCTGCAGCCCACCCTGTCCCCCCGGGGCGCCCTCCCAGCCCCTCCTGCAACTCACCCTGTCCCCAGGGGGCGCCCTCCCGGCACGTGGCTCTCACTGCCTGCCTCCCATGGCAGCCGTGGGCGGGCGGTGGCCCAGCCGTGGAGATGGACAGGCCTCTGGAGGGGGCGCCGGGTGAGGCCCCCACGGCAGGAGGAGGAGGCCTGGGGCGGGGGCACCAGGTCACCATCACCCACCACTGAGCTCAGACCCTGGGAACCATGGTCTCGCTATTTCTTTTTTAAAAATATATTTTATTGATTTTTTATTTTTTTACAGAGAGGAAGGAAGAGGGGTAGTGAGTTAGAAACGTCGATGAGAGAGAAACATCCATCAGCTGCCTCCTGCACACCCCCCACTGGGGATGTGCCTGCAACCAAGGTACATGCCCTTGACCGGAACCAAACCCGGGACCCCTTAGTCCTCAGGCCAACGCTCTATCCACTGAACCACACCAGTTAGGGCTAAATATATTTTTATTGATTTCAGAGAGAAAGGGAGAGGGAGAGAGAGATGGAAACATCAACGATGAGAGGGAATCATGCATCGGCTGCCTCCCGCACTCCCCTTACTGGGGATCGAGCCTGCAACCTGGGCATGTGCTCCGTCCAGGAATCGAACAGTGTCCTCCTGGTTCATGGGTTGACCACTGAGCCACACCAGCTGAGCCCCGCCCCTGCTCCACCACACCTCCCCTCCATGGACACATCCCCCTCCCCAGCGGTGAGTCCCCGTCAGGGAGCCTGGGTGTGTGGTCTCCAGACCCCCTGCAGCTCCTCCACCAGCCGGCCCAATGGTTTAGAACCTAAGTCCCCGCCCTGCACCTCGCCCTCAGTGCCCACGTCCCAGCACTGTCCCTGTGACCCTCCCATCCCTGCCCCCCGCTCCTGCCTCGGGGCTTCTGTGTGCTCTTCCTGCTCCCAAAGTGTTCCCGGGCCGCTCCGCCCCCTTCCATCCTGCCACTGTCTCCAGAAACCTCGCCCCAGCTGGCCACCCCCCCCCCCTGCCAGGCATTCTCCTTTACGTCGTCACCGGCAGCAGGACATTTCCCAGGTTTACGGTCTGTTCTCCCAGAGAACCATCTCTCTGGATGACTGTGTTCACAGGGTATGGGATGGATAGTGAATGAAGGAGTGAGTGAATGAGTGAGTGAGTGAATAGTGAATGAGTTAGTGAATGAGTGAATGAATGAGTGAATGAGTGCAAAAAGAGAGCCAAGGGCAGGTGCCAAGAAGCTGGCGTGACCCTGTTGAATGGCTTCTGGAGGCAAAGGCTCTGAGGTCCAGCCACAGCATCAGGGGACTGGGGGTCAGGGGGCCGGGGGTCAGGGGGCCGGGGGTCATGTCTGGGCAGGGGCAGGAGAGCGGAGGCCTCAGGTCCTCATTCCGCCAATCCCACCCCCAGCAGGTTTAGGGCCCCTCTCTGTACCCCATAGGGACCAAGGAACATCCCCTGTGAGCTACTCATGAGAGCAAGGTTGTGGTCACAACGTCAAAATCCTATATAATAAAGAGCTAATATGCTAATTAGACCGGATAGCCGAACAACCTTCTGGACGTCATTCTGGATGTTCTTCTGGATGAAGCTGTGGCAACGGGGGCCGAGGCAGTTAGGGCGATCAGGCAGGCAGGCAGGTGAGTGGTGAGGGGCATCAGGCAGGCAGGCAGTTTGGTTAGGGGCGATGAGGCAGGCAGGTGAGTGGTTAGGGGCGATGAGGCGGGCAGGCAGAGTGGTTAAGGGTGATCAGGTAGGCAGGCAGGCAGGCGACTGGTTAGGAGCCAGTGGTCCTGGATTTCGAGAGGATGCAGGCTGGGCTGAGGGACCCTCCCCACTCCCTCCTTCCCCCATGCACAAATTTCGTGCATCAGGCCTCGAGTGTAGAAATAAAAAAATAATTTCAAAACCATTTAGTGTGCAGTTTTGCAGAGAGACGTGTTTCGCCTTTTTTTCTCCCCTCAAAAGTAGAGGTTATTCAAAACAATCAAAACATAGAAACAGCCCGGCCAGTGCGGCTCATTTGGTGAGTGCTGACATGAATCAGGAGTTCACTGGTTCGATTCCCGGTCAGGGCACATGCCCGGTGGCAGGCTCCATCCCCAGTAGGGGGCATGTAGGAGGCAGTCTCTCATCACCGATGTTTCTCTCTCTCCCTCTCCCTTTCTCCTCTATGAAGCCAATAAAATATATTAAAAATAAACAGTAAATAAAAAGGGTGGATGTTACCGCTTGTGAAATGTATCTCTAAAGAGGAAGAAGGGAGATGGGGGAGAAATGAGGCCAGGAGACAGCAGTGCCCCCCACACTGGCTTCATGATAGTGTGTGTGTGTCTCTCTGTGTGTATGTGTGTGTGTGTGCCTGTGTGGATGTATGTGTTTGTGTGTGCACGTATGTGTGCAATCACGTGTGTGTGTGTGTGCGCGCGCGCGTGTGTGTGTGTAGTAATGCCAACCACAGCGGGTGCCTGTAATGACAGAACCAGGTATTTTCCAGAGTCTGCCTGTGGCCCCTGGCCCCCTTCCTGTCCCAGCACAGACGCCGTCCTCCACTCGGCTCTGTGCTGCCGTGGGGGATCTTCCTGGGTCCTCGGGAGCCCCCTGGCCCAGCTGCGCCCCCCTGTCCCCCGAAGAGCAGCCCCGTGGCCTCCTGGAGCCCGGGGACTGGAGCTGGCCCTCCCTGTCTGCCCGTCCAGGCCGTTCTCCAGGGGTGAGGGGCCCAGTGCCTGTCGGCCACGCGTGCAGGGGCACTGAGCCCTCACCCTGCAGGGCCCGGTGTGGCAGAGCGAGGCCCGTGGCCTGAGCTCATGGGCAGGGAGGGGGCGTCCAGGCTCCGGCGGGGCAGGGACTGTGCTCGGCCACTAGAGGCCGCTGTAGCCCCAGCTGGAACCCGGAGGCCTGCCTGGGACAGTGGGTGTTTCTGGGTGGGGGAAGCGTTTTGGTGATTTGTCCAACCCGCCCCCCCCATGGCCCCCAGAAAGGAAATGGCAGCACAGGGCACGGGACCGGTGTCCATCACCCCGTGTCCACAGCACTCTGTCAGGAGGTTCGGGATCCAGGCCTGGCACACACGCTTCCAGAACCTTCCTGGAGCCGAGGCCTGTCCAGGGTCCAGGGGCGGGGGCTCAGGTTGCTCAGCCGCTGGCCCCTTGGGAGCACCTGAGGGCGGGGAGCCCCCGGAGGCCCTCACCAGGGCCCCAGCCCGACACCCCACCGTCTGCCATGTGAAGGCTCTGCCAGCCTCCCAGCAGGATCGCTCTCCGCGGGCCCGGCCCTCCCCGGTCTCCCCGGAGGCACGGGGGCAGGAGGCTGCGCGCTGCCGCTGTGGGCGGCCCGCGAGGTCACGGCCCCGCTCCGGTTCCAGGCTTGAACTTCCCCAATTTTCCGAGAGTCACCCTCCATGGAGTCGAGCTGTCTCCCTCTGAATTCCCAGACGAGGGCAGAGGGAGGCGGGCTCACCCCCGGCCTGGGCCCTGGGCTCCCGCCGTCCGCCGTTCAGGACGGTGCTGCGGGGGGAACAGAGCCAGAACCGGGTCTCTGGTCCGCGGCCCTGGCAGCAGGAGCTGGGCTGCTGTTTGGAAGGTGCACAGCCCTAAAACCCCGGCTCCCGGCTCCTCTCCGCCTCCTGCCTTCTCGTGTGACACACAGCAGCTGTGGGCTCAGGAGTGGTGGCAGTGGCGGGGCGGGGGGGACCTCCGCCAGCAGCTCTGGGGCCGGTGCCCTGCTATAGGCTGAGCCCTCACCCCCAGGGTAACCCCGGAGAGCGGCAGGAGAGGCCACCCTGCGGGGAGGGCAGGGTGCTGGCCAGGCCGCCCACACCAGGGCCTCAGCCCTTCTGTGGACACCAGGGTGGGCTGGATCCAGGGGAGGGGAGCCCAGATGCCCCTGCCTCTCCGTGAGCATGGACAGCGCCAACCACTGAGCACACCGGCCGGAGACAGCGATGGTCCCACTCGGTGACAACGGGCTTAGCCCTCTGTGAGCCGGCACGAGCCAGGCCTGTGCCGGCCTCGGGATGCAGGCGACATTAGGACGCTGGACTACCCACTGCCACCCCAGCGGGGATGAGGAGGGAGGAGGGGCCTGGCGAAGGTCACATGACCAGTGAGTGGCAGACGGAACGTACATGTGAGGCACCAGCCGCCTCAGAGTCCGATTACTGCTCCCTGAAGCAGGTGGACGGCCGGCCGCAGATACCGCACAGGCTGCAGCGCCTTCAACCCCGAGCCCCCCCCACGGCGCCCCCTCCCCGCGGCGCCCCCTTCCCACGGCGCCCCCCCCTCCCCCCCCGCCCCGCGCAGCGCCCCTCCCTCCCGGCCGCGCCCCTCCCTCCCGGCCGCGCCCCTCCCTCCCGGCCGCGCCCCTTCCCCGCGGCGCCCCCTCCCCGCGGCGCCCCCCTCCCACCGCCCCCTCCCACAGCGCCCCCTTCCATGGTGCGTGCCTGCAGGAAAGTGCACAGAGCACCAGGCAGAGGTCAGTGTAAGGTCACAAAGGCCACACTCCCTGGGGTCAAGGATGGACGGTCCAGCTTGGCCGGCGTGACTCCGGCGTGACCTAGGGACCAGGAGGAGGTCACAGTCTGATTCCCAGTCAGGGCACCTGCCCTGGTTGCAGGCTCGATCCCCAGTGTGGGGCGTGCAGGAGGCAGCCGATCCATGATATCACCTCTCATCACTGATGTGTTTCTTTCTCCCTCTCCCTTCCTCTCTGACATCAATAAAAATATATTTAAAAACAAAGCAAATAACCATGGATTTCTTAAAACAAACAAACAAAGAGCGGACAGTGCCCGCACCCCCTGCTGGCCGTGCCTCCCCTCTGGGGCTCTCCCGGGCCTGGGCCGGGCCCGCTCTGACCCGGGCGGATGGGCCGTCCGCCTGCGGGCCTGCGCCGGCCGTCCTGCAGGGACAGCTGCCCGGCTGGGCCCAGGAGCAGGAAGCCCGGGCATTTCCTGCGTTATCGTCCGGCCGCAGGTGTCCGATTCCGGAAAGTGAGAGCGGCCCACGCCCAGGCCTGGCGCGGTGTTCACACAGCAGCGCCTGCAGCAGCAGCTTTGTTTGTTCAAGCCCAGCCCACCCGTCCGGCCCATCCAAACCGTGTGGCCCGGGTGGGCCGCTGCCCCTCACCCACGGGAGCTTCCCGCCGGGCTCGGGTGCTCTGGGCTGGCCTCCCCGCTCCCCCCGGAAGTGGCGGTCCAGGGGGTCGCACTGGAGGGCGGGCTCCCCTCCCTCCCGCCGCTCCTCTCCGCGGGCTCAGTGGAAAGTCCCAGCGTGAAAGCAGATCTGCCTTCGGTCAGTAATGTCCTCACAGTGTGGCCGGCTGATGGGAATGAAGCTCCTATTTGGCTGCGGCCCAAAGACATGGTTTTTAGCAAAACTCGCAAAACTCCGGGTGATACTGGGTCAGGCTATTTGTCCATTTATGTTCCCACCTGGCTCCATGCCTGCCTCCGCTCACACGGCCCTCTCCAAACACCCCCTCCCCACCGCTCCCCCTGAGCGGCCCTGTCCCTGCGCCCCTCTCCCCTGACCGCCGCAAACCCCAGGCCAGGGGCCAGGGCACCCCAGCAGGGGCGGCGCAGGAGAGGGAGCGCCCCGCACCCTCACCCCCAGGCAGGCCTGCAGGAGGCAGTGGGGGGACGAGGTGCTGTCGCCAGGTTCTAAATGCCCCAGGTCGCCCCACCCGCGCCACCTCTCCGGCCCGCGCCCTGCGTGGACGTGGTTCACTGGGCAGCGGGACCGGCGATGGGCACGCGTCGCACACACCCGGCCCGTCCACACCACGCAGGACGGAGCTCGCCCCGCTGTCCCCGCTCCGAACACCAGTGCCACCCGGGGTTTGGCTCCTGGTTTAGAGGCTTCGGAGTCCGCTTGGGGGCGGCTGGTGTCTGAGCTCCGCGGGGCGGGCGCTTTGGCCCCGCACTTGCTGGGAGGTGTGACCGCCCAGCGGCCTCCCCGGCAGGAACGCACCCCGCACCCTCGTCCCTGCGGGCACAGCGGCCTCCGGAGCCGTGCTGCCGGGTGGGACGGGGGCTTGGGGCCCCGACAAGCAGAGCCGCGCCCCGCTGGCCGCGGCCGCCGGGGCCCGGCCCCGCCCCCGGGAGGCGGAGGGGAGGCCGCGGGGGAGTGGGCCCGGCCCCCCTCCCCACCGCGCCCCGCGTCTCCATGGCGACCTCCCCGGCGCGCACCTCCGGCTCCCTCCCGGGCCGCACAATGCGCCCGGCCGGGGGCGGGGCGGGGCGGGGCGGCCGGGGCGGGGACAGCGGCCGCGGGGGCGCGGGCAGCCACCGCCAGCAGCAGCCGCCGCGGGTCCGAGCGGCGGAGCCGTCCAGGCCGCTCCGGGAGCGCAGCGCCCGCCCCGCTCCGGCCGCCCGCTGCCCACGCCGCCGGGTCCGAGCCCGCGGAGCCACCTGAGCCGCCGCCCGCAGGTGGATGCGCGGGGCGCCTCCCGGGGCGCCAGGAGGAGCCATCTTGAAACCAACTTGGCCAACTTTCGCCGAGTGTCTCGCGGTGGAAGCTGCGGGGCGCGGGCTGCCGCGAGGGCCGGGCGCCGGGCCCCGCCGGGCGGATGCGGAGTCGGGGCCGCGCCGGGCGCATGGACTGCGCTGCCCCGGCGGCGCCGGGCTCGGGCTCGGGGCCATGCCGCCGCCCGCGCTGCCCTGGCTGCTGCTCCTGGCCGCGGCCGCCGCCCTGCCGGCGCTGGGGCCCCGGGCGGCCGCCTGGGAGCTGCGCGTGCCCGGCGGCGCCCGCGCCTTCGCCCTGGGCCCCGGCTGGACCTACGCGCTGGACGCGGCGCGCACCCCGCGGGCGCTCCGGGCGGCGCTGGACGTGAGCCGCGACGGGCGGCTGG
This sequence comes from Pipistrellus hanaki, assembly GCF_964339955.1. Classification (NCBI taxonomy): domain Eukaryota; kingdom Metazoa; phylum Chordata; class Mammalia; order Chiroptera; family Vespertilionidae; genus Pipistrellus; species Pipistrellus hanaki. The sequence continues at coordinate 207,783 of NW_028182305.1, forward strand.
GCGGGCGGCGGCGCGGGCCGGGCCCGGGGCCCCGCGGCTGCCCGCGCCTCGGGGGCCGCCCGCTGCCGCTGCACGTCCGCCTGGCGGCCCGCGGCGCCCCGGCCGAGCTGAGCCTCCGCCTGCGGGCGCGCGTGTCCGGCTCGGGCTGCGGCGCCCGGCTCCGGCCCCGGCCCCGCCTCGCCGTCCGCGCCGAGCTGCGCGCCCGGGCCGTGCTGACCGGGCCCGGCGCGGCGCTCTGCTTCCCGGGCCCCGGCGGCGGGGCCGCCCTGCACGCGGCGCTGGCCGCGCTGACCACGTTCCCGGCCTGCAGCTGCCCGCCGCGCCCCGGCCGCCCCTGCCCGCGCCGGCCCGTCTGCCTGCCGCCCGGCGGCTCGGCCCGCCTGCGCCTGCGGTGCGCCCTGCGGCGCGCGCCCGGCGCCGTCCGCGTGGAGCTGGCGCTGGAGGCGGCCGCGGGGGCGCCCTCCCCGTCGCTGTCCCGGCCGCCTCCGGGGCCGCCTGAGGCCGGGGCCCGGGCGGGGGCGGCGCGGCGGGCCCGGCGGGGCGCCGGCGGCGGCGGCACCAGCCCCCAGTTCCCGCTGCCCAGCTACCAGGTGTCGGTGCCCGAGAACGAGCCGGCGGGCACGGCGGTCATAGAGCTGCGCGCGCACGACCCGGACGAGGGCGAGGCGGGCCGCCTGAGCTACCGGATGGAGGCGCTGTTCGACGAGCGCTCCGCCGGCTTCTTCCGCATCGACGCGGACACGGGCGCCGTGAGCACGGCGCGCCCGCTGGACCGCGAGGCCAAGGACACGCACGTGCTCAGGGTGAGCGCCGCGGACCACGGCCGGCCGCCGCGCTCGGCCGCCACCTACCTCACCGTCACCGTGGGCGACGCCAACGACCACGCGCCGGCCTTCGAGCAGGCCGAGTACCGCGTGCGCGTGCGCGAGAACCTGGAGCCGGGCTGCGAGGTGCTGACCGTGCGCGCGGCCGACGGCGACGCGCCCTCCAACGCCGACGTGCGCTACCGCCTGCTCGAGGGCGCGCGCGGCGTCTTCGAGATCGACGCGCGCTCCGGCGTGGTGCGCACGCGCGCGGCCGTGGACCGCGAGGAGGAGGCCGAGTACCGGCTGCTGGTGGAGGCCGACGACCAGGGCCGCAGCCCGGGCCCGCTCAGCGCCACGGCCGCGGTGCACATCGCCGTGGAGGACGAGAACGACAACTACCCGCAGTTCAGCGAGGCTCGCTACGCCGTGCGCGTGCCCGAGGACGTGGCGCTGGACACGCCGGTGCTGCGCGTGCGCGCCACGGACCGCGACCAGGGCCAGAACGCGGCGCTGCACTACAGCATCGTGAGCGGCAACCTGCAGGGCCAGTTCCACCTGCACGCGCTCAGCGGCAGCCTGGACGTGGTGCGCCCGCTGGACTTCGAGGCCGTGCGCGAGTACACGCTGCGCGTGCGCGCGCAGGACGGCGGCCGGCCGCCGCTCGCCAACGCCTCGGGGCTGGTGACGGTGACGGTGCTGGACGTGAACGACAACGCGCCCATCTTCGTCAGCAGCCCGTTCCAGGCGGCCGTGCTGGAGAGCGTGCCGCCGGGCCACTCGGTGCTGCACATCCAGGCGGTGGACGCGGACGCCGGGGAGAACGCGCGCCTGCGCTACCGCCTGGTGGACACGGCCTCGGCCTCGGCCCCCGCGGGCGGCGCCGGCGCCCCGGGCCCCATCTCGGTCTCGGCCTCGGCCGCCGACTTCCCTTTCCAGATCCACAACAGCTCGGGCTGGATCACCGTGCGCGCCGGGCTGGACCGCGAGGCCGTGGAGCGCTACAGCTTCGCCGTGGAGGCGGTGGACCACGGCTCGCCGCCCATGAGCGCCTCGGCCAGCGTGTCCATCACCGTCCTGGACGTGAACGACAACGACCCCGCCTTCACGCAGCCGGCCTACGAGCTGCGCCTGAATGAGGACGCGGCCGTGGGCAGCAGCGTGCTGACCCTGCGCGCCCTGGACCGCGACGCGCACAGCGTCCTCACCTACCAGCTCACCGGCGGCAACACCCGCAACCGCTTCGCGCTCAGCAGCCAGAGCGGCGGCGGCCTCCTCACGCTGGCGCTGCCGCTGGACTACAAGCAGGAGCGGCAGTTCGTGCTGGCCGTGACCGCCTCGGACGGCACGCGCTCGCACACGGTGCAGGTCTTCATCAACGTCACGGACGCCAACACGCACCGGCCCGTGTTCCAGAGCTCGCACTACACCGTGAGCGTGCGCGAGGACCGGCCCGCGGGCACCTCGGTGGCCACCATCGGCGCCACGGACGAGGACACGGGCGAGAACGCGCGCATCACCTACGTGCTGGAGGACCCGGTGCCGCAGTTCCGCATCGACCCCGACAGCGGCACCGTCTACACGCTGACGGAGCTGGACTACGAGGACCAGGCGGCCTACACGCTGGCCATCACGGCCCGGGACAACGGCATCCCGCAGAAGTCCGACACCACCTCCCTGGAGATCCTCGTCCTGGACGCCAACGACAACGCGCCCCGGTTCCTGCGCGACTTCTACCAGGGCTCCGTGTTCGAGGACGCGCCCCCGTCCACCAGCGTGCTCCAGGTCTCCGCCACCGACCGGGACTCGGGCCCCAACGGCCGCCTGCTCTACACCTTCCAGGGCGGCGGGGACGACGGCGACGGGGACTTCTACATTGAGCCCACCTCTGGCGTGATCCGCACGCAGCGCCGGCTGGACCGGGAGAACGTGGCCGTGTACGCGCTCCGGGTCCTGGCCGTGGACCGGGGCAGCCCCACGCCCCTGAGCGCCTCCGTGGACGTCCAGGTGGCCGTCCTGGACGTCAACGACAACGCCCCAGTGTTCGAGCGGGACGAGCTGGAGCTGCTGGTGGAGGAGAACAGCCCCGTGGGCTCCGTGGTGGCCCGCATCCGCGCCCACGACCCCGACGAGGGCCCCAACGCCCAGATCATGTACCAGATCGTGGAGGGCAACGCGCCCGAGGTCTTCCAGCTGGACCTGCTGAGCGGGGACCTGCGGGCGCTGGCCGAGCTGGACTTCGAGGCGCGGCAGGAGTACGTGCTGGTGGTGCAGGCCACCTCGGCCCCGCTGGTGAGCCGGGCCACGGTGCGCGTGCGCCTCCTGGACCAGAACGACAACCCGCCCGCGCTGCCCGACTTCCAGATCCTCTTCAACAACTACGTCACCGACAAGGCCAGCAGCTTCCCCGCCGGCGTGATCGGCCGCGTGCCGGCCCACGACCCCGACCTCTCCGACAGCCTCAGCTACGCCTTCCTGCAGGGCAACGAGCTGCGGCTGCTGCTCCTGGACGCCGCCACGGGCGAGCTGCAGCTCAGCCGGGACCTGGACAACAACCGCCCGCTGGAGGCGCTCATGGAGGTGTCTGTTTCCGGTGAGTGGCCCCGGGCGCCTGCCGGGCGAGCCGGGGCGCATCCGGGCGGGGCCTGGGCGACCTGGGGGGACGTGAGGCCTCCGGTTGGAGGGCTGGGTGCTGCGAGCGAGCGGGAGGGGGGGGGGGTGCTCCCCGCCCCCCCCAGGCGAGTGGGAGGGACGCGGCGCTGCTAGCCTCAGCGTTCTTGCTGGGAACAGGCCCGGGCCGCTTCACGTTCAAGACCAGGGCTTCCTGGCGCGGGCCCCGTCCGGCCGCGGCTCCGAGGGGTGCTGTGAAAACCCGCTCTCCGGGTTACCTGAGTCACCTGGTTTGCCGGTGAGGCTGTGCCCATCGGCCACACACACACCTGTCCGTCTGGAGAGATCAAAGGTCACTGCCCTCCCATGTGCCAATTAGTCCCCGGGCGGGGCGGCTGGAAATGGCTGGATGGGCCCTGAGTCACCCCGTAATGCGCGGGAGTCGGCGCCCGCGTCTCCTCTCCGTCTCCTCTCCGTCTCCTCCGTAATGACAGTGGCCGTGTGTGCCCGTGTGGGAGCGCCCTGCCGAGCGGGGCAGCGTTTGATCTCGGCTCCGGCACCAGCTGGGACTTCACGTCGGGCTGTTACTGAGAGGCCTGCCCCCCGGTCGCCCGGGGAGCCAGTGTGGGAGCCAGCTGGCCTGCCGGGGCTGGAGGGGGTCTGGAAGGATGCTGCTTTGGCTCAGCCACACGCTTGGCAGCACAGAGCTGGCCTCCGGGTGCCAGGCGGCGCCTGTGGGGCTGGGGAGAGGGAGACCCAGAGTGGGGGTGTGGGATAGAAAGAAGGATTTGGGGGGAGGCCGGGGGGTCTGGGAACGGTAAAGGGACCCCCAGCAGCTCCTCGGGGGCCCACCTGTGGTCGGCTGCTGTGGGCTGTGACCTTAATTATCACCCAGAAAGGCTGGGGCTGAGTCAGTGTTTCAGATTAGTCACTTGAACAATAAATTATTGGGCTATGCTATCACCGTGGGAGCCCCGGGAGGGCGCAGAGGTTTATTTCCTGGCTGCGTTTGATCCCGCAGTTGGCTGCAATTCTTTACGTACGCAGGGTGGGCAGCCAGCAGCTTCTGGTTGCTTGCCTGTAAGACCTGGCACTTGTGCGCCGGTCTGAAGTGATGCAATGCTTCAGCGCCGATTTGGGCCGTGGAGTCCGTCGGCGGGGGATGTTTGGGGTTTTGTGAGGCCGTGAATATGTGTGGAGAATACGGAATAGCCCCTTAGGAGGACTGCTGACCCCGGGGCATTGGCTATTCTGAGCAGCGACACCATTTAAAAAAAAAAAAAAGTCTTTCCTAAATTCCATTTGCATTTTCTTCTTCCTTTATCTGCTGGGCAGAGCAGAGTGGGCACACAGCCTACGTAAACACGCCTTGGCAGAGCCCCAGGTGCCGGCTCTGCAGGGACGCGGTGCCTGTGGGAACGGTGCGTGCTGGCATCGGCGATGTTTGGCGTCCGGGCCCTCAGGAATGCGGCCCCGGTGTCGGCCGGATAACAGGGTTTAGGGTGGATTTCGTTCAAAAGAGGTTCGTTCCCCGGGGCCGCCTGGCCCACCTGGCGGGCCCACCGCCGGGACCACAGGCGGAGGCGGCTCGGTGATTGTCCCAGCGATCCGGTGCTGGCCCCGAGTCCTGTGGGACAGGGGTTCCTGTGTTGACGCCCCAGGGAGTCACGAGGCCCTTTTACTGGGAATCAAGCAGTTTTCTATCGTCTTTATTTGCACTCACTCTGCTGGTGTCTGGGGTGTTTGGCTGCTGCCGTGTTACAGATGCAGAAGCTGAGGCTCCGGGTGACACAGGGAGCGGGAGTCCCGGTGTACCCCAGGATCCAGAAAGCACCCTCGCTTACCTGGGACAGAGTTTGAGGAAAAGCCCCGGGCTGAAACAGGCCCTGGGGCCACTCGGCTCCCAGGTCCCGCTCCAGAGAAGCAAGACGCTATAAACTATAAAACGCTGCCATTCCCAGCAGCAGAGGCTGCTGTGAAGAAAGAAAACAAAGCAAAGCGATCTGCCCTTCAATTACCAGAGGCCATTCTTAGGTTTTATGGGGGAGCCGTGGAGAGAGCTGTTGTTTCAAACTCAGACGCCGTTTGCAGTGAAGCGGAACCGGCTTCTCCGTGTGCAGTCATGCCCGGGAGCCTCGAATGCAGGATTACCGCCCTGCAGGGCTGCCCGACCGCCCGGATGAGATGGTGTGGGCTCCTAGCCAGGAAGGGCTGCGAGCTGTGGGGGCGGGGCCTCTGGGGCGGGGCCTCTGGGGCGGGGCCTGGTGGACTTATGGGGAGGAGGTGGTTCCTTCCCTCCTGGGGGCTGGGGGGTTGGGAGGTGGGGGCCCGGGGCCTTGGGGGCTTGGGGGCTGGGGGCTGGGGCCTGGGGGTGGGGAGCTGGGGGGTTGGGAGGTGGGGGCTGGGGGCTGGGGGCTGGGGGGCTGGGGGCCCCAGCAGCCATTCCCACTGTGACTAGATGGTGCTCATGGTTCTATGCACCCTCCTCAGGACAAAGCACTGCAGGTGCTTGAAGAAGCTCTGAATTCTGAGTACAGTTGAACTCCAATAGCTGTCATGTCGGGGTGACACTTGGTGTGCGTGGGGCCTTCCATGTGAGTCTGAGAATCGGGCCTGCGTCTTGGAGGCTCCTGGCTGGTCACCGGTGGGCGCCCGGGTGTCAGGTGCTGCCTGCGTCTCCCCGGGAGGGTGTTTGGTAACATTGCCGTCGTCACCAATGTGAGCAGGTGTGAGCCTAGGACATGACACTCGGCGGGAATGGCCCTGCTTCCGGGGGCGGGAGGGGGACTCGGGCCTGGGGGCAGCTCTTGCCGTGCGGAGTAAAGACGGTTGGCTGACGTGGGGTCCGGACGGTGCCGGGTGCGGGCAGTCTTTCTGCGTCCACGCGGGCGGAGGGCGTGGCACGGGCGCCCAGCTCGGTCGCGCTGCAGAGAGGACTGGCTGGGTGAACACAGGACGTCGGGGACTTGTACGTAGACAACTGCAAACAAGGCAGTGGGAGGCAGCCGCCGTGCCAGGCAGCGCCCGGGGGCAGGCGCGCTGCCTCTGGATCTCGGCTGGAGCCGCACGGGCATCGAGCCGGGGGCTCCCGGGCATCGCGTCCGGGCTGTGGGCAGCTCGTTCGCCGTGGACGGGCTGCAGTGGCTCTGGAGGTAGCCAACTGATAACAGAATCCCAGGAACACTGGCTCAGAGCAGAGGAGGGTCTACTGAGCACCTGGTGTGTGCCAGGCCTACTGTGTGCGAGGCCCTGGAGAGCCCTGTGGAGACCTACAGTGGATACGTGGGTCCCTGGGGGGGGGGGGGGGAGGGGAGGCTAGGGGAGGGCCTGGGGGAGGTGAGGGAGCTGGGGGCCGAGGTTGGGGCGGTGTCTGAGCCGCGGACAGGCATGAGCATGGAGGGGAGGGCCCAGCTTGAGGCTGAGGAGCACGGGGGACAGAGTGGGCTGTGAGGCTGGAGGCCAGAGCTGCAGGTCTGGCTGGGAGAGACCAGCAGGGTCAGGGTTAGAGGCAGTCAGCGTGGCTGCGGGCGGACAGGAGGACGGTGAGGGATGGCCAGTGACCTGTCTGTCACGTGAGATGAGGACGGGGCTCGGGCCCTGTCCTGTCGGGTGGCCCAGTGTCGGTGGCATGGACCGCGTGGGGCCCGGGCTCTGGACGCCGGGGGACAGGGGTCCTGAAGGGTCACCGGTGCCAGGCGGGAGTCCGAGGACGGAGATGTGGTTTGGTGGCTTTCGTGAGAGCTGGAGTGGGGGGGATGGGAGCCCCCGGGGGGAGCAGGACAGGCCCCTGGGGGTGAGTGAGGCTCAGAGGAGAGGCGGGGAGGGTAGAGGGGGGCTGTGGGGCCGGGAGGGACTGGCTGAGTTGAGAGCGAAGAGGAGTTCCCCTGTGACTCCGCACACCCGCCCGTCCTCGAGGCCACCTGCCTGCGCAGGCGTGCGCTCAGCGGGCACTGGCACCTTTCGGGGTCACTGGGCACGCGGACAAGTCTCTGTGGTGACCCTGAGGCCCTGTGGCCACGCTGAGTGTGCACAGGGCTGCAGGGTGGGCCGGGACGGTAGCTACCGCTTCCGGTGGAGTCACGGCCGGCGATGGAGGAGCCGCAGGGCCAGGGACCCTGGGAGGGCCGAGGCCACCGGTGCCCCGGGCTCAGGAGGGCCCGGTGCCCCATCTCGGCACGCTGCCTGGTGACCTGAGGTCTCCATCCGGCCCCACCCACCGTGAGGGTGGCAGGAAAGGTCTCGGAGGGTGCGTGCAGGAATCACACCTGGGAACGTGCTGGCAGCGTTGGTGGCGCCAGGACTCGGGGCCGGACCCGGTGCCACGGTGGAAGCCCTCTGACCTGGGCTGCGCACACACCTGCCCAGGCCGATGCGGGAGGCAGGAACCAGGGAGGGGGGAGGGGGCGCCAGGGCTGCCAGCGCCCTGCCAGCCCGGGGCGGGCGGCGCGGGCCAGGGCCACGCCCTTGGCAGCACCCGGTGCTGCAGTCGATCTTATCGCGGGGCAGCGCGGGCGGGAGCCTTACCCGCTGGGCGGGTGCTTCCCTGCCACCGCCCCCGGGATTCGTCCTCTGGTGTTCTCCTCGTCTGCGACCGAACACGCAGGCCACGTGGCAGCCGGGGGTTAGACTCCTGGCGGTGGGTGCACAGCCCTCTGCGCCCCGGGTGCTGGTGTGGGGAGGGGATCCGGGAGCCCCGAGGAGGTGCGGGGGCCAGGGCCGCAGGCTGCGGCGGTCAGGGGCCGCCATGTGTTCGTGGGGCACGCGTGCACACAGAGGTGCTTGGTGATGCCTGTGGATTGTGAGTTGTTTGTGGACGAGCTGAGGGGTCCTGGGTTCTACCGGCCGAGGCCACAGCGGCTCTACCGCCTTCGCTGGGGCCAGAGGGAGCCAGGCAGGAGACAGGCCCGGCAGTCAGTCCCCTGGGGGCGCGGCCTGGCGAGAGGAGGGGCTTTGGCGTCAGGTGAGGCCGTGTGGACACGGGGCAGTTGGCTCCCCTCCCAGGTGTGAACATTCATTCCCACCAGGCAGCCCCGCCCCGCTCTGCGTGTAATCACCGGTCAGCGCCTGTTCTCCAACACCCTGGCTCTTCCCTAAACACACAGACACACTCGGGCATGCAGACACATACACACACGTGATCACTGGCACATACACACGCACATGCACACAGGTGTACTCAGGACACACATGCATACAGGCATACATGTGCACACATGCAAACATGAACATATACACCAACACACGCGCTCACACGCATAGGTGCGCAGACATGATTTAAGCGGGACTTTGAGGCCCGTTCTTCGGCACAGCCTTCCCGCCGCCACCTCCCAGCGGGGCCGTGAGCGGGGCTGGCGAGTGCGGCTGCGCCGGTGAGGGGAGGCTGCAGCCCTGAGCCCGGGGCCGGGGCCGGGGCCAGCGAGGTGTCAGCAGCCACAAGCCCGCCAGTCTCAGGCAGCAGAGGCCGGGGCAGGCTTGGGCTGCTTTCGGAGTCCTTTTCCGTGGGCACGCCTGTGAGGGTGGTCGGGTGATCAGGGCACCCCCCCCTCCGGCGTCCTTTCCCCTCGGGTCTGTGGGCGCCGCCGGAAGCTGAGCTGGGAGGGCAGGGAGCAGCCGGGCTGGCGAGGGGCGGAGAAGGGAGGCCTCGGGTGCGGGCAGGCGCGGGGAGATGGCGCGGCCCCGGTGGGGCAGGACGGCGATCTCAGAAAGGTAGCCGTGGCGGGAGCACAGGACCCAGGGTCCCGTCCTGGGTGCGCACGCCCCGAAGGCATGACCGCAGGGCCACCCGTGCTCCCGCCGCCTGACGCACGCCGGCCCCCGGGAGCCATAGCAGGCTTGTGCCCCGCTGCCCGCAGCCTCGCCGGGCAGGGAACCGGCACCTGCCTCGACACGGCTGAACCGGGGACCTCCTGCGCGGGGACACGCGCCGTCACAGGCCGGGTGCCGTGTGACGGGGAGGCCCTGAGCGGTCAGCCTGGGGGGGCGGGGGGCGGGAAGGAGGGACCCCGCTGTGCCAGGTGAGAAGAGCTGTGGGATGGGGTGCGGAGGGGACCCCACGGTGTGAATGGCCTTGATGCCACTCGGCTGCAAACTTCAGAACGGTAAAAAGCTGACGTTTCCCGCGTGTCCCGCGATGACAGGCTGACAGGACGAGGCGGTTCCGGCCACGCAGGGCGGGGCGTGTGGGGAGCGCCTCTGCCGGGGCCCAGAGGGGCCGTCTCGCCCCCGCCCCCGAGGCTGAGCGGCCAGCAGCCCCTGCGCCCCTTCGGACGCCGGTGCCCACGGGGACGGCTCCTCTGCCCTCCTCTGTGCCCGAGTCCGGGAGCGGAGCCCCGGCAGGCCCCTCCCTCCCCGGGTCACCGAGGGCGTCGCCGTGGCGCTGGGTTCAGAGCAGCCGTTCCCAGCCTGTGAGTCCGATCCCTTTGGGGGTCGAACGGCCCTTTCACAGGGTCGCCTAAGACCGTGGGAAAACACAGGTATTTACGTTAGATCCATTAACAGCAGCACAATCACAGCGGTGAAGCAGCCACGGACATGGCTCTGGCTGGGTCGCCACCACAGGAGGCACTGTGTTAAAGGGCGCGGCGTCAGGAAGGCGGAGAGCCTCTGGGCGAGAGGGGTGCTCCTCCTCTGGGGGCGGAGGAGGGAGGGTGCGGAGCGTGTGGCCGCAGGAAGGCGGGTGCGGGGCGTGGGCCTGTGCCGTCCGGTGCCCGGTGCCAGGTGAGCTGCCGTGGGCGTCGCCGGCCCCCCTCGCCGCCTGTCTCCCGCGAGCGTGGAAAACTCTGTCGTGTCATGGAGAGTCCCCCGTCTCCCAAGAGCGGGTGGGAAATACGAAGGGGTGTTGTGCTGAGAGATTCCCCTGCATCCCGCAGGGGCCGTCAGAGGTCAGGGGTGTGTGTGCACGTGTGCGTGTGCGTGTGCGTGTGTGTGCGTGCGCGCCTGTGTGACAGGAAGCCCAGGGCCGTGAGCTCTGCTGTTGGTGTGGGCGCCTTGCTGTGGGACAGAGAGGCCCGGGAAAGCAGGACTGGGGCCGGGGGGACACAGAGGCTGGTTCTGCTGCCCGGCCAGCACCTCTTGATGTGAAATAGGGCACCCAGGCCGGTGTGGCTCAGTGGACAGAGCACCGGCCTGTGGACCAGCGGATCCCAGGTTGGATGCCGGTCAAGGACACGTACCTCGGTTTCAGGCTCCTCCCTGGCCCAGGCCCTGGCGGGGCCCGTGCAGGAGGCAACCCTCGGTTCGTTTCTCTCACATCGATAGATGTCTCTCCCCCTCTCTCCCCCTCTCTTCCCCCTCTCTTTAAAAGCCAGTGGAAAGTATCCTCCGGGGAGGAGTAACCACCAAGCAGGCCGGGCACCGGCTGGGGCCTGCCCTCAGGGCGGACGGGCTGGGCGGGCAGTGCCAGGTCCCAGGCTGGCGGGGCCGCCGCTGTGTTTGCACCAGACCTTGGCGTTTCCCTCCCTCGCTCTGCCGCCCCCGGCCCGGCCTCTGTTGAACCCAGAGCCGGCTTGCAGCCCTGTGAACCCTGGCCTGAGCTCCTTCAGGGGCCAGACTGGTATCTGGCGGCTTCAGGGAAACGGAGGCAGGTGTCCCTCTGTGCTCTGACCTAACCGTCTGGGCCAGCAGGCTCTCAGTTCCTGGTCCACGGGGCCACGCTGCCCAGGGCACTCCGGAAGCACCAGCTGCCCCGGGTCTGTGTCGGAGGTGCTGAGTCACCGGGGGGCCAGGCAGCCTGGCTGTTCGCGGAGGGGGCCGGCCACTGACAGGGTTCGAGCACTTAGCCGCCTGGATGTCTGATTCCTGAGGCAGTCACGGTCCTCGTGTGTGTGTGTGTGTGTGTGTATGTGTGTGTGTGTGCGCGCGCACCCGTGTTATGGTTCACAGAATGTCAGAGCCACATTAAAGTGGAGCTAGGACCGGTTTGGCTCAGTGGATAGAGCTTCGGCCTGCGGACTGAAAGGTCCCGGGTTCAATTCCAGTCAAGGGAGTGTACCTTGGTTGCGGGCACATCCCCAGTGGGGGGTGTGCAAGAGGCAGCTGGTCGATGTTTCTCTCTCATCGACGTTTCTAACTCTGTGTCCCTCTCAATTCCTCTCTGTGTAAAATCAATAAAATATATATTTTTTAAAATGGACAGTCAGCCATTGCGGCTGTCAAGTTCTGGGACGTTTCCTTTTAATATCCTATATAATGAAGAGCTGATGTGCTAACTAGACCGAACAGCAAAATGACCTTCCAGACGACCTGCTGGACAAAGCTGGGCTGGGAGGATCTGGGAGGGCCGAGCCCCTTGCACGAATTTTGTGCATCGGGCCTCTAGTGTAATAAAAGAGTGATATGCAGATTGACCGTCACTCCAACACACAAGATGGCTGCACCCATATGAACACAAGATGGCCGCCACAAGATGGCCAGCAGGGGAGGGCAGTTAGGGGTGACTGGGCCAGCAGAGAAGGGCAGTTGGAGGGGGGACCAGGCCTGCAGGGGAGGGCAGTTAGGGGCAATCGGGCCGGCCAGGGAGCAGTTAGGCATCGATCAGGCTAGCAGGGGAGTGGTTAAGGTGTGATTAGGCTGGCAGACAGAAGTGGTTAGAGGCAATCAGGCAGAGGCAGGTGAGCAGTTTGGAGCCAGTAGTCCTGGATTGTGAGAGGGAAATCCCTGAAGGGGTCCTAGATTGGAGAGGGTGCAGGCTGGGCTGAGGGATCCCCCCTCGTCCCATGCACGAATTTTGTGCACTGGGCCTCTAGTGTGATATATTTGCATTGCTTTCAGAGAGGAAGGTAGAGGGATAGAGGGTTAGAAACGTCAATGATGAGAGAGAATCGTGGATCGGCTGCCTCTTGCACCCCTCCCACCCCCTGGGGGGAAGTCTGCAACCCGGGCATGGAATGGAACCCAGGACCCTTCAGTCTGCAGGCCGACGCTCTATCCAGCAAGCGAAACCGGCCATGCCCGGGTTATTTTTATCACCTTAAGTTTGTACACTGTCTTTTCATACTTTAAAACGGATGGCGTTCTCCAGGCCCAGCACTCCTGCTGCTCGGGGTTCCTTCTGCCGACAGCTAAGGCGATGAGGACCTCCCCGGCCGTGGGTCGGAGTGGCTGCTGTGAGCAGAGGGCGTCGCCGTCCGGTGGCACCGGGGCAGGCGGTGCACGTGCCCCTCCAGGCCGAGCGCGGGCCCTTCCCGGGAGCTCTGGCGCCCGGCAGCTCGGGAGCGTGGTGCCCACTGACCCGGGAGGGGCCGGGAGAGGCCGTCTGGCCGGTGAGTCCAGAGAGGCGGGCTCAGGGCTTCACGCAGACAATCCCGCTCTCCGAGGCTCCTGTTCATTAAGCAGCTCTATTCCCCGCCGGCCAGCCCGGGCCCTCCCAGACACCGGCGCCCGCTCCGGCTCAGGCCGCCAGGGAGGCGGAGGGCCGGGCTGCCCCGCGCCGGGACAGGCTGTCGTGCGGGAGTCCGGGCGGGCCGGGCCCAGGCTCCTGCAGCGGCACCGCTGAGCGGGGGATGGCTCAGCCGCGCCTGGGCTGTGGGCACGAGGTCACCGCCAGGCAGGGCCCAGCTCCTTGCTGTGCTGCTGACTTCGAGGGGAGGCGCTGGCCTGGATGTTGGCTGTGTTAGTCGCTGGGGGACCATCAGGCCTGTTACTGCCTGGGCACATCCTGGTCCCATGATGAGGAGGTGGCCAGGTCCCGTGAGGAGGTGGCCTGGGGCCCTGGTTGGTTCCATGATGAGGAGGTGGCCTGGGGCCCTGCGTGGTCCTGTGATGAGGTGGTGCCCTGGGGCCTTGGTGATGAGGTGGTGGCCTGAGCCTCTGGTTGGTTCGGTGATGAGGAGGTGGCCTGGGTCCCTGGTTGGTCCTGTGATGATGATGTGGCCTGGGGCCTTGATGAGGAGGTGGCCTGGAGCCCTGGGTGGTCCCGTGATGAGGAGGTGGCCTGAGGCCCTGGTTGGTCCGGTGATGAGGAGGTGGCCTGGGGCCCTGGGTGGTCCTGTGATGAGGAGGTGGCCTGGGGCCCTGGTTGGTCCCATGATGAGGAGGTGGCCTGGGGCCCTGGTTGGTCCTGTGATGATGATGTGGCCTGGGGCCTTGGTGAGGAGGTGGCCTGGAGCCCTGGGTGGTCCCTTGGTGAGAAGGTGGCCTGGGGCCCTGGTTGGTCCCTTGATGAGGAGGTGGCTTGGGGCCCTGGTTGGTCCTGTGATGAGGAGGTGGCCTGGGGCCCTGGTTGGTCCTGTGATGATGATGTGGCCTGGGGCCTTGGTGAGGAGGTGGCCTGGAGCCCTGGTTGGTCCCGTGAGGAGGTGGCCTGGGGCCCTGGGTGGTCCTGTGATGAGGAGGTGGCCTGGGGCCCTGGTTGGTCCCATGATGAGGAGGTGGCCTGGGGCCCTGGTTGGTCCCTGGATGAGGAGGTGGCCTGGGGCCCTGGTTGGTCCCATGATGAGGAGGTGGCCTGGGGCCCTGGGTGGTCCTGTGATGAGGAGGTGGCCTGGAGCCCTGGGTGGTCCTGTGATGAGGAGGTGGCCTGGGGCCCTGGTTGGTCCCATGATGAGGAGGTGGCCTGGGGCCCTGGTTGGTCCTGTGATGATGATGTGGCCTGGGGCCTTGGTGAGGAGGTGGCCTGGAGCCCTGGGTGGTCCCGTGGTGATGAGGTGGCCTGGGGCCCTGGGTGGTCCCGTGATGAGGAGGTGGCCTGGGGCCCTGGTTGGTCCCATCATGAGGAGGTGGCCTGGGGCCCTGGGTGGTCCTGTGATGAGGAGGTGGCCTGGGGCCCTGGGTGGTCCCTGGATGAGGAGGTGGCCTGGGGCCCTGGTTGGTCCTGTGATGATGATGTGGCCTGGAGCCCTGGGTGGTCCTGTGATGAGGAGGTGGCCTGGGACCCTGGGTGGTCCTGTGATGAGGAGGATGACCTGGAGGCCTTGGTTTGTTTTCTGATGAGGAGGTAGCCTGGGCCCCTGGCTGGTCCTGTGATGAGGAGGGTGATCTGGGGCTTTCGTTCAGCCCTTGGTGAGGTGGTGGCCCGGGGCCTTGGTTGGTCCTGTGATGAGGAGGGTGGTCTGGGCCCCTGATTGGTCCCTTGATGAGGAGGTGGCCTGGGGCCCTGGTTGGTCCCATGATGAGGAGGTGGCCTGGGGCCCTGGTTGGTCCCCATGATTTGGAGGGTGGCCTACCTGGGACCCTGGCCGCGTGGGGCTCCCGGCCCAGGCTGCCAGGGACCTGGGGACAGAGCGACTTGTGCTCCCCGGAGGCAGCAGGACTCCAGGGGTGGCCCAGTGGCCCCGAAGTGGCTGAGGCCCGGAGGAAAGTGAGCAGAACCGTCTCCCCGGTTGTGTGGCCGGGACGGGGCACGGGGTCACTCTCACCAAAGCCCGGCGGAGTCTCAGGGGCGGGGGACACTCCTGTCTACTCAGCAGAGAGGCGGGCAGAGCTGGCAGCGCCCGGGGCAGCGGGTGCCCTGGGCTGGGGAAAGGCGCTGGTCCCGCCGCTGCCCCCCCCCCCCACCTGGGAGGGGCCCTCAAGGCCCCTGGCCCTGGCCTGCTGGCCCCACGCCCTCCTCAGTCTGCCCCCCTCCCCCGTGCCCATTGTGCTCAGAACATTCTGGAAGGACATCACCCTGCACCCCAGGCCCAGAGCCAGGCCCCGGTCACCACGGGCTGGAGTCTGAGGGGAAGGCCGAGGGCTCGCCACCTTCCTCCCCGCCGGGCCGGTGTTGCCATGGCGATGGGCTCGCCCTCAGCCTTCGGGAGGCGCCTCGGGGACAGCTGTGTGTCCGCTCCTGGAATCACTCGGGAGGCCGGGGAGCCGCGGGCCAGGAATGAGCCTCATTTCCGGGCGCTTCTGCGCGGATCCCACTTGTAAGGGCCCTGCGTCTCCCAGCAGGTGACTGCCGGCAGCGTTCGTGGCTCTGGCTTCCCGGCCAGCGGTGGACGGGGGGGGTCGCACTGGAGGGGGCGGAGGAGGGCGAGGGCTCAGAGCGGCCAGCTCACGGGTGAGCAGCCTGGGAGAGAGGCCTGGCCAGGGGAGGCGTGACCGGCTCGGGCCCCTGTGCCCAGGAGGGGGCATTGCTGTGGGAGGAGGGGTCCGGCTGGCGCCCCTGTGCCCAGGAGGGGGCGACGAGCTGGATGGAGGTGGGGCGGGCACACTGGGCCTCCCGCCCACTGGCTGGACCATTCCTCCTCCAGCTGCCTCTGCTGCTCCTGGGGCTGCCCTGCCCGGGGTCTGGCCAGCCCCCCGTGCCCAGCAGGGAGGCATCCCTTCCTCAGGGAGAGGCCAGCCCCTCCTAGGACCCCACAGACCCTCCTTGGTCGCCTCCCACTCCTACCGCCTGCCAGCCCAGAGCGGGCATCCCCCCTCCCCAGCACCGCTGACCTCCGCCGGTCACCCTGCGTGGGTCTGGCCTGTGCCCCCGCTGTACACCACCCCTGAGGCACCACAGCAGACACTGCACCTGCTCCCTGGGGCTTGCGCTGAGATGCTCGCCCTAGAGGCAGCCCGCGGGCTCTGCCGGGCCAGCCTGGGACTCCCCGTGCCCGCACGGCCCCCGGCACTCAGAACTGTGGGCACCTTCGGGGGCGCCGTGGGAGTGGTCCAGGGGGTTGGCCGGGACCGGGAATGTGAGTGCAGGGCGCTGGGCACCACCCTGAGGTGCAGCCCGAGGCCCGGAGAGAGGCTGCCTCCACCCGGCGCCCCCTGCATGCGAGGTGGGTGCCCGCCACCCTCCGAGCCAGCGTCCTCGCCGTCGGGAACGGAGTGCCGAGCCCCCTGTGCCGCTGCGTGAGGAGGCGGGGCGTGGGGACCCCTGCGGGTCCCGCTCCGGCACCCCTTGTCCTGCCCCTGTGACATCTGGGAGCCTGGGTCCCCGGGACTGTGCCCGGGCCGCCTGCAGCCGCTGTGCCCGGAGCGGGTCCGGGGTGCTGCTGACTGACCGCATGGAGGGACCAGGAGGCCCAGGGACCCAGGAGGCGGTGGGCGTTGTGACTCCTTTACTTCTCTTTCATAAATACGTTAAATGTACTTACTTAATACATTCATTAAAGATGCCACCCAGCAGACGTCAGAGAGGAAGGGGGGGAGAGAAACACCCATGGTGAGAGAGGATCATCCATCGGCTGCCTCCCGCACGCCCCCCACGGGGGATCGAGCCCGGGCCTGTGCCCTGACCGGGAATTGAACCGTGACCTCCCGGTTCACAGGTCAGTGCTCAACCCCTGAGCCGCGCCGGCCGTGCCTGCGTTATGACACCTTTAAAACGGGGTGGAGAAGTCACTGGGTTCTGTTGTCCTGCCTGGACAGGAAACGAAACCAGGAAGCCCGCTGCCTTCCAGAACCTTCCGGGGACAGGGGCTGCGGCCGGCCCTGCGGTCATCGCAATGTCGGTCGCCATGCCGTGCCGGGGGAATGCGCTATTTATAAACGCCAAACACACCCCCTCGGGCCCGGCATTCCCCGCCCAGCCAGACCCCTCCCGTGCTGGAGGGGGGGCGGCCACGGGAGGGGGGCGGGCTGGGCCCAGCAGCGTCTTGTCCAAAGCAGTGGGGGTGGGGCCCCCGCGAGGGCAGCGGGACGCTCGGATTTGGCGAGTGAGCGCGGTCCTCAGGGAGGGGAGGGGTGTGCACGTGTGACAGATGCCGCCAGCACAGACTGGACTCTCCCGGGAGGGCTCGGAGGGGCCGCAGGGGGCGGGAACCGGGTGACCGGGTGACCGAGCCGATGACAGGCTGACAAGAGAGAAAGCAGAGCGCCCTGCTGTTCCGAGCCCCTGGCTCCCGACAGGCACCCTCCTCCCATCCGCCCTGGTCCCCAGCGCAGACATGGGGAGCAGCGCCTGCTGGGCGCACAGTGTGGCCGCAGGAGTCTCTATTTGTATTGCTGTCAGAGAGGAAGAAAGAGGGAGAGATAGAAACATCGATGATGAGAGAATCCTGGATCGGCTGCCTCCTGCACGTCCCACACTAGGGGTCGAGCCTGCAACCCAGGCCTGTGCCCTGACGGGGAGTGGAACCGTGACCTCCTGGCTCCTAGGTCGATGCTCAGCCACGGAGCCATGCCGGCCGGGCTGATGGGAACCGTGTGCGGAGGTCTCCGGGCCGTCCGGCAGCCCGAAGGGGCGCCACGCCCGAGGCCTGGGCCTCCCCGGGGCCCTGGGTGGCGGTGGCTGCGGGCGGCGGGTGGGCCAGGACCCAGGCCAGCCAGTGACAGCAGCCAGGGTGACGCCCCGGCGTGGGCACGCCAGCCGGGTGCCCCATCGCCGAGCCCACAGCCGGGCCGCAGCCGGCGGGCACGCGCGGGGCAGCGGTGAGGGAGGCGGAGGCGCGCGGGGTGGACGTGCCCGTCTTCCGGGCAGCCGGCCCCGCTTTATTCCGGAACTCAAACACGGGCGCTCTGGCGGCCCCCGAGGAGAGGGCTTGGAAACGTGAGGGTCCCGGGAGGTGAGACGCCTCCATGGGCGTGTGGGGACTTTGGGGGGACCGGAGAGGGGGCGAGGCCTGCCCGGAGCGCCGGACTCGGTGCTGCTCGACCCCGGGCCGGGCTCGGGGCCTCTCCTGGCCCCGGCCGCCCGGGAAGAGGGGCCGCGGCTCTGAGTGCGCTCCGAGGAGGATATCCACGTCCCGGCCCTGGGCACCGCCCCCCAGAGGTCACACACTGCAGGTGCGGCCCGACCTCTGCCCTCCGTGACCGGCGACGGGTGTCACTGACGCCCCCTCGGGCACGGGGCCCCGTCCCTTCGCCGGCGGCCTTTGTGCCGGCCCCATTCAGCACGCCCGGCCTCTGAGAGCACAGAGCCGCCTGTCATTGTCCCCACGGTTACTCATCAACCGCCTGGCCGGCCTGCGCGGGGCTCCCGTCTCCATGGTTACCGCCATCCCCGCGAATGTGATCCCCGCCGGGGGGAGGGGCGCGGCTGCACAGAAAGGGCGCCTCCCGCCCCGGTGAAACCGGGCACCGCACTGCCGCCGCGGTTCCCAGAGCTGCCTTGTGTGGCCGGTCCCCTGGGGCCGGGGCCGAGCCGGCCGGGGGCGCGGGGAGGGGGGTCACGCAGGGGAGGCGGTTCCCAGGGACGGGCACTTGGCGGGGCTGGTGTGTTCCATGGGGGCGGGGCTTGGCTTTGGGGAGGGGATGAGCGGTGGAGGGGTTCGGAGGGCAGTTTGGGGTGCTGCGGGGTGAATGCAGAGCATGCTGGGAGATGGTGGAGCACCCTCTCTTCCCCGGGTGGATGGATCAGGGGCTCTCGATTTAGGCTTTTTTTTTCATATTTCTTTTTTCTTTTTTTAATTGATTTCAGAGAGGAAGGGAGGATAGAGAGCTAGAAACATCGCTAAGAGAGGAACATTGTCAGTTAGCGGCCTCCTGCACACCCCCTCCTGGGATGGAGTCCTGAACCCTGGCCTGGGGATCGAACCGGTGACCCTTGGCTCCTGGGCGCACGCTCAGCCGCTGAGGCACGCGGGCCGGGCTCGGTTCGGTGTTAGTGTCCCTGCAGGGCAGCCTGCCGGGCGGTGGCGGTCTGGGTGGGTCCCTCTCCCCGGACGCTGTGGGCACGTGTGCCAGGGCTGCCTGGCATGGGTGGGCGGCGTGGAGGACTGTCAGGAGGTGCTGGCGTTCTCACCGATGAGATCACCGTTGCTTTCTGAGAACACATCGCCTGTTGGCACACCTGCCACCCGCCCAGACGCTGCTCCGCTCTTCCCCACGCTGGCCGCTGGTGCCGCCCGGACGTGTGCCAGCCCGACGGGTAAAAATAGCCCATTGTCTGACTCGCCGCTCCGCTCCCGTTCCCCGGGGCCGGCTTCTGTTCACGCTCAGGGCCATTTGCATGTCTGCGGGGGCTGCCCCGTCCTCTCCCTGGGCCGGCCTCTGGGGTGGGGTGTAGTGTTCCCCACCTGGGACTGTACAGGGGCCCCGCGTCTGACAGTCCGCCTCCTCACCGCGTCCGGCTCTCCATGTTACTGACGGGGCAATGGAGGGAGGTGGTGTTGTCAATGAGATGCTGTGCAGGTAAGAACATGGCCATTGCCAAAACAGGTTTGGCTCAGATAGAGCGTCGGCCTGCAGACTCAAAGGTCCTGGGTTCTATCCAGTCAAGGGCATGTACCTTGGTTGCTCGGTCACCTGGTCACCCAGTTCCCATCAGCCCGGCCGGCGTGGCTCCGTGGTCACAGTCCAGTAGCGGGTGTGCAGGAGGCAGCTAATCGATGTTTCTCTCTCATCGATGTTCTAACTCTCTATCCCTCTCTCTTCCTCTCTGTAAAAAATCAATAAAAAAAGAAAAAAGAAAAAGAACACGGCCGCTCTTACTCACCGACGCAGTGGTGCGCACCAGGAAAACCCCGAGCGCTCAGGGGGGGGATGGAAGGAGCCAGCTCGGGTGCTGGCCACGCGGGTAAAACACGGAATCAGGTGTGTCTGTGCCAGCAGGCCCCGGGGAGAAACGGGCGTGCTCGTTCTGATGCGTACAGATGAAGGTGGAATAACCAGGAGTGAACATGATAAAAACAGGCAGACACCAGGGCAGCGTCTGGGGAGAAGCCACAGGACCCGGTAACCATGGGGATGGACCACGCTCTCGATGGAGCCTCAGTGTGGGAAGGGGGGTCATTTCTTTCTGGATGGTTGGGTAGATACAGTGTGATACTACCCAAAAGCCATGGGGTTTCTCAGGGAAAATTGAGAAAATTGACACGCTAACTCTAAAATGTATGTGTAAAAACATATAAAACTTACATGTAAAACATGTTTACATGTAATGACACATGCTAACCTCCATATGTTTGATATGTAAACTACATTATCCTACCTAATAAAAGAGTAATATGCAAATTAACCATCACTCCACTATACCCAGAAGCCACCAGCCACGCCTACCAGCCAATCAGAGTGAGTATGCAAATTAACCCCAACCAAGATGGCTGCAGCCAGAGAGAGCAGGAGAGAGATTAGGGTTGCCCCTGGCAATAGAAGAAGCCAAGCTTCTGCAGCCCTGGCCGGCCTAGGCCTCACTCCAGGCTACAAAGTTTCAATTATAGAAGGTAAACAAATCCAAACAGAAATGGCTGCCTCCAGGCTACAAAATTTCAGTTGTAGAAGGTAAATAAGTTCCAGATACCAGGGCCTCCACTTGGGTCGCGGGGGGCATGGCTGGCCTGCAAACTACCACAGGCCCCTCACTCAGGCCGTCCCATGCCCCTAGGGGCTCCCCACCCGTGCACTAGGCCTGTATCCTATCTAATGAAAGAGTAATATGCAGATTGACCATTACTCCAACACACAATAGCTGCCCCTATGTGGTCAAAGATCCTGCACCCATGTGGACACAAGATGGCTAGCAGGGGAGGGCAGTTGGGAGGGACCAGGCCTGTAAGGGAGGGCAATTAAGCCTGCAAGGGAGGCCAGTTAAGGGTGACCAGGCCGGCAGAGGAGGGAAGTTGGGGGCAAACAGGCTGGCAGGGGGGCAGTTAGATATCAATCAGGCTGGCATGGGAGTGATTGGGGTGATCAGGCTGGCAGGCAGAGTGGTTAGGGGCGATCAGGAAGGCAGGCAGGTGAGCAGTTGGGAGCCAGCAGTCCTGGATTGTGAGAGGGAGCAGGCTGGGCTGAGGGACAACCCCCACCCCCCCGCACGAATTTCATGCACCGGGCCTCTAGCACGTAAATAAAACGGCCGAGAGGAGCCCAGGCATCTCGAAGGAGAGCGGGTGGGGGCCGGGCCGCCGGGCGGCAATGCTGTGGGAGAGCCTTTGCGATGGCCAGGCCTGCCGGCAGCCAGGGACCCCAGGTCGGGGGCGGGAAACACGGGCGCCCCGAAGACAGACGCGCACGTTGGAAGGATGCCTTCGCCACGGGCTGACGGCTCCCGGAGCTGCAGGACGCGCGGGGGGTTCGGGGGCCTTTCCCTGAGCGTGTTTCCCGCTGCCGTCAGTCCCACCCACCGGAGAGGTCCCTGTGAGCTGTCACTCGCCTGCGGCCCCGCAGGTGTCAGGGAGCGAATGGCTCAGTTTCCTCCTGTTTGCTAGTTTGTAAGAACTTAACAAACAAACAAACAAACAAACAAAACCCTCCATCCGGCGGCGTGGCTCCTGGTGAGCGTCGACCGGGTTCGATTCCCGGTCAGGGCTCAGGCCTGGGTTGTGGGCTTCATCCCCTGTGTGGGGTGTGCAGGAGGCAACCCACCCATAGTTCTCATCATTGATGTTTCTATCTCTCTCTCCCTCTCCCTTCCTCTCTGAGATCAATAAAAATATGAATTAAAAAAACAAAACAGAAGACAAAAAGACATTCAGGTTTGTGTAATACAGCAGTTGTCAAATGGGGAGATTCCATGCACACACCCCTGCACCCCTGCACCCCGGAGGAGGCATTGGGCGCTGTCAGCGAGGGGCGGGTGGCTCCTGGCTCCGGTGGGGCCCGGACTCTGCTCAGCGTCCTTCAGGGCAGGGGGCCGTCCCGGGGCGGGGCGGGCGGAGCGACCTGCTGGGGAAGGTGCTGGGGGGCGGGGGGGGGAGGGGGCAGAGAGCCAGGCCCCTGGGTGGTGGGCAGCGGGCACCGGCTCCTGCACAGACGTGGGCTTGCATTTCCCCGCGCCATTAACCGGCCGGGTGGCCTGAGGCCTGGCCTGTGAGACCAGGGAAGTGAGAGCGCTGGCCGGGACCTCTGGGGGCGAGGGGAGCGCAGGGGCTGGGGGGACGGGTGCTGAGAAGGGGGTGCTGGGGACCGGTCTGTGCCAACACGGGCGGGGCAGCATCTGCAGGCGTTTGGGGTAGATTTCTCTGTTGTTTTAAAAGTGAGTGCCCCTCCACACCTGCACACACAGCTGCAGACCCAGGGGCCCTGCTCGGCCACCCCCTTCGGGGTTTTCTGGGGAAGGCATGGCGTGGGGCTGTGCGGTGCCAGGGGAAGGGTGCGGTGGCTTGTCTCTCACGGTGACATGAAACGTTTAGACGGGACAGGCCGTGTGGGCGGGCGGAGGCGCAGGTCGGGTTTCGGGCCCGGCTCCCGTCTCCCGTCTCATCCGCCGTGAGGAGGGTGCGGGGCCCGTGGGCCGGGTCCTCTGGGCTCCACGGTCCCGGCACGCACCCACCGGCTCCGGAGCGCGTCCGCGGCGGCTCCCTCGGCGGCTCGCTCGGCGTTCCCCGGCCAGGCGGGCGGCCGGGCCTGGGTCTGCCCCCTGGGCCGGGAACTGCCGACCGGAGCCGGCGGCCGCCGAGGGTGGACACGGGTTCTCCGGGCGCCGGCAGCTGCTGTCCGGGTGGGAGAGAACCAGGGCCGCCCCGGCGCCGGCTCCGCGGCCGCAGCAGCTGGCCGGGACGTGGCCGAGGTCGGGAGTCCGCGGAGGCCGGGGCCCCAGACCCGGCTCCTTCTCCGCCTCATTAACCCTCGGCGGTGGGAAGGGGAGGGTGAGCGAGGTCGGCTCTGCCCGAGCAGGAGCCATAGCAAAGCTGCCCCGGGTCTAGCTACACGCGCCTCCTCACAGCACCCCCCCCCGCCCCCCCGCCACGGGGCGGGAATCAGGGACCCCAGAGAGGGGTGCTGGCCCGGTGACAGCGGAGGGCGGCCGCAGCGGTCTGCGGGCTGACAGTTCCAGGTCAGAGAGGCCGGAGGCCGCTGGGACCGGCCGCACAGCACCGAGTCCCCGGCTCCGAGCAGCGGTGCCCGCCCGGGGCCTGGGCACACCTGGTGACCGAGCCGGTCTGTCCCTCCTGCCACCGTGACCGCCCGCCCGCTGCTGAGGCCCACTGACCCACACACGTGTGCGCGCACACATGCAGGCACAGGGGCACACACACACGCGCGCTCTCCCGACTCACTGCTGCCTGCACGGTGCCCCACGCACTGCTGCCCGCCCTGCTGCCCCCAGCTCGGCTGCCCAGCTCCCAGGGCGTCCTGTGTCCACGTGGGACGGAGAAGGGGGGGGACACCACAGTGATGGTCTCCACAGGGCCATGTGGGGACAGGGCTGGGGACGGTCCTGAGCACTGCTGACCACAAACCTCCAGCTGCTCTTCCGCCCCGAGTGCCCCCTCCTGAGCCCAGGCTCCGGGCAGTGCCCATCCCACCGCCATCAGCCCCCAGGGCACCCCTCCCCCACCCCTCCCATCAGCACCCTGGGCGCCCCTCCCCCACACCTCCCATCAGCCCCCTGGGCGCCCCTCTCCCACTCCTCCCCCTCTCACCTGGACACCCCCAGGACACTTCACTCCGTGGCTGTCGCCACCACTGAGGTCCCAGGAGGCCCCAGGAGGCAGGATGTGGCCCTGGGTCTGCAGGTCTGGGCTGGCACCGAGGGCTGGGCAGGTGCTGAGTGAGTGGTGACGGTGCCAGTGAGCTGCGGGTTTGGTTGCAGATTCGGTCTTTGAAGGACCCACTGCACCAGCCCTCTTCCGGGCCGGGGGCAGGCGGGGGGCGGCGATGCCGGCAGGGTGGAACCCGGGAACCTGTGCCCTTGGGGCACGTTGGAGGGAGCTCCAATTTGTTACTTTTAAGTCGTCTCTTAATCACTTAATAGCAGGCACCTAATATTAGACTAATCCCTTCCCGTCTGACAGACCAGGCCGGGGCGCCACGGGGGCTGGGCGTCCGAGTCCTTCCGAAGAAGTTCCGAGGGGCGTGTGTGTGTGTATTAG
Source organism: Pipistrellus hanaki (assembly GCF_964339955.1). Lineage (NCBI taxonomy): Eukaryota > Metazoa > Chordata > Mammalia > Chiroptera > Vespertilionidae > Pipistrellus > Pipistrellus hanaki. The sequence continues at coordinate 231,805 of NW_028182305.1, forward strand.
CATATGCACATGTGTGCGTGAATGTAAGCATATGCACGTGAGTGTGAGTGTATGTGGAGCGTGTGGATGTGGGAGCAGTGTGTGTCTGTATGTGTGTGAGTATGAGTGTGAATGTAAGTATGTGCACGTGTGTGTGAGTGTGTGAGTGTATGTGGAGCATGTGGATGTGGGAGCAGTGCGTGTCTGTGTGTATGTGTGTGAATGTAAGCATGTGCACATGTATGTATGTGAGTATATGTGGGAGCATGTGGATGTGGGAGCAGTGCGTGTCTGTGTGTATGAGTGAATGTAAGTATGTGCACGTGAGTGTGAGTGTATGTGGAGCATGTGGATGTGGGAGCAGTGCGTGTCTGTGTGTGAATATGTGTGTGAATGTAAGTATGTGCACATGTGTATGAGTGTGAGTATGAGAGTGTATGTGGAGCGTGTGGGTGTGGGAGCAGTGCGTGTCTGTGTATGTGTGTGAGTATGAGTGTGAATGTAAGTATGTGCACGTGTGTGTGAGTGTGAGTGTATGTGGAGCGTGTGGGTGTGGGAGCAGTGCGTGTCTGTGTGAGTATGTGTGTGAGTATGAGTGTGAATGTAAGTATGTGCACGTGTGTGTGAGTGTGAGTGTATGTGGAGCGTGTGGGTGTGGGAGCAGTGCGTGTCTGTGTGTGAATATGTGTGTGAATGTAAGTATGTGCACATGTGTATGAGTGTGTGAGAGTATGTGGAGCGTGTGGGTGTGGGAGCAGTGCGTGTCTGTGTGAGTATGTGTGTGAATGTAAGTATGTGCACGCGTGTGTGTGTGTGAGTGTGAGTGTATGTGGAGCGTGTGGGTGTGGGAGCAGTGCGTGGCTGTGTGTATGAGTGTGAATGTAAGTATGTGCACGCGCGTGTGTGTGTGAGTGTGAGTGTATGTGGAGCGTGTGGGTGTGGGAGCAGTGCGTGTCTGTGTGTATGTGTGTGAATGTAAGTATGTGCACGCGCGTGTGTGTGAGTGTATGTGGAGAGCGTCTGTGTGAGTGTATGTGGAGAGCGTGTGGGTGTGGGAGCAGTGCGTGTCTGTGTGTGAGTATGTGTGTGAATGTAAGTATGTGCACGCGTGTGTGTGTGAGTGTATGTGGAGCGTGTGGGTGTGGGAGCAGTGCGTGTCTGTGTGTATGTGTGTGAATGTAAGTATGTGCACGCGCGTGTGTGTGAGTGTGAGAGTGTATGTAGAGCGTGTGGGTGTGGGAGCAGTGCGTGTCTGTGTGTGAGTATGAGTGTGAATGTAAGTATGTGCACGCGCGTGTGTGTGTGAGTGTGAGTGTATGTGGAGCGTGTGGGTGTGGGAGCAGTGCGTGTCTGTGTGTGAATATGTGTGTGAATGTAAGTATGTGCACATGTGTATGAGTGTGAGTGTGAGTGTATGTGGAGCGTGTGGGTGTGGGAGCAGTGCGTGTCTGTGTGAGTATGTGTGTGAATGTAAGTATGTGCACGCGTGTGTGTGTGTGTGAGTGTGAGTGTATGTGGAGCGTGTGGGTGTGGGAGCAGTGCGTGTCTGTGTGTGAGTATGTGTGTGAATGTAAGTATGTGCACGCGTGTGTGTGTGAGTGTATGTGGAGCGTGTGGGTGTGGGAGCAGTGCGTGTCTGTGTGTGAGTATGTGTGTGAATGTAAGTATGTGCACGCGTGTGTGTGTGAGTGTATGTGGAGCGTGTGGGTGTGGGAGCAGTGCGTGTCTGTGTGTGAGTATGTGTGTGAATGTAAGTATGTGCACATGTGTATGAGTGTGAGTGTGAGTGTATGTGGAGCGTGTGGGTGTGGGAGCAGTGCGTGTCTGTGTGTGAGTATGTGTGTGAATGTAAGTATGTGCACGTGTGTGTGTGTGAGTGTATGTGGAGCGTGTGGGTGTGGGAGCAGTGCGTGTCTGTGTGTGAGTATGTGTGTGAATGTAAGTATGTGCACGTGTGTGTGTGTGAGTGTATGTGGAGCGTGTGGGTGTGGGAGCAGTGCGTGTCTGTGTGTGAGGGGCATTCAGTGAGGAAGGGCGGCAGGAGGTCCTGACGGTGCACACAGTAGGTGCTCAGCGGAGACTCCCTCCTGGGAGCCGGTGGCCTGCATGCTGGGGAGCGGGAGCACGGGGGCATCGGGCCAGGCCGCTCCCAGCGCACACGCGGGCCTGGGTCCCGGGGGACGCGGAAAGGACCTGAGCCAGAGGGCCTGAGTGTCACGTGAGGAAGGCCGCCCTGGCGCCCGCAGGGCCTGTGTTCTGTTTCCCCACCTGCCGCGGCGCCGCGGCCCGCCCGGCCCATCCGCAGACGCCGCACTGCCCAGCGGCGTGCGCACGGGCAGCCCTGGCGGCGGGGCCCAGGGAGCCGCTGAGCCGAGCTGGGAGAGGGAGGTGTCGGCCCGCGGGGGGAGGGGGTGGGGAAGGCGAGAACGGCCTCCAGCCTCACTGGAGATGCCCTCCCGCCCCCGGACGGAGCCAGGCGGTGCTCCACTCGGCCTGGTCCGTCCCGGGCAGCCCCGAGCCTTCTGGGGCCTTCCCGCGCCCTGAGTCCGCCTGCAGCTCGTTGGTTTCGGGGAGGGAGGAGGGAGTTAGGGGGAGGGGGCCGCAGGGCAAACAGGTGGAAGGAGAGCTGGTCTCTGCTGGACCCACCGGGGAGCGTTTGTCCCTCTGAATGCGGGGCTGCCGCCATCTGGAGGGGGACCCCGAGGCGGGAGGAGGGAATGAAGGGGGGGTGGAGCCCCGGACTCCGTTCTCCGAGGGGGAGGCCTGGGCGGGGGGCGGGGCTGGGGGAGGCTGGCGAACCATCGAAGCTCCTCTCCCCTCCCCCTCCCCCCCAGTGCCTGCCCTGCGGGCTCGGGCTCTGCGATGTGGGATTGGAATTTCTTAGCAAATATTTAACCAGGAAGAGAGAACACCCCACTCTCTGGTCTCGCCTCGTAAGGTGCAAATTAATAGCCGTCTGGGCCAATATTTGATCTTTCCCCAACAGAGAATGTTCACACCGCTGGGGGGGGTCCCCTGGAAGTGCGGGTGGAGGTGGGTGGGTGGTTGTCCCCTCGGTGCCGGGGGCAGCGAGAGGGGAGGTCCCCGAGGGCTCCGCCCAGGGTCACGAGGGCCACGGGGACGCTGCGGGCAGTGCCCGGGCCGCTCGCTGTGAGGTCAGCCTCTCCGCCCGCCCCCCACCCCCCCCCCCGCCCCCGCCAGGCCCCCAGCGACCGGCCTCACAGCCTCTCCTCGCAGCGTTTGTGTTTGGAAGGAGGTGTCGCTGCCGTCACTCAGGCCCACGCCATACTGTGGGTGCTTCTCCCGTGTGCGCCCGCCAGAGCCTGGCTGGCAGGCAGCATCGAGGACCCCCACCGGCCCCTACGCTCCCGTCTGCCCAGCTCACGTCCGCCTGGAAGCCGGGGTGGGACTTAGCGACAGCACCCGTGCAGCTTTGAGACGAAGTCAGCACCCGTGCAGCTTTGAGACGAAGTCAGCTGGGCCAGGTGGGCCCTCGCCCAACAGCCTGGTGTCCTTAAGGGAGGGGAGTTTGGACACGGACACACGGGGCGGCCACGTGGCAGCGAGGCAGCGGTTGGAGGGCGGGGGGCAGGCCGAGGACACGAGGATCTCGGTGACAGCGGATGCCCGGCCAGGCGGGACCGGAGCCCCGTGGGGCCAGCCCTGCCGACACCGGATCCCGGGCTCCCCCGCCCAGGTGTGGTGCTTTGTCCCGGGGCCGGGCACTGCCACCGCTTCCTGCTGACCCCTGACCCGCCGGGCCTGCAGGGAGACCCCCGCGGCCTCCTCGGGCATCCTGGCACCGCGACTCGCAGATGCAGCTCCGTCCGCTGTCCTGCGGGCCGCTGGCTCCCTGAACACCCCCCCGTGTGTCCTCTGCCCCCGGCGCCCAGGGCTCGGCCCTCCACGGGGGCCGTGGTAGTGGAAACGGGTGTCCTGTCAGCAGAGTCAGAGGTCAGACAGGCGCTGCCCTGCGTGACCCCCTGTGCCTTCGGCGGGCGCACGGCCTCCCCGGGCACACGGCCTCCCCCCGGCACACGGCCTCCCTCAGGCACGGCCTCCCCTGTGCACACGGCCTCCCCCGGGGCACAGCCTCCCCTGTGCACACGGCCTCCCCTGTGCACGGCCTCCCCTGTGCACGGCCTCCCCTGTGCACGGCCTCCCCTGTGCACGGCCTCCCCCGGCACACGGCCTCCCCTGTGCACGGCCTCCCCTGTGCACGGCCTCCCCTGTGCACGGCCTCCCCTGTGCACGGCCTCCCCTGTGCACGGCCTCCCCTGTGCACACGGCCTCCCCTGTGCACGGCCTCCCCCGGCACACGGCCTCCCCTGTGCACACGGCCTCCCCTGTGCACACGGCCTCCCCCTGTGCACGGCCTCCCCTGTGCACGGCCTCCCCCCGGCACACGGCCTCCCTCAGGCACGGCCTCCCCCCGGCACACGGCCTCCCCGGGCACACGGCCTCCCCCCGGCACACGGCCTCCCCTGTGCACGGCCTCCCCCCGGCACACGGCCTCCCCTGTGCACACGGCCTCCCCTGTGCACGGCCTCCCCTGTGCACGGCCTCCCCCTGTGCACGGCCTCCCCCTGTGCACGGCCTCCCCCGGCACACGGCCTCCCCTGTGCACGGCCTCCCCTGTGCACGGCCTCCCCTGTGCACGGCCTCCCCTGTGCACGGCCTCCCCTGTGCACGGCCTCCCCTGTGCACACGGCCTCCCCTGTGCACACGGCCTCCCCTGTGCACACGGCCTCCCCTGTGCACGGCCTCCCCCGGCACACGGCCTCCCCTGTGCACACGGCCTCCCCTGTGCACGGCCTCCCCTGTGCACGGCCTCCCCTGTGCACACGGCCTCCCCTGTGCACACGGCCTCCCCTGTGCACGGCCTCCCCTGTGCACGGCCTCCCCTGTGCACGGCCTCCCCTGTGCACGGCCTCCCCTGTGCACGGCCTCCCCTGTGCACACGGCCTCCCCCGGCACACGGCCTCCCCTGTGCACACGGCCTCCCCTGTGCACACGGCCTCCCCTGTGCACGGCCTCCCCTGTGCACACGGCCTCCCCTGTGCACACGGCCTCCCCTGTGCACAGCCTCCCCCGGCGCACGGCCTCCTGCAGATCCTCCCTCCACAGGCGCACCGTCGGGGTCGCTGTCAGAGCCCACAGCTGTAGGGAGCGGCCGTAGGGTTAAGCCTCAGACTGACCCGCTGGCAAAGCCGCAAACAAGTCCCAGCGTGGAGGGCACAGCCCCCTTAGCATCGTTAAGCTTTTCCTTATGAGGCTTAGGACCCTCCCTGGGCAGCTGATGAGCTACGGGAGGGGCAGCAAGTGCTGCCAAACAGGTGAAACTCACAAGAACATGTCACCGTGACCACTGCGTTGTTTTCCTCCGGCTATAAAATAAGGCTCAGCCAGCCGCCTGGGCCTCTCTCCGTGGCCTCAGCCAGGCACAGGAGGTCCACCTGGACCCCGCTTTTCTCTGTCTGTCTTTTCTTCATCCTTCACAGGCCCTCCCTCAGGCTCCCGAACCCTAGCTGAGCTGGCACACGCAGCCACGCCCCTGCCATCCATTCTGTCTCCCCTCTGTGACGCGGGTGAGGGGCTCAGAAACCCAGCCTGGGCGACACATACGAAGAGGATCCATTGTCCCCCGGGAGCTGGGTGCCGGAAGGTCCGTGGTGTGGGGAGGAGTCGGCGGTGACCGACGGGTGCCTGCTGTTTCCCAGCGCATTCCTGGGACCTCACAGTCTGCGCCTGTCCCTGGCCAGCCGCTCTGTCCCTGCGTGCAGAGGGGTCCCTGCCACGCGGCGTGTCTTTCTGGGCGTCCCACGCACTGTGCCCTCCTGGGCCGCCCGCCGGAGGGCCTGAGCCCGGAGCCCCCACCCGCCCCCCAGGGCAGGGCGGCCCGAGCACCCAGGACCCGCGGGGCGTGGAGCTAAAATCGTCTCCTTTTAGAAACCTCCTCGTCGTGGGCCAGGCCACGTCCTCGTGTGGCTTACGGTTGAAGGCGTGTTTCCTCACAGCTGCCACCGGGAAGCAAACAGGAACCAGCCTCTGTCCGGGTGGAGGACGGGCCTTTGCACAGAAAAGAAAAGAAAAGAAAAGAAACACCCAGGAAAACAGCTCACCTGGGAAATGGAGACCCTGCGCTGTTTGTGCAAACTCAGTCTCGGGTGAAAGAGAAGCCACTGAACCCCATCCTTCCCGCCCTCCCGCCCCCTCCCGCCTCCCTGCACCGACGTTGACCCAGCGGCTCCGGTGCCAGGAGCTGTTCTGGACGGGAGGCGCTGGGCGGGAACAGGACCTGCAGGTCCCGGGTCCTCGGGGGCCCGCGGGGGGGGTGACAGATATGACAATGAGATCGGCTGCAGCGCGCCCGTGGGGGGTTAGCAGGGTGCGGCAGGGTGTGAGGGGGTGTGCAGGAGGCCCTGTGCGGAGGGCTGTCGGCTGAGGCCTGGATGGGTGGGGCAGGAGGGCGGCGCTCCCAGCGCGGGAGGGCGTGCCAGGGCCCTGGGGCAGGGGAGGGGGGGCGGGAGGTGACAGGCAGACCCTGTGGGACCATGAGGTGGGCAGTCAGCAGGGTCGGATGCCGGGACCATCGGGGTCACGGGACGACGGCTGGGGCTGCCGTGTGAGGACGGAGGGGGAGGGAAACTGAGGCAGCTCCGGCCCAGCCTGCGTCCGGGGAGCCCTTGTCGGGGGAGGGCCCTCCTGTGGGGAAGGAGGTCTGTCCGCCTGTGTGTCTTGCTTTCTCTTTGCCTTCATTTCCTCTTCCGCGTCGCTTACCTGTGGTCACCTCCGGCCTTGGTGTGAGCTGCAGGCGGGTCGGGGCTGTCCACGTGCCGCCCTGCTGTGTGGCCCTGGCCTCGCTACCGTCCTCGAGCCCGTCCCGCACCCTGCGCCCAGGTCACGCAGACCGCCGGGCCTCGGGGGACGGGCACCGCCCCAGGAGCCGGTGTTGGGGCGCTGGGCTTGTGCTCCCCGCAGGAAGTGTCCCTGTCTCCCGGTTCCTCACGGTTTCCTCCGAACCGGCCGGACCCTCTGGTTCGCTGGGACGGCCACACAGAGCAGCAAGGTGCTGGCTCTGGAGCGGCTCCATTTCCCATTGTCCCCACACGTTTTGTGTTGCGGGGGGGGGGGGGGGGCGCTTGTCACCATGGAAACGGGTGGGGAGGGCGGGCAGGGAGCCACATTGAGGGAGCGGAAGGGGGCACACCAGGCTGCGGGCACACTGAGTGAGAGAGGCGGTGGCTTTGCCCAGCATTCTTGGGGCCCTTGGCACTGTCCGGGCGGGCTGGGAGGCCCCTCCCCATCGCTGGGAGCCCCTGGGACCGGCCCTGGGGCAGCTCCTCTGAGTCTGGGCTCAGACCGATGGCTGCTCCAAGTGCTGCCCTTTCCTGTCTCAGAGCCCTAAGAACCTGGCTCTGCGGTTGGTTCACTGTGGGGCTGAGGTGCGGCGTCCGCGTGTGCGTGTCCAGAGCAGCACCGCTGAGTGTGTTGTGTGCAGGGCCCAGAGATCGGGGGATGCAGCCCTCACCCCGGGCCTGGGTGGGACCGGGGTCTCCGGGCGGCTGGAGCAGGTGCAGAGGCATAAAACCGCGGCTCAGGGTCCCGTGTCTGCAGCAGAGCTTGGGGGCCGGGGGGAGGGGTAGTGAGGGGCCGAGCCCAGTGGCCGTAGATGCCCTGCTGAGCGGTGGGGTGCGGGGCGGGGGTGTCCCCCGGGGGCTTCGGAGCCACACCGCCGTGGCGGCTGAGCGTGCGGACGCCGGGTGAGGGAGGAGGGGGCCGCGGGCCGCCCCCGAGTGACGCCCGGTGTCTGCCCGCAGACGGCGTCCACAGCGTCACGGCGCTCTGCACCCTGCGGGTGACCATCGTCACGGACGACATGCTGACCAACAGCGTGACGGTGCGCCTGGAGGACATGTCGCAGGAGCAGTTCCTGTCGCCGCTGCTGGCGCGCTTCGTGGAGGGCGTGGCCGCCGTGCTGTCCACCCGCGCCGACGCCGTCTTCGTCTTCAACGTGCAGAATGACACGGACGTGCGCGCCCGCGTCCTGAACGTGACCTTCTCCGCCCTGCTGCCCGGCGGCGGCGCCGGCGGCGGCTTCCTGCCCGCCGAGGACCTGCAGGAGCGCATCTACCTGAACCGCACGCTGCTCACCGCCGTGTCCGCGCAGCGCGTGCTGCCCTTCGACGACAACATCTGCCTGCGCGAGCCCTGCGAGAACTACATGAAGTGCGTGTCCGTGCTGCGCTTCGACTCCTCCGCGCCCTTCCTGGCCTCCGCCTCCGTGCTCTTCCGGCCTATCCACCCGGTGCACGGGCTGCGCTGCCGCTGCCCGCCCGGCTTCACCGGCGACTCCTGCGAGACCGAGGTGGACCTGTGCTACTCCAGCCCCTGCGGCGCCCACGGCCGCTGCCGCAGCCGCGAGGGCGGCTACACCTGCGCCTGCCAGGAGGGCTTCACGGGTAGGTGTGCGGCCGGGGTTGCGGGGGTGGGGGGTGAGGCAGGGGGTGGGGGTGTGGGCACCTGCGCCTGCCAGGAGGGCTTCACGGGTAGGTGTGCGGCCGGGGGCGCGGGGGCGGGGGTGGGGGGGGGTTGGGGTGCGGGCACCTGTGCTTGGCCTGAGGCTAAGGTGGCCAGACATCCCGCTTTTTAACAATTTGTCCCGCGTCCTGCAACATTTTAAAAAAGTCCCGATTTTTTCCAAAAATCAATAAAATATATTAAAAAAATAAAAATAAAAATAAAATAATAAAATATTTATTTTTATTTTTAAAAAAATATATTTTATTGATTTTTTACAGAGAAGAAGGGAGATAGAGAGCTAGAAACATCGATGAAAGAGAACCATCAGTCAGCTGCTTCCTGCACACCCCTACTGGGGACGTGCCTGCAACCAATGCACATGCCCTTTACCGGAATCAAACCGGCGACTCTTCAGTCCGCAGGCCAACGCTCTATCCATGGAGCCAACCGGTTTCGGCTAAATTGGGACTGTTTTAAACTGCTGCGGGACGCGAGACACATGGTTAAAAAGACACATCTGGCCGAAACCGGTTTGGCTCCGTGGATAGAGCCTGTGGAGGCAGACGGACGCCGGGCCCCCAGCTGACTCCCCGACGCCGGCTCTGCGCTCCCCGTGGCCCGTGGCGTCAGTCACCCTCCCGTGGGCAGTCCCCCTCGGAGACCCCGCGGGCCTCGCGCTCCTGGGACGGGGCTTCCGTCTGCAGCCCCCCTCTCCCCGCAGGCGGGCAGGCGGGCAGGCGGGGCTGGCGGAGGCGCCCCGGTTCCCGGCGGGCGGGTCGCGTGGCGGCGTGGCGGGGAGGGAAGCGGGAGCCGTCGGTCACGGCTGGAAGGAGAGGGCTCTTTCCCCCTCATCCCGGGCGGTGATCATGCGCTCCGGCCTCGGGGCCGGGGCGGATGGGGGCGCTCCCGCTCCCGGCGTTGGAAACCGCAGAGCCCGCCAGAGGCCGGGATCGCCGGCTCCCGGTGACGCCGCCGGCAGACCCGTCTGTGCCAGCGGCTCGGGCTCAGTGTTCGACAGACAGCTGTGCGCTCGGTTCTGCGGGCAGACACCGGGTTCACCCAGCTCAGGCGGGGCTCCGGGGGTCGCGGGCCTTTCTGAGCAGGAAGAGCGGGGGCGTGGTGGGCTGCCGGCCCGGCGCTGCTGCCGGCAGGAGGAGCCGCCAGGGAGCGGTGTGCGGCCTCCGGAGGGGTGTGCGCCCGGCTTGCCGCCTCTGCGCCAGCCGGTCACCTGCCGGTGGGAACGGCCGAGCACCCGCAGAGGCACTGGATTGCCCGCCCCGGGGCCTCCCTCCTGCCTGGCAGCGGCCGAGACAGAGGAGACCCAGCCCCTGCCTCCCTCCTGCGGGGCCGGGTGAGAGGGGCTCCGGTTCTGCCCAGGGACCTGGGCGCCCTGTCCCCCAGGTCTCAGTGGCGCCGTGCTCCGAGCAGGTCCCCATGTGGTAGGTGTCTGCCCTCCCTCTCCTTTCCGCTCCGTGGCGGGGGCTGGCCTCGGCCTCGGTCCCCGTGCTGCAGCCCCACGGCCCCCAGAAAAGCCGCCACCTCCTGGAGTCAGCCCGCCGGCGGCCGCTCACGCCCATGAGTCTCCATCGGCTCAGCTGTGTGCCGGCCAGCGCCCGCAGACCTGCCCCTGCCCCTCGGGGGCTGCCCAGCCGTGCTGTACCATCGGCCCTTTCCCTGGTCCAGATGTGTCCGCAGGGACCTGCGGGGGTCCCCCTAGCACCCACACTCGAGCGGAAGCCGAGGCCGGGTCTGATGCGGTCGAGGAGCCCAGCCCTGCCTCATGGGCCACAGCAGCAGGCCAGGGTTCGAGAGGCCACGAGGGACCCTGGGCCCGGGAGCCCTGCCAGGAGGGTTGACCTGTTGAAAACGCCCCAAGTTCTCAAATTTAGTTTTCATCACGGGAGTCATTGCAGGGAGATAAGGCGGGGACCGTGTCATCGCTGGGATCGCCCGGACACGGCGGGCGGGGCCGGGCCCGCTGACCGTCCCGGGCACTCTGTGACCCACGGTCCCCGCAGACAGGCGGGGGGCGGGGCCGCTGACCGTCCCGGGCACTCTGTGACCCACGGTCCCCGCAGACAGGCCGGGGGGGGGGGGCCCGCTGACCGTCCGGGCACTCTGTGACCCACGGTCCCCGCAGACAGGCCGGGGGGGGGGGGGCCCGCTGACCGTCCCGGGCACTCTGTGACCTGCGGTCCCCGCAGACAGGCGGGGGGTGGGGGGCCGGGCCTGCTGACCGTCCGGGCACTCTGTGACCCACGGTCCCCGCAGACAGGCCGGGGGGGGGGCCCGCTGACCGTCCGGGCACTCTGTGACCCGCGGTTCCCGCAGACAGGCCGGGGGGGGGCCGCTGACCGTCCGGGCACTCGGTGACCCTGCAGACAGGCCGGGGGGGGGCCGCTGACCGTCCGGGCACTCTGTGACCCGCGGTTCCCGCAGACAGGCCAGGGGGTGGAGCAGGCCTGCTGACCGTCCGGGCACTCTGTGACCTGCGGTCCCCGCAGACAGGCCGGGGGGGTGGCCCGCTGACGGTCCGGGCACTCTGTGACCCACGGTTCCCGCAGACAGGCGGGGGGGGGGCGGGGCCCGCTGACCGTCCGGGCACTCTGTGACCCGCGGTTCCCGCAGACAGGCGGGGGGGGGCGGGGCCCGCTGACCGTCCGGGCACTCTGTGACCCGCGGTCCCCGCAGACAGGCCGGGGGGCGGGGCCGGGCCCGCTGACCGTCCGGGCACTCTGTGACCCTGCAGACAGGCCGGGGGGGCCCGCTGACCGTCCGGGCACTCTGTGACCCGCGGTCCCCGCAGACAGGCCGGGGGGGGGGCGGCCGGCACCCGTCCCTGCCCTCTCGCTTCCCCCCCTTTGAAGCCGTGCTCCCGCGTGGGGATGGCCGAGCTCGTTTCTCCCGGTGACAGCGGGTGTCATCGCCCGGCTCCCGTTACCCGCCCCCGGTAAGTGAGCCGGCCTGGCGCTCGGCGGCTTCCTGTGCTGCTGACAGGCCGGCCGGGGGGAGGGCTGCCTCAGGGCGCGCTCCTGTCCTGAGGCATCCTGGCCTACGGTCCCTTTGTTACTATTTAAAAAGATCCTCTGATTTCAGAGAGGAAGGGGGAGGGAAAGGGAGAGGGACAGAAACACCAGTGATGAGGGAGAATCAGGGACCGGCGGCCTCCTGCCCGCCCCACACTGGGGATCAAGCCCACAGCCCGGGCCTGTGCCCTGCTTGGGGTTCGAACCGTGACCTCCTGGTTCATGGGTCAGTGCTCAACCCCTGAGCCACGCCAGCCGGGCCCAAAGACATGCCTCTGCCGTCAAACCTGCTGGTGTCGCCCCAGGCTCTCGGCGTCCAGCGTGGAAGGCGGCCGGTCCTGCAGCCGGAGCCAGACCACGGGCCCGGGGAGCGGAGTGGGGCGCCTGCTCACCCCTCCTCCCTGGCCTGCGGCTGCGGGGACAGCGCCCCCGGAGGGCGTACAGGGCACAGCCGCTCTCTGCGGGGACAGCGCCCCCGGAGGGCATACAGGGCACAGCCGCGCTCTGCGGGGACAGCGCCCCCGGAGGGCGTACAGGGCACAGCCGCTCTCTGCGGGGACAGCGCCTCCGGAGGGCGTACAGGGCACAGCCGCGCTCTGTGGGGACAGCGCCCCCCGGAGGGCGTACACGGCACAGCCTGCGGGGACAGCGCCCCTGGCGGGGCGTACGCGGCACAGCCGCTCTCTCCCCGTCCCTCCGGGAGGCGCTGGGGAAGTTCTCTCCCTCCGGCTCCAGAGGCAGCCGCCCGCATGCCTCGGCCCGCAGCCCCGTCCTCACCTCACTCCTCCTCCGCTTCCCGGGCCCAGCGCCTGCGGCCACTCGCCCCCTCCCTCTCCCGCGGGTCCTGGTCACCAGGGGCTCCATCACCTGCCGACCACCCCCCGGCTCCCTCTGGGCCTGGCTCCTCTGGGCACTGGGGACACGTCTGTGGGCCCCTGGCACCCAGGGCCCGGCTGCCCCTGATGCTCCTCTGGAGGCACAGCGGGCCCCTCCGAGGGGCACCCCCACTGAGCCCCGTCCCTGTGTGGGTGGACAGGTGTCTCCTGGCTGTTCTCCAGAGCTGGGGCCTGGGGCCGGGGTGCTGGGGGGCCTGGGGCCGGGGTGCTGGGAGGCCTGGGGCCGGGGTGCTGGGGGCCTGGGGCCGGGGTGCTGGGGGCCTGGGGCCGGGGTGCTGGGGGCCTGGGGCCGGGGTGCTGGGGGGCCTGGGGCCGGGGTGCTGGGGGGCCTGGGGCCGGGGTGCTGGGGGGCCTGGGGCCGGGGTGCTGGGGGCCTGGGGCCGGGGTGCTGGGGGCCTGGGGCCGGGGTGCTGGGGGCCTGGGGCCGGGGTGCTGGGGGGCCTGGGGCCGGGGTGCTGGGGGCCTGGGGCCGGGGTGCTGGGGGCCTGGGGCCAGAGCTGCGGTTGAGCGGAGGGAGGGGGAGGGGCTGGCGGGCGGTGAGTGAGGAGCATGGGCTCCCGCGGCAGGAAAGGGTTTGAACCTGGAGGCTGGGCGGCTGCTCCTGCTGGTGATGGGGGTGATGGGGTGATGGGGGTGGTGGGGGGTGGTGGGGGTGGTGGGGGTGATGGGGGTGGTGGGGGTGGTGGGGGTGGTGGGGGTGGTGGGGGAGATGGGGTGGTGGGGGTGGTGGGGGTGGTGGGGGGTGGTGGGGGGTGGTGGGGGTGGTGGGGGTGATGGGGGTGGTGGGGGTGGTGGGGGTGGTGGGGGAGATGGGGGGTGATGGGGGTGATGGGGGGTGAAGGGGTTGATGGGGTGATGGGGGTGATGGGGGGTGAAGGGGTTGATGGGGGGTGGTGGGGTGATGGGGGTGAAGGGGTTGATGGGGTGATGGGGGTGGTGGGGGGTGGTGGGGGTGGTGGGGGTTGTGGGGGTGATGGGGGGTGGTGGGGGTGATGGGGGGTGAAGGGGTTGATGGGGGGTGGTGGGGTGATGGGGGTGAAGGGGTTGATGGGGTGATGGGGGTGGTGGGGGGGTGGTGGGGGTGATGGGGTGGTGGGGGTGATGGGGGGTGATGGGGGTGGTGGGGGTGGTGGGGGTGGTGGGGGGGTGATGGGGGTGGTGGGGGGTGTGGGGGTGATGGGGGTGGTGGGGGGTGGTGGGGGTGGTGGGGGGTGTGGGGTGATGGGGGTGATGGGGGTGGTGGGATGGGGGGGGGGTGATGGGGGGTGGGGGGTGGGGGGATGGGGGGGGGGTGATGGGGGTGGTGGGGGTGGTGGGGGTGGTGGGGGTTGATGGGGTGATGGGGTGATGGGGTTGATGGGGGTGATGGGGTGATGGGGGTGATGGGGTGATGTGGGAATGGGGTTGATGGGGGTGATGGGGGTGATGGGTGATGGGTGATGAGGGGTGATGGGGGATGCATGGGGGTGATGGGGGTGATGGGGTTACGGTTTGTTGGGTGCTAGCGTGCATTCCGGCTGAGTCTGGACGCGTTGCGGTGTGAGGGTTGGCACGGTTCCCCGACCGATAGCGAGGTGGGGCCCCTGAGCCTCGGGCCTCCTGGCAGCTGTCCTTCCGCCCGGGCTGCCTCTCCGCCCGCTGAGCCCGCGAGCCCGCTGAGCCCAGAGCGGGTGTTTCGGGCTATTCCTGCCCCCCAGGCGGGGAGGGGCAGGGTGGGGCAGCTCCGGGGCCGGGCGGTGGCCTGGGCAGGCCGGGCTGTGAGCACCGAGGCCGTG
>NW_028182305.1:246103-413603 GCF_964339955.1 Pipistrellus hanaki
AAATGTAGCCCAGACCTAAGGGTCTGACACAAACCTGAAACTTCTAGCACAAAGCACAGGAGGCGGTCTAAGTGACGGGGAATTTGGAGATGATTTTCAGGCCCAGCACCAACGCTGTGATCACGGAGGAAGAGAGACGTGGGCTGTGGCTGAAATAGACCCCTCCTCCTCTGCCGGGGAGTGAGAAGACAAGCCACCGGCCGGAGACATGGCGGCAGACACAGTTCTGCTGAAACGCTTGGACCTGAAACATATAAAGAAACGGTTACCCTGCTTCTCAAAATCCTTAAAAACCCAGCAGTAAGAGCACAAACAGCCCGGTCTTCAAAAGGAACTGTAAACTATGAACCATCTACACTAATAAAAGAGAAATATGCAAATTGACCGTACTTCCGAGACACCGCAAACCAATCAGGAGTGAGTATGCAAATTAACCCAACAAAGATGGCGGGTTGATTTGCATATTCAGGCGCCTGCTTTGAGGGGGAGGAGGAGCAGAGAAGACTGAAGGCTCGGGCCAGAGCGAAGGCCTGGGTCCCGGGTGCCAGAGGAAACCCAAGCTGGCAGCCGGGGGAAGGAAGGCCTCCAATTGCACAAATTTCATGCCCTGGGCCTCTAGTCTACATACAAAAAGCCTGAGCAACCATTACGACCAAATGACCGAACGGCTGAACAACCAGACGACCAGCCGGTAGCTTTGACGCACACTGACCCAGACCTGGCTGCGGGGGCCCTGACGGCCTGAATCTGGTTCACCTGCACCCCGGACCCAGCCAGGAGGGAGGAGGGGGCGGAATCAGCCGTTGGTTAGCTTGCTGCTGGGGCCAACCTCCCATGGTCCCTCCCCCTAGCCAGCCAGCCCTGCCCGCCCCCGGATTGACCCCGATCTCTAGCCACGCCGAGGGACCCCACCCGTGCACGAATTTGTGCGGCAGGCCTCAGTGTTAGTTAATGATAACATATCAGCCCAATTGGCGTGGCCTCTGTTTTCCTCTATCTGCCCAGATTGTGCATCTCTTTCCCCACGAAGGTCTCCCCTGTGACCGAGCCCCCGAGTCCCTCTGTGCTTGAGAAAGCCTGGCTTTTGGCTGTGAATTTGAATTTTGAAAAACAAATGCAGAATTCTGTATGGGACAGACAGGACCCGGGGGCCACAATGCCTCCCGGAACAGGGTGGACCCTGGGCACGCCCGGGCAGGACTAGGCGCCCCTGAGGCCGCCCCCACACCGAGCCTCCGGCTGCAGACCAGGTTTGCTGTTCCTGCCTCAGCACCCAGAGTGATTCCCGCCTCTGAAACCCGGGACTCGCTCTAATGCATCCGGAGCTATTTCTGTCCCGTTTCCACTCAGCCTTCAGCTCCTGCCGTGGAGGGGGGGGACACCGAACGCCCCCGCTGTGCGCTCTCTCACCGGCCCTCCCTGTGCGTCAGTCCACGCTGCTCTGCGCACCGCGGGCTTCTCCGTGGAGGTGGCCGTGGGGTCACGTGTCCCCTCTCCTCACTTGTTCACGGTTTTCCGCGAGCCCAGCCGGTGCCTCCGTCCCTCCCCCCTGCTCCCCGCCCGCGGCCTGTGCGGGTGCCTCCGCAGGGTCTTCAGCTCCCAGGGTCTGCTTGGTTACCAGGCCCAACGCCGAAATCCCTGCGGGAGGCCCAGCGGCCCGGCTGCCGCTGCCTCAGCTTCGTCCGGAAGGGCATCTGGAGGGCGTTCGGCCGTTTGGTTGATTTGCATATGATGCTCTTGTTATTCTGGACCATTAACTACACCTCCTAACAAGGCCTTCTGTGGAGCGGGCGCTGAGGGGCGAGAGGGCGGGTCCTGGTGGGTGTGGGCGGGCAGCTCCGAATGGTGGGGAAGGGCCCTGGGCCTGTCAATCACACACTGAGGCTGGCTGTGCCCCGCCCCTTCCACACACACCCTCGCCTTGTTCACACCAGGACAGGAGGCCCCAGTGACCTGCTGACCCACCGATGACCCCCAGTGACCTGCTGACCCACCGATGACCCAGAAAATACATTGGCTGCGGTCTGCCAGCAGAGGGAGCCAGCCAGCGTGGGAGCAGCTAAGTGGGCGGCCGAAGGCTCTGCTCCTGGCTCTCTGCTGGGCCCACAGGGCTCCCCACCTCTAGTGTGTGTGTCGGGGTCGGGGGTACAATGAGGAGGGGCCTGAGGGTAAACGACCCCTGACTTCCCACCGAGGCCACCACCTGACACACACACACACACACACACACACACACCCCGCTCCCCAGGCGGCCTCTGCAGCTGCCCGTGCCCAGGGAGGGGGCCCTGGGGACCCGAGGGGCAGGCCCTGTCCGGGAGGGCTCCGAGCTCATCACCGGATCCTGAGGGCGAGACCCAGGCCTTCCCTGCGGCCCTGACACTCAGCCCGCCTCCTCAGGCGGTGCGTTCCTGCACGTCCTGGCTCCTGACAGCGTCCTGCACGCAGTCGGTGTGGGTGCTTTTATTTTTAAAATATGTTTTTAGTGATGTCAGAGAGGACGGAGGGGGAGAGAGAAACATCCATGAGAGAACCATGGACCGGCTGCCTCCTGCACACCTCCCTCTAGGGTGGTGGTCGGCAAGCTGCTGCTCGCGAGCCACCTGCGGCTCTTGGGCCCCTTGAGTGTGGCTCTTACACAAAACACCACGGCCTGGGATAGTCTGTGTTGAAGAAGTGGCAGTAGAAGGAGTTTAAGTTTAAAAAATGTGGCTCTCAAAAGGAATTTCGATCTTTGTCCTGGTGATATTTGGCTCTGTGGACTGAGCTTGTCGACCACTGGCCTAGGGTATCAGCCTGAAACCCGGGCCTGTGCTCTGACCGGGCTCGAACCCTGACCTCCTGGGTCCCAGGCCGACGCTCAGGGGCTGAGCCGCGGGCCGGCGGCAGACACAGTGTTAGAGGCGGGACCTCTGGCAGTTGCCGGGTTTTAGTAACGACGTTCGGCCAGGCAGGCTGCGCTGTGTCCACGCAGGCGCAGAGGACGGGGGTCCAGGGCCGGGGGCCACAGAGAAAGGTGGTTCGGCCCACGGAGCCGCCGGTGGGGGGCCCCTGCCTGGCGTCCCCCGAGGAGGCGCTGAGGACAGAGCTGGGGGCTCGGACCCGCTGTGCAGACCCGGGGAGGAGGGAAGCAGATGGAGGATGGGGGGTCGCCCTGCCAGCCGCCATCTGCCACAATGGACGGCCCAGCTGACGGCGTTCCTGCCTCTGCAGCGCCGCTCCAGGCTGTTCTTCATCCGGTCCGGGCCTGCGCGGGGGCGGCGGGAGCCTGCAGCCTGGCCCCGGGGCCTGTGAGCCACAGCCTCCTGGCCCCCTTCTGCCCCCCAGGCCGGCTCTCCCATCGGCCAGGGACGGAGTGATAAACTCCCCTCCCCCGGCCGCAGCCTTGGGAGATGGCTCAGGCACCACCCGCTGCTGGTCCTCCATCGCAGGAACTCAGAAACTTCCGGAAGAGGCTGTGTTTCTGCCAGATCCATCCCCGTCTTGTTTCCTTAGTTACGCCACTGGGTGGGGAGATCACTGCTGGTTCACAGATCGCTGGCTCTTCTGGGGAACCACGGTCAGGTGACCACATGGAGTGTGTGCAGATTCAGCCCGCGGGTCCGGCTTCTCAGCACCAGGAGCAGCTGCAGGGAGGCACCCAGAGTGCTCCAGCCCCTGCATGGGGTGAATGGGTGAGTGAGTGAATTAATGGGTGAGTGAGTGAATGGGTGAGTGAGAGAATGAGTGAGTGAGTGAGTGAGTGAATGAGTGAGTGAGTGAGTGAGGGAATGAGTGAGTGAATGAATGAGTGAGTGAGTGACTGAATGGGTGAGTGAGTGAATGGGTGAGTGAGTGAATGGGTGAGTGAGTGAATGGGTGAGTGAATGGGTGAGTAAATGGGTGAGTGAGTGAATGGGTGAGTGAGTGAATGGGGGTGAATGGGTGAGTAAATGGGTGAGTGAGTGAATGGGTGAGTGAGTGAATGGGTGAGTGAATGGGTGAGTAAATGGGTGAGTGAGTGAATGAGTGAGGGAATGAATGAGTGAGTGAATGAGTGAGTAAATGGGTGAGTGAATGAGGGAATGAGTAAGTGAATGAATAAGTGAGTGAATGGGTGAGTGAGTGAATGGGTGAGTGAGAGAATGAGTGAGTGAGTGAGTGAATGGGTGAGTGAGTGAATGGGTGAGGGAATGAATGAGTAAATGGGTGAGTGAGTAAGTGAGGGAATGAGTGAGTGAGGAAAGAGTGAGTGAATGAGTGAGTGAGTGAGTGAATGGGTGAGTGAGTGAATGGGTGAGTGAATGGGTGAGTGAGGGAATGGGTGAGTGAGGGAATGAATGGGTGAGTGAGGGAATGAGTGAGTGAGTGAGTGAATGGGTGAGTGAGGGAATGAATGGGTGAGTGAGGGAATGGGTGAGTGAGGGAATGAGTGAGTGAGTGAGTGAGGGAATGAGTGAGGTAATGTATGAATGAGTGAGTGAGTGAGGGAATGGGTGAGTGAGGGAATGAGTGAGGGAATGGGTGAGTGAGTGAATGGGTGAGGGAATGAATGGGTGAGTGAATGAATGAGTAAATGGGTGAGTGAGTGAGGGAATGAGTGGGTGAGGAAAGAGTGAGTGAATGAGTGAGTGAGTGAGTGAATGGGTGAGTGAGGGAATGAGTGAGGTAATGTATGAATGAGTGAGTGAGTGAATGGGTGAGTGAGGGAATGGGTGAGTGGGGGAATGAGTGGGTGAGTGAGGGAATGAGTGAGGTAATGTATGAATGAGTGAGTGAGTGAATGGGTGAGTGAGGGAATGGGTGAGTGGGGGAATGAGTGGGTGAGTGAGGGAATGAGGTAATGTATGAATGAGTGAGTGAGTGAATGGGTGAGTGAGGGAATGGGTGAGTGGGGGAATGAGTGGGTGAGTGAGGGAATGAATTCATGGGTGAATGAGTGAGTGAGTGAGGAGCGGTGTGAGCAGATGGGATTGTGGCGTTTCTGTAAATGAGGACAGGGACCTCGGAAAGGGCCAGCGCGGTTGGCAGTCACTCGCTGATGGAAGCCGTTAGGAGCTGGCACCAAGGAGATGGCCACGTGGCTGCGATGGACCCGTGTTCTGGGGGAGCGTTTTGGAGGTGCGCGTGCTCCGTGGGGGTGGGTGGTTCTCTCTCTCGCTCTCTCCCTCCCTCCATTCTACTCTCTCTAAAATGCAATGGGAAAATAACCTCAGGTGACAGTTAAAAAGAAACACAGGTACACACACACACACACGCACGCGCGTGCGCACATATATAAACACACATATGCACATAGAACACACAAATAGACACACATACATGCACTCGTGAACACACATGCACATACATATACACACATGCACACTCCCCTTCCCCCGAAGCTCAGGTGAGCTCGCCTGGCTGGTTGCTTGGTGGCAGCTGCCTGGATGGCCTGAGGGACCGGCCCCTTGCAGACCCCCTTCCCTGGGTCCGTCCTGACGGTCCTTCGGCCTCAGTGGGACCACACGTGCCCGAGCGGGCCTTGTCCGGGGGGAGGAGAGCTGAGGGCTCTGTGGAGGCCCGGCGTTCACACCAGCTGCTCAGACGTGAGGCCCGGACGCCCCCATCGCAGCTGCCGTGCGTGGGGCGGCGGCGTCTGGAGCCTCACACACCAGCGGCACCGCAGCCGAGGGGCGGTGATGACTGTCTTCCCAGAATTCCCGGGGAGAGCCCGGCGAGGCCGGCGACTCCGCGGTCTGACCGAGTGCGGGAATGGCCTGAGAGCATCCTCGGCGTCCCAGGGCCATCCCCTCTGCTCTCGACCAGCACTGGGCAAGCTCATTAGCCAACAGAGTGGCCAACCGCTGCTCTAGACTTCAGCCGTTACCAAGGAGGGACCTTTCCCTTGAGAGAGGAGAGGGCGGGGAGGGGGGTGTTAGATCTGCAGACGGGCTGCGATTAAAACATCTAATCAGCATTTTAGTGGAAGCCGGGCAACCACAGGGGTCAAATCCACTTTCCTTCCGGCCTGATCGGCTGCCTCTGCCTCTGCCTCCCTCTTCTCCCTCTCCCCCCCCCCCACCTCCGGGCCCAGGCCCCGGCCCCAAGGGAACGTTTTCCTGGGCTGCTGGGGGGAGGCAGAGAGGGGCCCGCTAGGCTCCTCCCCCAGGGGGCGCTGGGAGGGGCAGGAGGGCGGCCCCCCCTGCAGGCAGCCCGGCTTCCGCGGGGACGGGAGGCTGGACGGACGGAGCCTCAGGGCTGTCCGAGCGCGGGGGCTGCACGTCCAGGACCCGGTGTCCTGGGGCGGGCTCCTCCGAGTCCTCTCCCCTCCCTGTGGCCCCGCGTGGCCCCGTGTGTGTGCCGTGTCCCATCTCCTCTCCTCACAGGGGCACAGTCACACGGGATCACACACACACACACACACACCTGGCCTCATCCTAACACGTTTCCCTTGTTTAAGGCTCGTCTCAGCGCTCAGTCGCAGCCCAGGGTCCCGGGGCCAGGACCCACCCTACAGACGTGGGGACACAGCTCAGCCCCTGAGGTCCAGCAATGGCCTCAGCCCACACCCCTGGGGCCCCGTTAGCCACAGACAGGCACTGCAGGGGTTCGGGCTGGGCAGGGGCAGATCCTTTCGAGGGAGGACAGAAAGAACCACCAATTCAGTTTGGACAGCGAGCCCTCTGACCCCCCCACCCCCGAGCCCTCCGACCCCCCAGCTCCCTCAGAGCCCTCCGACCCCCCCTCAGAGCCCTCTGACCCCCCCTCAGAGCCCTCCGACCCCCCAGCTCCCTCAGAGTCCTCCGACCCCCCAGCTCCCTCAGAGCCCTCCGACCCCCCCACCCCCGAGCCCTCTGACCCCCCAGCTCCCTCAGAGCCCTCTGACCCCCACTCAGAGCCCTCTGACCCCCACTCAGAGCCCTCTGACCCCCAGCTCCCTCAGAGCCCTCTGACCCCCCCTCAGAGCCCTCCGACCCCCCTCAGAGCCCTCCGACCCCCCAGCTCCCTCAGAGCCCTCTGACCCCCCCAGTTCCCTCAGAGCCCTCCGACCCCCCCACCCCCGAGCCCTCTGACCCCCAGCTCCCTCAGAGCCCTCTGACCCCCACTCAGAGCCCTCTGACCCCCACTCAGAGCCCTCCGACCCCCCTCAGAGCCCTCTGACCCCCCCTCAGAGCCCTCCGACCCCCCAGCTCCCTCAAAGCCCTCCGACCCCCCAGCTCCCTCAGAGTCCTCCGACCCCCCAGCTCCCTCAGAGCCCTCCGACCCCCCAGCTCCCTCAGAGCCCTCCGACCCCCCAGCTCCCTCAGAGCCCTCCGACCCCCCAGCTCCCTCAGAGCCCTCCGACCCCCCAGCTCCCTCAGAGCCCTCTGACCCCCCCCCCCCCCCGGAGCAGCATCCATCCACCCGGAGCCCATCCACCCCTTCGCTCTCTGCTCACCACCCCCCTCCCCCAGCGCGTGGAGGTGCCATTTCGTGTTTTTGGTATGTTTTCTTCTAAATGACTTCAAACTCTGTGGAATAAATTAAAGACAACAGATGGCTAGTTTGGCTGGACCAGTGGATGATGAATGGCTAGATGGTTGGATGGACAGATTATAGATGGATGAGATGAATGCTGGATGGTGGATGGATGCTGGATGGATATATGGATAGGTGGGTGGATGGATGGATATATGGATAGATGGATGGGTGATGGGTGGGTGGATGGATATATGGATGTTTGGATAGATGGATGGTTGGATGGATATATGGTTGGATAGATGATATGGATGTACATATGTATGTATGGTGATGATGATGGATGATGGATGGGTGATGATGATGGAAGGATGGTAGATGGATGGATGGATAGATATATGCTTGGATAGATAGATGGATGGATGGATGGATGATGATGGAAAGATGGATAGATGGATGGATGGATGGATGGATGATGGATGGATGGATGGATGGATGGATGATGGATGATGGATGGATGGATGATGGATGGGTAATGATGATGGATGGATGATAGATGGATGGATGGATAGATATATGCTTGGATAGATAGATGGATGGATGGATGATGGATGGATGGATGATGGATGGATGGATAGATATATGCTTGGATAGATAGATGGATGGATGGATGGATGATGATGGAAAGATGGATAGATGGATGGATGGATGGATGATGGATGGATGGATGGATGGATGATGGATGGATGGATGATGGATGGGTAATGATGATGGATGGATGATAGATGGATGGATGGATAGATATATGCTTGGAAAGATGGATAGATAGATGGATGGATGATGGATGGATGGATGATGGATGGATGGATAGATATATGCTTGGATAGATAGATGGATGGATGGATGGATGGATGATGATGGAAAGATGGATAGATAGATGGATGGATGATGGATGGATGGATGATGGATGGATGGATGATGGATGGATGGATGATGGGTGGATGGATGATGGATGGGTAATGATGATGGATGGGTGGTAGATAGATGGTAAATGGATGGACATGCTATTTTCTTCCCAGGTGTGTGAGTCCAGGAGCCAGTGGGCAGGGAGGCCCCAGGAGCTGGGGGCACAGTGGTGTCTGCTCAGGGAGCTGTGGAGGGCATCCCTCTGCGAGACCCCAGGAGATGGGGGGGAGGGGGACGGTCGAACAGGGATATTGCCAGTAACCTCCCTGGCTCACATGGTGGTGTCCTGGGCCTACAGACAGCACGATTCCTCTGGAGGAGACGCAGGCAGGGGCTCCGGGCCCGGAGACCAGAGCACCCAGTCAGGGCGCCCCCTGTCCCTGCAGTGTCCCCAGAGGACTGAGACACCCACAGCCGGTCCTCAGGGTCGAGGATTTAGCCCCTCTGCTTTGCAGCTGCTCAGCTCCCTCTGTGGTCTCCAGGCAGCCAGCCCTGTGACAGGCAAAGGGATGGGCGTGGCCGTGTGCCAATAAAACTTTATTGACAAAAACAGGCAGAGGGCTGGACGGCCCCCCACTGGTCTAGTCTGCTGACCTCTGCGCTGAGAGCCTTGGGGTTCACCCGGGAAGCCCCTGCACCCAGGCCGAGCACCCCTCTGGTCCCTCCCGCTCTCTGCGGAGGACACCAGTGTGCGTCCGGCTGAAGGCCCGGGAGTCTGCCCGGGACGCAGGCGGGCGGGGCGGGGCAGCGGGGGCTCGGGCCCTGACTGTGGCTCTGCCTGGAAACCCACCTCTGAAATACCTGCTCAGATGGAGTGGCCCGGCGGGCTGGACGATGACTATCACATGTTTTGCATTTTGTTGGGCAGCACGCGGGCGCACGCCCTCGAGGCTGGCGCGGTGAGTTAGGAGCCAGCGTGGGCGGGATGGATGGCGCCGCTGCCTCCCTCTCAGGCCTGGAGCTCCATCCCTCCGCACGGCCGTCCTGGGGGAGCCGTATGTCTCCTTCGTGCACGTTCAGAAACGCCGCCGTGCGGCCCGATTTACGACCCAGGAGCAGGGCCTCCCCCTGCGGGACCCAGGGCCTCCGGAAGCTCTGTGGCCTCTCCCAGCACCGCCCAGTCTCTCCCAGCACCGCCTGGCCTCTCCCAGCACCGCCCAGTCTCTCCCAGCACCGCCCAGCCTCTCCCAGCACCGCCCAGTCTCTCCCAGCACCGCCCGGCCTCTCCCAGCACCGCCCGCCTCCGGTGTCCGGGCTCCGGGCTCCGGGC
The DNA here is from genome assembly GCF_964339955.1 of Pipistrellus hanaki. Lineage (NCBI taxonomy): Eukaryota > Metazoa > Chordata > Mammalia > Chiroptera > Vespertilionidae > Pipistrellus > Pipistrellus hanaki. The sequence goes on from NW_028182305.1 coordinate 255,756, forward strand.
TCTGGGCTCTGGGCAGCGCCTGGACCTGGTGCATTTCCCTCTCCCCGCCCTCCTCCTGGCCTCTCCGCCAGCTGGGCCTGTGGGTGAGGCAGCGCGGGGACAGGGGATAAGCCGGGGGGACACTCCGCCGGGAAAGGGGGGCAGCATGGCGGTCAGGGGTGCCGTGTTAGACAGGACAACCATGTCCCCGAGGAGAAGGCCGTGCCTGAGCCCACACAGGCGGCTGGGGGTGCAGACGGGCCGCTGTGTGCAAAGGCCTGGGGTGCGGTAAGGTGGGGTGGGGTGCAGTGAGGTGGGGTGCAGTGAGGTGGGGTGGGTTGGGGAGCAGTGAGGTGGGGTGTGGTGGGGTGGGGTGCAGTGGGTTGGGGTGCAGTGAGGTGGGGTGCGGTGGGGTGGGGTGTGGAGCAGTGAGGTGGGGTGCGGTGGGGTGGGGTGTGGAGCAGTGAGGTGGGGTGCGGTGGGGTGGGGTGGGGTGGGTTGGGGTGCAGTGGGGTGGGGTGCAGTGGGGTGGGGTGCGGTGAGGTGGGGTGGGTTGGGGTGCGGTGGGGTGGGGTGCGGTGGGGTGGTTGGGGTGCGGTGGGGTGGGGTGCGGTGGGGTGGTTGGGGTGCAGTGGGGTGCGGTGGGGTGGGGTGCAGTGAGGTGGGGTGCGGTGGGGTGGGGTGGGGTGGGTTGGGGTGCAGTGGGGTGCGGTGGGGTGGGGTGGGGTGGGGTGGTTGGGTGCAGTGAGGTGGGGTGGGGTGGTTGGGGTGCAGTGGGGTGGGGTGCGGTGGGGTGGGGTGGGGTGGGTTGGGGTGCAGTGGGGTGCGGTGGGGTGGGGTGGGGTGGGGTGGTTGGGTGCAGTGAGGTGGGGTGCGGTGGGGTGGGGTGGGGTGGTTGGGTGCAGTGAGGTGGGGTGCGGTGGGGTGGGGTGGGGTGGGGTGGGGTGCAGTGAGGTGGGGTGCGGTGGGGTGGGGTGCGGTAAGGTGCGGTGGGGTGGGGTGGTTGGGTGCAGTGGGGTGGGGTGCGGTGGGGTGCAGTGAGGTGGGGTGCGGTGGGGTGCGGTGGGGTGGTTGGGGTGCAGTGGGGTGGGGTGGGGTGCGGTGGGGTGGTTGGGGTGCAGTGGGGTGGGGTGCAGTGAGGTGGGGTGCGGTGGGGTGGGGTGCGGTGGGGTGGGGTGTGCCCCAGCTCTGGAAGGGCAGCGGGGGGGCGGGAAGGGTCCTGGGCTTGGCTCCGGGGGACCCCCAGGCCCCTGAACCAGACACTGGGTAGGTTCTCCCGGGCGTGTGTGCAGGAGGAGGTCACTGGGAAAGGAAGGAGTCCTGGCCCGCGAGCTCAGTGGACAGAGCGCCCGCCTGCGGACTGAAGGGTCCGGGGTTCGATCCCCGGTCAGGGCACAGGCCCGGTTTACGAGCTCCATCCCCAGTGAGGGGCGTGCAGGAGGCAGCGATCTGATTCTCTCTCCTCATGGATGCTTCTAGCTCTCTCTCCCTCTCCCTTCCTCTCGGAAACGAATAAAAACATATTGTTAAAAAGGAGAAGCTTACAACCTAATTTTTAAAAACCGTTCAGGCAGGCTGTGCTCCACCCAGGCCCGGGGTCTGTGACAGCCACAGCGGGCTGGTTCCGGGTTCGGGACCCTGGGCGGCTGCCCCGCTCCCGTGTCAGGAGCCGGGGAGCCAGGCCTCGCAGGGGAGCTGTGTGGACCCGCACTCACTGAGTCCCGCTCTCACAAACCCAGCCCGTCTGTGACCGAGCAAACCCGCAGTGCGTGCTCTCGGAGGCACCGTGTGTGGCTGCGCGGTGAGCAGAGCGTCCCTCGGAGGGCGTCTGTGCGAGAAGGACCGGCTGCCCGCGAGCCGGTTCCCCGGGGGGGATGAGAGGCCCTCGGAGGGTCCCGGCAGGAGGTGCTGTGACCCCGGGGCCGTGACCCACACCCGGCACCGGGCGGTCAGCGGCCCCGCGCCGTGAGCCCCAGCACGGCAGAGCGGTGTCTCCTGGGACGGCGGACATGAGGACGGACGAGTGTGCCGCCGGCGCAGCCCGAAGCCGTCCGTCCCCGCGGGGCCGGGTCCTGGTCACCGGAGAGCCGGCCGCAGCCTCCGGCTCTGAGCCAGGCCCCCGAGGGCGAGGGGCCCGGCACCGGCCCGTCCGAGGGGAACGAGGAGGCTCTGTCCGAGGTGGTCAGCGCCGGCCCCTGTGGTCAGCGGCCCCACGGACGGAGCCCACGTGGAGCCACGACCTGGAGCCATGACCCCGGCCGGCCTCCCAGGGGGGCTCCCTGCACCGGGGTCAGCAGGCCCGTGAGGCCCCGCCCGAGGCCGCCCAGGCTCCTGGGGGAGGTGACTGCCCCCCGTTACCTCCAGGCCGGCCCGGCCCCTGGCCCGGTCCCTCACCCGCTGTCCACGGAGATGGCAGGAACAGGTGGCCGCAGGGAGAGCCCGGGGCCTGGCCGGGGCCGGAGTGAGGCGGGAGGGGGCGCCCAAGACAGCACCTCCATCCCCCCCCCCCCCCGCCCCGCCCCGGCCTCTCGCCCACTGCCCCGAGCGGCTGAGTTCAGGGACAGAGCCTCGCTGCCCCCCCCTGCCCCCCCCGCCCCCGCCCCCGCGGCTCTTCGGAGCCGGAGCGGCTGGAGCTGGAGCCGGGCGGGAGGCGCGGCCCGGATCCGTCAGGCGGGTAATGAGCGGGATTTATGGAAAAGGAAACACAATATGAGGCCGCGTAATGGCTGTTGACAGAGATGCAGGCTGTTTGCGGCGAATATTAAAGTGACAAACAGCGCGGCTGCGGGCTGGCAGCACTGACGTGCCGTGTGTCCTGGGTGTGCGGGCGCCAGCCCCAGCCCGGGGCTCCGATCTGAGGACAACGAGGACACAGGAGCCGGGCCGGGATGGATCTGCATCCCGCCCCAAAGCCTGCCCTGAGCCCCCGAAGCCTGCCCTGCGCCCCAGCCCTCATTCCCCAGCCCCAGCCCTCAATCCCCAGCCCTCAATCCCCAGCCCCAGCCCTCAATCCCCAGCCCCAGCCCTCAATCCCCAGCCCCAGCCCTCAATCCCCAGCCCCAGCCCTCAATCCCCAGCCCCAGCCCCAGCCCAGCCCCAGCCCTCAATCCCCAGCCCCAGCCCAGCCCCAGCCCCAGCCCTCAATCCCCAGCCCCAGCCCAGCCAGAGGAGGCCAGGGCATGGGTAACCTGTGGTGCCGGCCCGGTGAGGCTGCGGGGGTGGGGGGGGTGGGGGGTGGGGGAATCTGGGCCGAGGCAGGGGTGATGGGTGCGCGGCCTCCGTGGACACCTGGGAGGAGAGGGTGGGCATCGCTGACCTGGAAAGGCTCCCACAGCTCACTCTCTTCTCACCTTCAAGCACTGTCCTCTGGGTGAGTGGACATCCACTGAGGGGGAACCTGGACGGCCATGGTGACCCGCCCGGCTCCTGGGCAGGGAGCTGGCCCCGCCCCCAAGTCCTATAGGGAGCCGGCTCCGCCCCCAGGCCCTCAGGGAGCTGGCCCCGCCCCCAGGCCCTCAGGGAGCTGGCCCCGCCCCCAGGCCCTCAGGGAGCTGGCCCCGCCCCCAAGTCCTATAGGGAGCCGGCCCCGCCCCCAAGTCCTATAGGGAGCTGGCCCCGCCCCCAAGTCTATAGGGAGCTGGCCCCGCCCCCAAGTCCTATAGGGAGCTGGCCCCGCCCCCAAGTTCTATAGGGAGCCGGCTCCGCCCCCAGGCCCTCAGGGAGCTGGCCCCGTCCCCAAGTCCTATAGGGAGCTGGCCCCGCCCCCAAGTCCTATAGGGAGCCGGCCCCGCCCCCAAGTCCTATGGGGAGCTGGCCCCGCCCCCAGGCCCTCAGGGAGATGGCCCCGCCCCCAGGGCAGGCAGGGAGCTGCCATCCCGCCCAGGAGGCAGCCAGGCTGAGGAAGCAGAACACGGGGAGCAGTTGGAGAAGTGGGTCGTTTGCATGAAAAATCCTCCGTCAGCAAATAACAGACACTTAGCGAGAGGCTGCGCGGGATGGAAATTATCGTTCGGGTGGCAATTTGCTCAGGGAAATGACAGGAACGCAGGAGGCCTGTGCTGAGTTTCCATAAAACCCGGACGAAGGCATCAGGTCTGCAAAGGAAGCACGTGCAGGTGGCGGGGAGGAGCGAGAAAAGCACCACAGGAAGGACAGGGCCCGGGGAGCGGGGAGAGGCAGGTGGACGGGACCAGGCGCCACCTGCCCCCTCCGGCAGCCCTGCCTCCGGGAGCCGGCCGAGGGCACGGGGCCCCCCGGGAGCCGGCCGAGGGCACGGGGTCCCCCGGGAGCCGGCCGAGGGCACGGGGCCCCGGGAGCCGGCCGAGGGCACGGGCCCCCGGGAGCCGGCCGAGGGCACGGGGCCCCGGGCAGAGGGCTCCTGTCCCTGTGGCTGTGCCTGTGGCTTTGGGAGGAGCCGGAAGCCACCCAGGCCCCTTGGTGCCGGCCAGGCCCTGGGCCGTGTGTGTGTGTGTGTGTGTGTGTGTGTGTGTGTTTGTGTGTGTGTCTCTGTGTGTCTATATGTGTGTGTATGTGTGTGTATATGTGTGTGTGTCTGTGTGCGTGTATATGTGTGTGTGTCTGTGTCTGTGTGTATATGTGTGTGTGTCTGTGTGTGTATATGTGTGTGTGTCTCTGTGTCTGTGTGTATCTGTCCGTCTCTGTGTGTGTCTGTATGTGTGTGTGTCTGTGTGTGTCTGTGTGTGTTTGTGTGTCTGTGTGTGTCTGTGTGTGTCTGTATGTGTGTGTATGTGTGTGTCTGTGTGTCTGCCCGTCTGTGTGTGCGCCTGTATGTGTGTGTATTTGTGTGTCTGTGTGTCTGTGTGTCTGCATGTGTGTGTATATATATATGTGTGTGTCTGTATGTGTGTGTGTCTGTGTGTGTCTGTATGTGTGTGTCTGTATGTGTGTGTGTCTGTATGTGTGTGTCTGTGTGTGTGTCTGTATGTGTGTGTGTCTCTGTGTGTGTCTCTGTGTGTGTGTGTGTCTGTGTGTGTGTGTGTCTGTGTGTGTGTGTCTGTGTGTGTGTCTGTGTGTGTGTCTCTGTGTGTGTGTCTGTGTGTGTGTGTCTGTGTGTGTGTATGTGTGTGTGTCTGTGTGTGTTTGTGTGTCTCTGTGTGTCTGTATGTGTGTGTATATGTGTGTTTGTGTGTGTCTGTATGTGTGTGTGTCTCTGTGTGTGTGTGCGTGTCTGTGTGTGTCTGTGTGTGTCTGTATGTGTGTGTCTGTATGTGTGTGTCTCTCTGTGTGTGTGTGTCTGTGTGTGTGTCTCTGTGTGTGTGCGTGTCTGTGTGTGTGTGTGTCTGTATGTGTGCGTGTGTGTCTGTGTGTGTGTGTCTCTGTGTGTGTGTGTGTCTCTGTGTGTCTCTGTGTGTGTGTGTCTCTGTGTGTCTGTGTCTGTGTGTGTGTGTCTGTATGTGTGTGTGTCTGTGTGTGTCTGTATGTGTGTGTGTCTGTGTGTGTGCGTGTCTGTGTGTGTCTGTGTGTGTGTGTCTCTGTGTGTGCGTGTCTGTGTGTGTCTGTGTGTGTGTGTGTCTCTGTATGTGTGTGTGCATATGTGTGTGTGTGTGTGTGTGTGTGTGTCTCTGTGTGTGCCTCAACACGGGGCAGAGCCTCCTCCGATGGCCCTGAGGCAGCCGGAGCGCCCTCAGCTCACGGAGGGCTCTGGCCCAAGATGCAAAGTGTGAGCGTCAGCAGCGCCCCCTGCAGGAGCCCAGGGGAATGTGTCGGGCGGGCAGGTGACGGGCAAAGAGCCCACACAGGGGCCGGGCAGTGAAGGTCAGAGCCCGATGGGTGGGCTGCCCGCTCAGGGCTCCTCCTCGGGCTCCTGGGGGGCCGCCCCGCACACAGGGGCCCTGGGGCCTGCGTGGAGCCTGCTCCCGGGACCGTGTCCTCCGAGGGGAGCAGGACACGCCTCCTCCCGCAGCTCTGTGTGTTTCTCTTCCCTCCGGATCTGCGAGCTGCGGTGGAAACAGTTGCTAATGCGGTTCGGCTGTGGGTAAACAAACAGAGAAAATGAGCAGATGCGTGTGCAGATGTGCGTCGCAGAAATAGCCCTCGCATGACGCGCGCAGGCGGGGCCGGCCCCGGAGGGACTGAGGCTCCGCGGACCCGGCCTCACAGGCCAGGGAGGGGCCGGTGAGGGGCTGAGACGGGGGGCGGGGGGCGGGGGAAAGGGGCAGAGGGACAGGGGGGCAGAGGGACAGGGGGGCGGGGGGCGGGGGAAAGGGGCAGAGGGACAGGGGGGCGGGGGGCGCGGGGGCAGAGCAGGGTGCGGAGCTGGGCCAGAGGAGGGCCGGGGAGGCAGGGAGGCGGGCAGAGGGGGACTCGGGCCCACCAGGAGGGCGCAGGCCAGGGAGGTGTGCCCCTGGAGACGCCGCCCCTCTGCGGCAGGACGTGCCCCTCCCCTGCACGGGGACCTCTGCCCCGGGCCCCAGTTCCTGGGCCTCTGAACCCCTGCACAGCGACCCGCAGGGCAGGGCAGGCGGGGTGGGGCCGGCAGAGGGCCAGGGAAGACGGCAGGGAGCCCTGGCCTGTGCTGGCTCCGCCCGCTCGCCGCCCCGGCAGGGCTGCGGTCCTCCCGGTCCCCACCCCCTCGGGCTCTGCGGAACCCCGGCCGGAGGGCCTCAGCAGCGGCCGTCTCTCCTGGGCAGAGGCCCGGAGCCGGACACGGAAGCCCGGCTGCGGAGGAGGAGGCCGGCCCGGGTCCCGGCCACGAGGTGGACTCGCTCTCACCCGCAGGCGGAGTGACCTCCGATCTGTGAGCCCAGGGGGCGTGGACCCCTCACCTGACTGTCACCTGTTCGTTAACACGGGCGCCGTCTTTCCCGCCTAAACACGCCAGCAGCAGGAAAGGCAACACAAGTTCCCGACGCCGGCGTCCCTGGTCTGGGTCACGGTTTCCGCACATCAGGTCCCCCACATGCATCACACGTGCACACCTACACGCTTACACACTGATGTGCAGCACACTCACAGCATGCCTGTGTGTGCACACTGGAACACCCCCCACACACACACACGTGTTCACCGGTCACACAGGTCCCCAGGGCTGAGGACACGCGGGGACGAGGGCCCTCTCCCGGGTCTGGGAGGGGCGCTTGGACCAGATCCGATCCTCGGATGGGGCGGCTCACAGGGGTAACCTGCTCTCCCCTCAGAACGGCTGCCGCACACCGGAGCTTGGTTCTCAGCTAATTTCTCCCAAAACGACGTAAAGGCTCCGACACCGGAGCAAAGGGGGTGTCAGCACGACCTCCTCCCCGGAGCCTGGGGGGCCTGCCTCTGAGCGGGAGCAGGAGGGGAGCTCCGGGGAGGGGGGAGAGGGCGGGGAGCACCGGGGGGGACCTGCCTCTGAGCGGGAGCAGGAGGGGAGCTCCGGGGAGGGGGGAGAGGGCGGGGAGCACCGGGGGGGGGCCTGTCTCTGAGCGGGAGCAGGAGGGGAGCTCCGGGGAGGGGGGGAAAGGGAGGGGAACACCAGGGGGGGGGCCTGCCTCTGAGCGGGAGCAGGAGGGGAGCTCCGGGGAGGGGGGGAGAGGGAGGGGAACACCAGGGGGGGGGGCCTGTCTCTGAGCGGGAGCAGGAGGGGAGCTCCGGGGAGGCGGGGAGAGGGCGGGGAGCACGGCGGGGGGGGCTGTCTCTGAGCGGGAGCAGGAGGGGAGCTCCGGGGAGAGGGGGGAGAGGGCGGGGAGCACCGGGGAGACTGGAGCGGGCAGGTGGGTGGACAGACGCAACACCAAAAACGTTTAATGTGAAAAAAAAACCACTGGTGCGTAAAACATCAGATTTTAAAATAGAAAGAATAAAAATAAACAAAGACCAGTCTGCACCCACAGTCAGGTTCTGGGTCCCAGGGCCAGGACCCAGGCAGCCCCCGGGGGGGTGGGCAGCCCACCAAGCTCCCACCGCGGCCCCTCTCCCCTCCACCACCCCTGTGCCGCGGGGCCGTGACCTTGTGACCTTGTGACCTGTGGCAGACCAGGAGGAGCAGTGACCCTGGCAGGAAGGTCTGAGTGGCCGCGCCTGGCTCAGGACCACGGTCAGAGGCGGGACACAGGGATGGGCCCTGGGCTGTGGGCCACCAGCGCCCCCGCCCCATTCTCCCCCTCCTTCTCCTCACCCCAAAACCAGTGCCACGCCTTCTGTGGCCGCCGCGCCCCGGACTCCACGCAGCCGCTGTCCCGGGACGGCATGTGTCCCCGCACGGACCCAGCGCTGGGCCCCTCTGGGGGGGCCGGCTCCTGGGTGCCCGTGTGCCACGTGGCTGTCCTCCGGGGCTCAGCAGGCCGGGGCCCGTCTGAGAGCGGCCTCAGGGTCCCGCCGGCTCTGACTCGGGGACGGCGCTATGGGAGGCACTGTCTCCCTGCGGCAGCACTTTATTACGCATTATTTATTTATTGCTTTAATAACATGCGTCTTTATTGATTTCAGAGAGGGAGGAAGCGGGGGGAGAGAGAGACATCCATGATGAGAGAGCACCACGGATCGGCTGCCTCCTGCACGCCCCCCACTGGGGATGGAGCCCACAACCCAGCCTGTGCCCTGACCGGGAATCGAGCCCTGACCTCCTGGCTCACGGCTGACGCTCAGCCCTGCGCCCCGGCGCGGAGCGTGTTAAGGGCCCCGAGGAGGAGTGCGTGAGCCGGCAGGTGACGGCTCCCCCATCAGCCTCGACCGGTCACAGCACCCGGCACTGCTGCCCGCTCTGCTCCTGGGCGGTGGGGGCCGGACGGCGGGCGGACTCCTCCGGGGACAGAGCTGTGTCTGTCTGTCCCTAACTGGCCTCCCCGTCCTGAGGGGGGGGCCGTCTGGTCCTTTCTGCTTCCCCAGACCCAGAGGGACCCCGAGGCTCCCCAAGGAACCCCGAGGCACCCCGACAGACACCGCAGTCCACAGGTGGGGCCAGTGGCTGTGGAGGGAAGGACTGGGGGGGGCGGGCTAGGAAGGGCCCACTGCCCACGGGGCTTGGCCCCAACAATGGTCAGTGCCCACAATGGTCAGTGCCCACAAGGCTCAGCTCCCACAATGCTCAGCTCCCACGGGGCTCAGCTTCCACGGGGCTCAGCTCTCACAGGCTCAGCTCCCACGGGGTTCAGCTCCCACAGGTTCAGCTCCCACAATGCTCAGCTCCCACGGGCTCAGTCCCACAGGCTCAGCTCCCACAAGGCTCAGCTCCCACGGGCTCAGCTCCCACAATGCTCAGCTCCCACGGGCTCAGCTCCCACAGGCTCAGCTCCCACAGGGCTCAGTTCCCACAGTGCTCAGCTCTCACAATGCTCAGCTCCCACAATGCTCAGCTTCCACAGGGCTCAGCTCCCACAATGCTCAGCTCCCACAAGGCTCAGCTCCCACAGGCTCAGCTCCCACAATGCTCAGCTCCCACGGGGCTCAGCTCCCACAGGCTCAGCTCCCACAGGCTCAGCTCCCACGGGGCTCGGCTCCCACAATGCTCAGCTCCCACGGGGCTCAGCTCCCACAATGCTCAGCTTCCACGGGGCTCAGCTCCCACGGGGCTCAGCTCCCACAGGCTCAGCTCCCACAATGCTCAGCTCCCATGGGGCTCAATTACCACAGGGCTCAGCTCCCACAATCCTCAGCTCCCACCGGCTCAGCTCCCACAGGCTCAGCTCCCACAGTGCTCAGCTCTCACAATGCTCAGCTCCCACGATGCTCAGCTTCCACAGGCTCAGCTCCCACAGGCTCAGCTCCCACAATGCTCAGCTCCCACGGGGCTCAGCTCCCACAAGCTCAGCTTCCACAAGCTCAGCTTCCACAATGCTCAGCTCCCACAGGCTCAGCTCCTACAGGCTCAGCTCCCAGAATGCTCAGCTCTCACAGGCTCAGCTCCCAGAATGCTCAGCTCCCACAATGCTCAGCTCCACAGACCACCTGAGGGTCCCGGCTGAGGGTGGGTGAGGAGGACCGAGGGGCCTGTGCAGAGCCTGCCCAGCGCCTGCCGGGCACAGCCAGACGCGGTGGTGACCGGGCGGAACGTGGACGGAACAGGCCCCAACCCAGAGGCGGTACCAGCTCCGGCTCTGGGCGGCGGGCTCGGACCCTGAGCCCTGAGGAGCCATGGGCTCCGATCACGTGGAGCCCGGATCGGCCACAGCCCCGTCCCATCCCGGAGGCCGCCTGGGGGTGTGGAAATGGGGGGTCGCCCCCAGACGGGGTGCAGGGGCTGGACGGGGCTCCCCCTGAGGGACGGAGGCCCGGACCCCGGTCCCTGCCCCCGGCCCGGGCGGTGCGCTCAGCGGGCGTGACGGATGCCGTCTCCGCCCCGTTATTTCTGTCTCCGCGGCTATTTCGGGCCTGGATTCGGCTCGGCAATTAGAACTGTCACTGCGCTGGGGAAGGGGAGGCGGCGATCATTAGGAGCCGCAATCAGAGCGCGGGCAGCCTCAGTGGTGACAATGGTCACTAATCCTACATTCCGGGGCGGGTATTTATCTATTTTTGAACTTTTCGCTGATCAGCAGCAAGCTCTGGGCCCGACTTCCGTTTCCATCCGCATCTTTTCCGTTAAAAGTTTCCGAGGGGAAGGAGGAAGCCGCTTAAGTACCAACGTCAGCCCGGCTGGCGTGGCTCAGGGCTAAACCTCGAACTAGGAACCAGGAGGTCAGGGTTTGATTCCCGGTCAGAGCGCGCCCAGCCGGCTGCAGGCTCAGCCCCAGTGGGGGGCGTGCAGGAGGCAGCTGGTGGGTGATTCTCTCTCAGCATCAAAGTTCCAATCTCCCCCCCCCCCCTCTGACATCAATCCCATCTAATAAGAGGAATATGCTAATTATTCGTTACGCCATGAGGCATAATGACCCACCGTGTGACGACGGATCTCGGACCTGCAGGAGGATGGGCAGCCAACTCCGAGAGGGCGGAAGAGCTATGGGAGGGGGCAGGGCAGCAGCTATGGGGGGGGGGGGGTACAGGGGGAGCTACTGGAGGGGGCAGCGACCTGCTGGCACACAGATTCATGGGTAGGGCTGCCAGTAAAATGATATTAAATAAAGAAAACAAGAATCCAGACTGCCTTTGGCTTGTGAGCTTGTGTGTGTGTGTGTGTGTGTGTGTGTGTGTGGCAGGGGGGTGCGTGGCCTCGAATGGGGCACTGCTGCCCGGTGTGAGGGCGGGTGGGGCGGGGCTGAGACGGAGACGAGGCCTGGGTGGCACCAGGAAGACTCGGGGACCAGCCGTGTGGGGGCCTGCTCCCCACCCTGGCACCCTGTCCCTGTGGGCATGTGTGTCTCGCTGGCCGTGAGGAGCCCAGCCTTGCCCACCCCCCGGGCTGCTGGTGCCCTTCGGGGGTGAAAGGCGGCACTGGGCTCCATCGATATTTGGTGCCACTGGCCCGGAGCGGGAGGGGCTGGGGGCCTCACCTGCAGCCCCTCCCCCCCCAGACCCCAGACCCCCAGTCTCTCCGGCAGGAGGTGGGGAGGACAGAGCCATTCTCCGCCAGCCTGGCCCCTCGTCAGCGCGGACACACACACACACACACACACACACACACACACACCCCGCCCCGCACACACACACACACACACACACACACACCCCGCCCTGCACATCCTCCCCTCCCAGCGCGGGGCTAGGTGCCGCTCATTGCATTACGCGGTGTAGACACGATTTCAGCAATTACGGCGGCCAGATCCCGGCCTGCGCCGCATAATGAGCCCGAATCCGATTACCCTCAGGATTAACCGTCTGCCCCGGACTCCCGCCAGCGGCTGGCAAGGCAGTGCGGGCGCAGAGGGCTGCACCCCGGCCCAGGCCCAGGAGGAACCTGCTGAGGGTTCACCCCACACCCTGCACCTGGCACCCCGCACCTCATACCACACACCCTGCACCCCGCACCTCATACCACACACCCCGCACCCCGCACCTCATACCACACATCCTGCACCCCGCACCCCACCCCCCACACCTCATACCACACACCCTGCACCCCGCACCCCACCCCCCACACCTCATACCACACACCCTGCACCCCGCACCCCGCACCCCGCACCTCATACCACACACCCTGCACCTGGCACCCCGCACCTCATACCACACACCCTGCCCGCACCCCGCACCTCATACCACACACCCTGCACCCCGCACCCCGCACCCCGCACCTCATACCACACACCCTGCACCTGGCACCCCGCACCTCATACCACACACCCTGCACCCCGCACCCCGCACCCCGCACCTCATACCACACACCCTGCACCTGGCACCCCGCACCTCATACCACACACCCTGCCCGCACCCCGCACCTCATACCACACACCCTGCACCCCGCACCCTGCACCCCGCACCTCATACCACACACCCTGCACCCCGCACCTCGCACCCCATACCACACACTCTGCACCCCGCACCCGGCTCCTGGAACTGAGCACTGCGCACCCTGCACCCTGACCCGCACACCGGGCACCCCGCACCCCACACCCTGCACCCCTCTGCAGACGCACAGATTACCCTCGGGTTTAAGTCGGGGTTTGCTGGAATGTGTGACCACTTCGCACCTCTCTTGTCCCCGGAGGTGGCCGCTGTCCTCCCCCTGAGGCCCCCCTCAGCCTGCGCCCTCCTCCCCCGCTCACGGCCCGGGACCCTCGCCACCGGCGCGGATGGGGCAGCGGCGGCGGGCGCTGCGCTCGGAGGAGGAGAGCGAGGCTGGGAGGTTAATTGACTGGCCGAGGTCCCTGAATAATTCACAGCCTGGAAACAGGAATTAACTCTGCGCTCGGCCTCCGGCTCCCGAGTGTGTTAACCGTCCGCCCGCGTCTCCGGAGGCGGCAGAGCCGGTGCTGGCCTGCTCTGCAAAGCCCGGCCCCCAGAGAGGAGAAGGGATGTCTCACTGCGGGGGGCAGCCAAGTGAAGGATGCTCACCCGCACCCGCACACACACGCACACGTGCACGCACACACACATGCACGCACACACAGCACATGTGCATATGCACACTGCACGCACACACAACACATGTACATATGCACACCGCACGCACACACAGCACATGTACATATGCACACTGTACGTGTGCGTGCACACGTACATACACGTGTGCACACATGCGCGTGCATGCACACAGAGAGAAGGTGACTCTCCGGTGTCTCTGTGATGCTGACCCGCAGCCATGGAGTCCTGTCCTCAGGTCACCGGACGGCGCTCCCCACCCGAGGAGCCAGCGGGGAGAGGCAGACGGTACGGGGACGGTTTTTCAGGGAAAAGGAGAGGTCCGTGGACTTCAAAGAACTCACTGTAAACACACGGGTGTCCTCGGGGACCCCAGGCACAGCCCCCTCGCCTGCAGGGCCCTCCCACAGCCAACGCCCACGCCCAGGAGCGTCTGACAGACAGGCCCCGCCCCGGAGCACGGAGCGCCCGCCGCCTCCACGCACCGCGGCTGCCTGGCCTCGCTGGCGGGACGCGTCCTGGGGGGGCGCTCTTCCTCATTGTGAACGGGGTTTGCCCTCTGCTTCTGCTTGAAAGTAGGTTTTCCCGGAAAACAGAGGTTCTGTGACTCCGCCTTCACTCTCGCTGCGCCCCAGGTCCTGCGAGGGTGACGCGTGCTCCGTGCCACCCTCTCGGCTCTCCAGGACGCGGGCACCTCGCTGGCCAGCGAGGACCAGTCCCTTCTGTGCCGGTCAGTGCCCGTCCGTCCGTTTCACATTACCATCCGGCCCGGGGCTCCGTGCGTGCTCCGGGAACCGGGCACAGCGATGTGAACTGCACGGAGCAGGTAGACTAATAGTGGCTATTTTTAAAACGAAGAATAAATAGCGCCTTCCATCAGAACAGTGTGACGTTTTTACATCAGACCCGCAGAGAACGGCCCGGATCCGTCACGGAGGTGGCAGCCGTGTGCCCCGGGCCGGCCCCGGGCCGTTAGTGGGGCGGCCGAGCAGGCATTTGTAGACACGCTGGCATCGGCGTCAGCTCCCCTGGCAGGGGAGAGGGACCTCAGCAGCCGGGGGCCTGTCTGGCCAGGTTCGGGGGGACTGGTCTGGGCCCCGCCAAGCTTGCAGGGAGCTGGCTTATATGGTCAGAAGGCCCCGCCCCTGGTCCCTGATTGGTTGGTCCTCATGCAAATGCGGGCTCCAAACCCTGGCCATTGGATTGGCCCCAAAGGCACTTTGGCTATAGCTGGGCAGCTCTGATTGGCTGGGGGAAACCTCCGTCCTCTTGGTTGACAGGATTTCAGTACCTGCTCTGCAGCAGTGGCTCCCAGCCTTCCTGATGCTGTGACCCTTTAACGCAGCTCCTCCTGTGGTGGCCACCCCAGCCATAACATCATTTTCGTTGCTACTTCCGAGCTGTGATTTTGTTGCTGTTATGAATCGTCATGTAAATATCGATATCTGTCTTTTCCGATGGTCTTAGGCTCCACAGCAGCGGTTCCCGACCTGTGGGCCGCGACCTGAGAACCACAGGCTCGCCTAAGACCATCGGGAAACACGGTGTGCCTGGGAGGGAGGCCGGTGCAGACATGGCCGCCAGGGCCTGGAAGGACCTGGAAGAGCAGCTGTGAGGTGGGAACAGAACATGAGCCAGGAGAGGAGGCAGGGGCCCGCTCCCTGCCCTTGGCGCCATCCCAGCAGCCCCGGGGCCTGCCGGAGCGTGTCCTGGGTGAGGCTGGGTGGGAGCGAGCGTGTGGAAGTGGGTGGCGGGAGGAGGAGGCCCGCAGGGCTCTGCCGGGACGGGGAGGGCAGGAGCCCCGGCCTCGGAGCAGCCCCGGGGATGGATGGGCCCGCTTCTCCCGCGTCTTGTTCCGGGAACACGGGCTGCTTGTCGCCATTGATCATCCTCCGAGCACGCCGCGCGTTTGATTTTATCGCCGTGTTTTATTGGAGATACGGGGATCTAAGGCAGCAATGAAATCCACATCCATCTCCCTCCTTCCCGCCGACTGCGAGCCGGGCCGCTCCCCGTGGGGTCGGGGCCGGTCCGTGTCCCGGGAGGTCCAGCCGAGCAGGAGCCCGGCTCAGCACCCCCAGCGTGAGGCCGGGGTCAGAGGCATCACCCACAGGACCCCTGTGGCCCCCCCCCCCTCTGTGCCAACAGGACCCGACCTCCCTGGTCAGAGGCAGCATGGGGTCCAGAGGAAGAGCCGGGAGGCCACATGAGGGTCCACAGCGTTTTTATACAAAAGCGTCGTAGCTCGTTAAAGTGTTTCAAACGAAAGACAAGAGTCAGGAGGGAAGAGCGTGCTCAGCCCCGTGGCCGGCTGGGGGTCCCGGGGAGGCCGGTTTTTGAAAGTTGTTATTGTTACTGATGTCAGAGCGGAAAGGAGGAGAGACAACATCCAGGGTGAAAGAGCACCATCGGTCGGCTGCCTCCTGCACGCCCCCCAGTGGGGATGGAGCCCCCAACCCTGGCATGTGCCCCTGCTGGGAATTGAACCCTAACCCCCTGGTTCACAGGTCAACGCTAACCACTGAGCCACATGGGCTGGACACAATAAGCCTGTTTTTAACATCTAACGACTCCCGGCTGCACCATCGCACAGGCAGGCGAGGGAGCGGTTTGCTGTTTCCAAACCTCAAACCAAGAAGCAAGAAGCGATGGTCCCCCAAGTCCTGGTGTCCCCTCTGGCTTGTGGGGGGCCGAGCAGATTCCTGTGGGTGACCCGTGCCCTCCCTGCTGCCGGCAGGACCGGAATACACGCTCCTGTGACTCAGCCGTGTCCCCGCCGAGCGGGCTGCAGCCGTGACAGCGGCCCAGACCTCCCGGCTGTCCGACTTCACAGCGGCAGAGGCAGCGGCAGCCTCCGGCCGGCCGGGGGAAGGGTCTAAGGGGGCCTGGGGCACCTCTCAGTGGAGTGGGCTCCACCAGACACTGCCCAGGGCCCCCCGAGGGAGTGTCGGGGGGCTGCCCCTCGCCCTCGCCCATGGCACCGCCTGGTCCCTCCGTCCTGGTGCCGCCCGGGCGCTCCCGGTGCCGCCGGCACGGCCATCAGGAGTCCCGCCTTCCCTCACACCCGCCCTTCCTTCCCATCCAGGCCGCGCACAGAGGCCTGTGACGGCCGTGGTGACGGGGAACCCGGAGGGAGGACCCGCACGCAGCGGCTGGAGGGCGCCTGACTTTTAAAAATACATGATCGATCCGTCTGGGAAAGCCTCCTCCGCTTCTCAGAAAACTAATCCCCCGCGTGGCTATCACTCACGGCATCTATGTTTTTAATCCGTTTTATGCGGGGACCCGCCGGCTCTCTGACGGGCAAGCCCGGGGCGAGGAGCCACCGGCATCTGGGACGGGGTCCCTGTTCTGTCTTTAAAAAAAAATATGTTTCTATTGATGTCAGAGAGGAGGGGAGAGGGAGAGGGACAGAAACATCAGAGATGAGAGAGAATGACTGACCAGCTGCCTCCTGCACACCCCCCACCCGGATCCAGCCCACAGCCCGGGCCTGTGCCCTGACCGGAAATTGAACTGTGACCTGGTTCATAGGTCGACGCTAACCATTGGGCCGCCGGCAGGGATGTGTGGACTCGGACGTTTTGCGCGTTCCCGAGCCTCCTGCCGCGCCTCGCTCTCACACGGCGCCGGCGCCGGCTGGAACTGGTTTCTGTGGGGAAGGGGATCCAGACAAGCTTTCCTTCGGGCACGCCTGCCCGCCCCCAGCCTGCGGTGCCGGGTTCAGGCCTCTCACCGGGAGCCGCCTGGGCTTCGCCAGGTGCCCAGCGCTGCCTCCGTCCGGGACCTAACGGGCCTCCCCCCCGCGGCCACGTCCCCGGCCGCCCTGTCTCTCAGCCTCGCTGTTCCCGTGACCGGAGAGTCTGGGGCGCAGAGGGTCGCCCAGCCTGGCTCCCCGGGCTCCTGTCACACCAGACGGGGCTACGGCTTCCGGAGACAACGCCCCGAGGGCCCCCGCCATCGCAGCCTGGTGCCCCTTTCCCTCACAGAAACGGTTCGGGCCGCCGCGGGCTCAGCGCGGAGCGAAGGCACACGCCTCGGGGGCACCGGGGCCGTGGCTGCGGGTTCGATGCCCACGCGGCCAAGCCGCTGGTTTCTGTTCCCAAACCTGCTGTTCGGCTCTGTCCTGCGTCCAGCCGCCGCTCGGGGACAGCTGCTGCCCGGAGGGAGGGCATTCTCTCTCTCTCTCTCTCTCTCCCATCGACGTCTCTGTCTCCCTCCCCCCCCTTCCGCGCTCTCTAAAGCTCGGTGGGAAACACCCTCGGTGAGGATGCACAGACACCATGGGCGGGTGAGATTAGAAATGTTGCTTGTTAACACTGCGCTCCCGGCTGCCTGGGTGTGACGGAGCAGGAAGTGGTTCACACGGGTCAGCGATGACCACACGTCTCCCCGTGAACGTCTGTCCGCCCCTCCGCCCCCGCTCCGGGCTGTCTGCTGCCCCCATGGGGCCGGTCTGTGCGGGCGCCTCCCTCCCACGCGTGTCCGCCGGGAGAGCATCCCCGATGGCCTCGCTCTCGAGCGCCCAGCGCGGCTCAGCCGGCCCGGCCGTGGCTCTGTCCGCGCGGCTGCACTGGTGGCGTGTTCCCGGCGATTTCCTCGGCCGGCCTTCCGGACCGCCCTCGCCACGCTGAGGGCATCAGCGGGTCACCACCCAGCTCTCCTGGCATCTGTCTGAGCTTCACCCCGAGACGCCTGCTAATTCATGTTTACAACCTCCAACCCGCTCTTCACGGAGGGAGCTCTGACAGCCTTCTGCACACCCCCCCCCCCCCCCCCACTGCTTCTCGTCCGATTGTACATGAGAGCGCACCTCAATCATCTCTCTGAACGCCGGCACCTGCTCATTCTGAAGCTTTTATTTGTCTTTATATGAAGGTTCATTTTCTCGGTTATATTTCCCAGGATTATGTTTTAAATCTGGATAAATTACTCTTTGATGTTTAAGTACAATGACAATAATCAAGAGTATATAATCCTATCTAATAAAGAGGGGATATACAAATTGACTGTCACCCCATCACAAAGATGGCGGTGCCCACGTGGAGGCTGGGTTTGCATGGTGGGGCTTGATGGGAGCCCTGAAGCCTCACCCCCTGTCCAGCGCCAGGCCAGGGGACCTGAGGCTGTGCCCCCACCCAGCAGGGTCTGAATCTCGCCCAATGGGGGTGGGGCCGGCTGGGGCTGGGTCTCGTGGCATTTTGAGGTGCTGCGGGTGGTTGGGGACTTGACTCTGGGTCCCACAGTGCACCCCAGACTCTGACAGGAGGGAGATTTTCATATACGTTTTACTAATTTTCTTTCATCTCTGACACTTCTATATTAGAGAAAGCGCAAATAGCAATATTAAAATATTTCCTCTAATCCCGTTAATGGGCATGGATTTTGTGCCCCGGGCCACTAGTAGTCTGATAGAAAAGGTAGAAGAAGACATTACTATGTTATTTAGCCCACTGGTGTGCCAAGGCAGGTCCCGTGTCAAAGGAGCCACGCGTGTCGATGGTGGGCGAGACGGGCCACGAGCTGGCTGGCCGGCTCGGGGCGGCCTGCCGTGGCCACAGGAGGTCTGAGGGAGAGCGTCCGGTGAGAACGCCGAAGGGGCACGTGTCCCCGGGTGTCCTCAGGACCCTCCCGGGCCGTGGTCTGTGCGGCTGAGTGGACACGCCTGCCCCCAGGGGTCAGGGCGGCTGGTCGCTTCCCTTTCCCATCCCGCTTCCCATCCCCCTCACCCCCCAGACACACAGCTGTGTCCACAGACCCCACCGACCCCACACACCCCACAGACCCCACAGATTCCACAGACCCCACAGGCCCCACCCACAGACCCCACAGACCCCACCCACAGACCCCACCGACCCCACCGACCCCACACACCCCACAGACCCCACCAACCCCACACACCCCACAGGCCCCACCCACAGACCCCACACACCCCACAGACCCCACAGACCCCACACACCCCACACACCCCACAGACCCCACAGGCCCCACAGACCCCACAGATTCCACAGACCCCACAGACCCCACAGGCCCCACCCACACACCCCACAGACCCCACACACCCCACAGACCCCTCTCAGACCCCACAGATTCCACAGACCCCACAGGCCCCACCCACAGACCCCACAGACCCCACAGGCCCCACCCACAGACCCCACAGACCCCACAGGCCCCACCCACAGACCCCACAGACCCCACAGGCCCCACCCACAGACCCCACAGACCACACCGATCCCACAGACTCCACACACCCCACAGACCCCACACCACACACCCCACACACCCCACACCACACACCCCACAGACCCCACACACAGACCTCACAGACCCCGCAGACCCCACACACCCCCTCCCTGTTGCTGTCCTTATATGAGTAGCTGCCTGTTCACCGTCCGGCCCCCACCGTGTGAAAGAAGCAGCTGTCCGTCATGTCACTTTTCATCCAATCCCAGCGGCTCCCCGCTCGGCTTTCTCCCGCCTCCCTCATCTGTCACCAACGGCTTTCCTGTGACCCACTTACTTCCCCTCTTTGGATGGAAATTTATAAAAATAGGTGAAGCCCGCCACTCTCCAGAGCATTGTCTCACTCCGCCGAGACTCTGCTTCCCGGCAATGTCGACAGTTTGGCTCAAATAGACTCGCAAAAGAGTTTGCAGTCTGAGTGCTGTTTGTACGTTAACACCATAAAGACAGACACGGAGGCCGGGGAAGAGGCAGGTCCCCTGGGGGAGAGTTCTAACTGATCGGCACCTTCCCCCCCCTCCGACGTGGGTGGTCCCGCCGTCAGCGTGGGCCAAGCCCCGCGACCTCCATCCGTCCCCGCAGGACAGGCGGCCGGGGAGGAGAGGCTGGGCGGTGAGAAGCCGCAGGCACACCCCAGCCGGGCGCTAGTGGTCCCGCCCCGGTGGCTGGTCAGCCGGACGGCAGGAGCCCCGATGGGACGGGATGAGGATGTGAACTCACGTCTGCGACCTCCTCCCAGACCCACGGCCGGATTCATCCTGAGGAGCACACCAGACAGGTCCCCACTGTGACACCCATCCTCCTCCCTCCCGGGTATCACGGCCGTCCAGACAAGGGACATCGGCCTGGCGGCGTGGCTCCGAGGCTGAGCATCCACCTATGAACCAGGAGTCAGGGTTCAATTCCCAGTCGGGGCACATGCCCAGGTGGTGGGCTTGATCCCGAGTGCGGGGCAGGCAGGAGGCGGCTTATCCATGATTCTCTCTCACTGTTGTTGCTTCTATTTCTCTCTCTCCCTTCCCTTCCTCTCTGACATCAACAGAAATTTTTTTAAATGGATAGAACTGCAAGTATCTACACTGATAAAAGAGAAATATGCAAACTGACCATAACTTCTTGATGCCCACCAGCCAATCAGGAGTTGGTATGCAAATGAACCCAACAAAAAAAAAACCCGGTAGGTTAATTTGCATATGCAGGCACTGAGTGGCTGCAGGCCGGACGCTTGTGTCATCAGGCGTTCATCAGGCGTTCTGCAGCCCCCGGCCGCTCTGGGCCTCTGGGCAGCGTGGCGGGGGGGGGGGGGGGGGGGGGGGGGGGGAGTTGGCGTAGAACGGCGGCTCCGCGCCCGGATCGAAGGCGATGCTGACAGCCAGGGGAAGGAAGGCCCATTCTTGCACAAACCTTTGTGCATGGTCCCCTGGGAATAGGTAGATCCACAGCGAGAGCCCGGGCTTGCACTGACCCTCCAGCAGCTCCCCGCACAGGCAGCCGATCACGAGGGGACGGTGCTGTGAGGGGCATCATCCAGTCCACGGAGCCTCCCAACAACAGCCGTGCACACGACTCCCAAAGTCCCGCGGGACGTTCCCTCAGACCACCTTCTGGTGTTAGCGCGTCCCCTGTTATTTTACAGGATCTCAGGCAGGCGAAGCAGGTTCACTGCCAAAGGAATGAAATTAGAAATCAGCAACGGGAAATCTCTGGAAAATCCTCCACGTATTTGGATACGAAATACTAAGTAATTACACACATCTAAGTCATTCATGGGCCAAAGAAGACATGTGAAGGGAATGACGGTGTTTTCGGAACTGGATGGAAACTGCACGCAGCTAAAGCCATAATTGGTGTGCGTGGGAGGATTGTGGTGGTGATAACATTATCTCAGCAGACAGTAAATAAAAGTATTCAGAAAATTCCATATCCATTTCTGGTCCTATAGAATAAAGAGGTAATATGCAAATTGACCTTCACGCTTTCACAAGATGGCTGCCTACAACCAGGCTGAGGGGGGCAGTAAGAGATGATCAGGCCAGAGGGCAGGGTGGGGAGGCCAGTGCAGGGCTACTAGGCTGGTGTGGGGGGGCAGTTGGGAGTGACCAGACTGGCTGGGGGTGGGGGGTCAGTTAGGGGTGATCAGGCTGGCAGGGGGGACAGTTAGGGGTGACCAGGCAGGCAGGCAGGTGAGCGATTAGGAGCCAGTGGTCCAGGATTGTGAGAGGGATTGTGCTCGGCAGTTGGACATCCCCTAAGGGGTCCCGGATTGGAGAGGGTGCAGGCTGGGGGGGAACCCCCCTCCCATGCATGAATTTCATGCACCGGCCTCTAGTATATATATAAAACCTGCAAACGCTAGGCAGGAAGGGCAGTTCCTGTGTGAACCCTTCGCCTGACATGATGGTGAGAGATGGAGAGGTTTCCTTCTTCGGTCAGACATGAGCCCAGGGTGTCTGTTCCCACCACTTATTCTGAATCCTGTGCTAGAAGTGCTGGCCAATGCAATAAGGCAAGGGGGGGAAAAAGCATTCAGATTTGGAAGGAAGAAAGGCAACTGTATTTATTCATGGATGCTAGGACTGTGTATAAGGAATCTGATGGAGTCAACAAAGGCGGTACTCGATCGAGTATCTAAGTTTATCAAGGTCCCGGGACACAAGGCCAGCATGAAAATCTGATGGAATCCTCCATTCTAAGGGCAAACAATCAGAGCTGTTTAAAAACATTTAGAAGCAATACCCAAAATGCCACTTCACGTAGCACCAAAACAGAATACATGTGGCAAATGACGAGGAAGACCCATACATGGAAAACTATAAAATATTGCTCAGAGAAATCAAACAAGACCCAAGTGGAGAGGTAGAGTCCAGGGGTCAGAAGGCTCAACACTGTTAAGTGACAATTATCCCCCAAATTAATTTACACTTCACATGAAACTCCAATAAAAACCCAGCAGTCTTCCTCAGAGAAATTGACAAACTGATTCTAAAACTCAAGTGGAAATAACAAATGATTTAGAAAAGTCAAAACGTTCTTAATGAAAAAAGGCTAGAGGGCTGACACCACACTTCCAGACTAAAGCCCCGCCATGGAGAGAGCGTGTCTGAACACGGACACGCAGGTCGGCTGCACAGACAGAGCCCAGACACGGCCAGCAGACACTGTCGACTAATTTTTAAAACGTGTTCTTGTTGATTTCAGAGGGAGAAAGGAAGAGAGGGAGCGTTGGAAACACCAATGATGATCGGCCGCCTCCTGCACGCCCCCTCCTGGGGACCGAGCCCACAGCCCGGGCCTGTGCCCGACGGCAGTCAGACCGTGACCTCCCGGTTCCGAGGGACGCGCAGCCCCGCGCACGCTGGCCTGGGTGTCCGCCGAGGCGCAGAGAACAGGAGAACAGCTCGTTTTTCACATAAATGGTGCCCGGGCCCCAGAGTATCCATTCTGGGGAGAAATTAGCTTGTCTCGGCAGCCCGCGCTATGTACAAAAACGAACCAAAACCAGCCGCAGACCGGAATGTAAAACCCGACACGGCACACCTTCCAGAGCAGTGTTCCCCAAAGTGTGGTGCGCGCACCCCCAGGGGTGCGGGAAGAGTCTGGTGGGGGTACGCGTTGCACCGGAGTTTGGTGGGGATACGCACTGCACCGAGCTTAGCTGCGCCTGATTCTGCGTTCTCATGAGTGCGAGGGGCCCTCGGTGTTACTGAGATTATAGAAGGGGTGCACATCCGTCAGAAGTTCGGGAAACACTGCTCTAGAGGAAGTCGTTCCTGAAAACTCCCTGGTGTCGGGCTGGGCCGGCGGTCGGCACACTCCTCCGTCCACAGAGCCAAATACCAGCAGGACAACGACTGACTGACATTTCTTTTGAGAGCCACGTTTTTCAAACTTAAACTTCCTCTAAATTGACTCGCCCAGGCCGTGGTGTTTTGTGGAAGAGCCACCCTCAAGGGGCCAAAGAGCCGCACGTGGCTCGCGGGCCGTGGTTTGCCGATCACAGGGCTAGGCCAGCATTTCTTAACCACGGCCCCGGGGGTGTGACCCACGGGAGAGGGTCCGTGAGCGGGACTTGGAGAGCCACTCCCAGCGGCACCGCTGGGACCACGCAGACACTCCGTGTCCAAGGGGAGGTGTGAGTCCAGATCATGCCAGGAACTGCCAGAAACCGAGAACACCGGCAACTCAGTAAAACAATGGCGGGCCCCGGGGAAGTGTCTATTTGCATATACGCAAATGAGCAGATGAAAAGATTCTTACATCATCAGTCATTAGGGAAATGCAGATTAAAATCCCCTAGATGCCACTTCACACCCGTCAGGGTGATGATAATTAAAGAAGGCACGCTCCCCCCGGGCGAGGCAGGAACTCAGAGCAGAGTGGGGGAGGGGGGAGGGAAGAGGGGGAGGGGGGAAGGCCCAGAGTGGGGCAATCACGGTGACACTCACCCAGCAGGAAGGAACCCTGTTCGCAGAAAACTCACGCCTGCATGTTTGGCAGCTTCCTCCGCGAGCACCCAGGTGCCCACCAGGAGGTGGAGCCGGACCAGTGGCTGCGTCCCTGCCCTGGCCACGTCCCAGCAGGAGAAGCAGTGCCCTCGGTGCTGACACAGCAGCACGGGGGCCTCACACGGCCTCGGTGACACACGGCGGGAGACGAGCGGGAGGAGGCGGGGCTCCATGCTCTCGGAAAACTCGGAAGTGCACACGGAGGGCAAGAGCAGACGCTGCGGGTGCGGATGGCAGAGTGGGCCCAGGGCGGAGGGGTGGGGGTGTGGGCAGGGGTGGGAGGAGGGGCAGGAGAGGGGCCCTCACCGATGGGGCTCATTCTGTCCCTGCCTTTCAGTCCACGGGGAGGACGTGGCTGAGCCGCGCCCGGAAAGACCGCTCTGCTGTCTGCTCCCACCTGTTGTGTCTCACGTTTCAAAAACACGGAAGGAATTAGCCCCCGATGACGAGTTCTCACCAACCACAGACAGAGACACACACGCCGGGAGGGGCCGTGTCGAAGGTCACAAACGCGGATCCACAGACGCCGCAGTGCCATTCCCACCAACTCCGCACCTCGTGGCCGGAGCACGCACACGGCAGCGCCGACCACGCGTGTGGCCGGACGGCGAGGGGCCGGCCCGGGCCCCGGCACCCGCTCCGCCGAGAAGTGAAGGAAACCTCACGTGTTTAGAACTCCACGTGGCCGCCACAGCGAGGCCCTCACGCGGGTCCTTGTGGGGCCTAACAATTCTAGCTTTATAATTCCTTTTTACAAATCTCTGGAACGGAGAGGAGGAGTCAGGCCAGGGGCTCTGGCCTTCCTGGCGCTGCGCCCTGTAACACAGCTCCTCCTGTGGTGGCGACCCAGCCAGAGAGCCATCTCCGTGGCTGCTTCACAGCTGTGATTGTGCTGCTGTTATGAATCGTCATGTAAATACCTGTGTTTTCCATGGCCTTAGGCGACCCTGCTAGCAGCCCTCAAGCGTGTTCATTGCTGAAACGTTTAAAAGAAAGACTAACAGGGTGGGGTGGCTGGAGGGAGCCGAGGGGGAAGGGGGTCCAACAATAAAGATGAAAATAAGTGAAAAGAAAAAGTGAAACATAGAAACACTCGGCCTAGGAACCAGGAGGTCAGGGCTCGGTCCAGGCAGGGCACCTGCCCAGTAGGAGGGGTGCTGGGGCAGCCGATCCACGATTCTCTCTGTCACTGATGTTCCGTCTCTCTCTTCCTCTGAAACCAATAAAATACATTAAAAACAAATAAATGAAGACCAAGCAGGGCAGTGCACGCTGTGTCCTGAGGAGGGTAAGCTAGGAGTCCGGCCCAGAGGGGCCTGGGCCTGCCCCCCCCCCCCCGCTCCCCCAAGCGCCACCTCCCCACCCCCACCCGCATTCCTGGTGCACCCGAGGGCCCCGGAGCCCCTCAGAGCGCCAGGTCTCTCTGCCAGGCCTGCCGTCGGGTGGGGGACACCCGGGCCGCTCCCCTGCTCCCTGGGCACGGAGAGAGGAGGTGCACAGAGAAGGGGGTGCACAGAGAAGGGGGTGCACTTCACGTCCGCGGCTGCAGAATCCAGTCTGTCGTCCTGGCCCCATGTCAGAACCAGCCCGTCAACAACACGTGGCCACTCGGCTTCCCGTCTCCTAGCAACGGAGCCCAGTGCTCTGCTCCCCCCCCCACCCCCTCCCATTTCCTTCCCTCTCGGCCCGGCTCCCGAGCCATCAGCCGCCCTCACCTCGGCCCGGCTGGTCTTAGGGAGGAGACCCCCCGGCCCCTCGTCCATCCGGAGGCCCCACGTCCGGAGGCCCCACGTCCGGAGGCCCCACGTCCGGAGGCCTGTCCTGCTCCCGGTCCCGCTCCTCTCCTCTGCGCCCTCCTGGGTTCGGGGTACAAGGCCCGGCTCTTTCCCTCCCTGTCTCTGCAGGAGGCTCAGTCCGCAGGGCGAGCAGCCAGCACCCAGCTTCTCCCCAGCAGCCTCTGCTCCTGCCTCCTCCCAGGCCACCTGTGCCCACCCGGCTCCGCCTTCAGCTGCTCCTGCATCTCCTCCAGGCCCACCTGTGACCGCGCAGGTTGGATCCAGTCTCAGCAAGAGCCCTGCTGAGTCCCTGTAGCCAGAGGCCCCCCTCAACCTCTGACCAGAGTCCGAACCCCTACCCCTACCCCTACAACCACCCCCCCAACCCCTGTGACCTCTGACACCGGGGTCCGAACCCCTACCCCTACCCCTACAACCACCCCCCCAACCCCCATGACCTCTGACACCGGGGGCAGAACCCCATCCCTACCCCTACAACCACCCCCCAACCCCCCGTGACCTCTGACACCGGGGTCCGAACCCCTACCCCTACCCCTACAACCACCCCCCCAACCCCCGTGACCTCTGACACCGGGGGCAGAACCCCATCCCTACCCCTACAACCACCCCCCAACCCCCCGTGACCTCTGACACCGGGGTCCGAACCCCTACCCCTACCCCTACAACCACCCCCCCAACCCCCGTGACCTCTGACACCGGGGGCAGAACCCCATCCCTACCCCTACAACCACCCCCCAACCCCCCGTGACCTCTGACACAGGGGTCAGAACCCCATCCCTACCCCTACAACCACCACCCCCAACCCCCGTGACCTCTGACCGGGCGCCTGCAGCAGGAACCGTCAGGTGGTTCCTCCAGACCCCTCTTCCCGTCCCTCCAGGGACCCCCTCCTGCTGGACCCCACAGCCGGCCCACGCCGCGAACCCCGCCCCTGCGGTCCCCGCCCCTGTGGTCCCCGCCCCTGCGGTCCCCGCCGCGCTGAGGGCCCAGCACCACCTCCAGCCCGGCCCCTGAAGGTTTGTTCACCCTCCGGGGCTGCCCGAGGCCTCGGGGTCTGGGCTCCGGGATGCGTCCCTGAGCGCCATGTCCCCTCCGGCCCCACCCCCTGCCCGGGGCGCTCCCTGCCTGGACCCTCCACGACCTCTCCCAAGGCCAGGCAGACGGCCTGGGAGCAGGCCCCGCACACACTCACGGGGACAGAGCTCCGGGGGAAGAGAGTGAGCAGGAGCGGAGCACGAGGGGTGGGGACTAGCATTCTAGTCCTGTGTCCTGGGGTCCCACCAACACGTGACAGCCACTCCCCTGGGAGCTTCCTGCAACCCTGGTGTGTATGCTGTGCATCCCAATCTTACCCAGAGCCAAACACTCCCCACCCCACCCCACCCCACCCCACCACTGGGCACGGGCGCACTGGCTGTGTCTCCCATTTCCTCCTCCCCCCCCACCTGCTCGTTCCCGGCCGGAGAGCGCGGGTGCTGCTCCTGCCCGCACTGGCGCCCAGAGGTGAACGAGGGGCGGTCTGGGATCAGAGCGTCTGGAGGATCTGAGCATCGGAGGAGGGTGGGGTGTCAGGCCTGAGCTTCAGCAGATGGAAGGGGATCAAAGCGGAGGGAGAGGTCCTGGGCCCGGGGGTCCCGCCCAGCACCCCGGCCCTGCCCTGCCCGGAGGCTCTCCCTGGCCTGCAGTCCCCCGCCAGCCAGGGCGACGGGAGGGAGCGTGCTTTAATTAGACAGAAATAGAACGTTTATGAAAAACCAGCCTCTCGCCAGCGTGCTGCGGCGGCGGGGGCCCTGCTGGCCGCCAGCCTGCGCCTCGGCCCCAGCCTGCAGGGTTGTGCGTGCAGAGTGTGGTCTCTGTGTGCGTGCAGCCCGTGTGTGTGTGTGCATGCAGTTTGTGTGTGTGTGCAGCCAGTGTGTGTGTGTGCATGCAGTCTCTGTGTGTGTGCAGCTGGTGTGTGTGTGCATGCAGTTTGTGTGTGTGCATGCAGCCTGTGTGTATGTGTGGGGGTGTGTGTGTGCGCGTGCAGCATGTGGTCTCTGTGTGTGTGCAGCCTGTGTGTGTGTGCAGCATGTGGTCTGTGTGTGAAGCCTGTGTGTGTGTGCATGCAGCCTGTGTGTGTGCAGCCTGTGTGTGTGCATGCAGTCTGTGTGTGTGCAGCCTGTGTGTGTGTGCAGCCTGTGTGTGTGCATGCAGTCTGTGTGTGTGCAGCCTGTATGTGTGCATGCAGCCTGTGTGTGTGTGGGCAGGCAGCCTGTGTGTGTACACAGCATGTGTGGTGAGTGCATAGGGGTGTGGTGTGAGTGTGTAGGGTGTGTGGTGTGTGTGTGTAGGGTGTGTGCATGTGTAGGGTGTGTGGTGTGTTTGTAGGGTGTGTGTATGTATGTATGTGTGTAGGGTGTGATGGATGTGCATGGTGTGTACATATTTATGAGCGGCATATGTATGCCGTGTGAT
The DNA here is from genome assembly GCF_964339955.1 of Pipistrellus hanaki. NCBI lineage: Eukaryota > Metazoa > Chordata > Mammalia > Chiroptera > Vespertilionidae > Pipistrellus > Pipistrellus hanaki. The sequence continues at coordinate 283,627 of NW_028182305.1, forward strand.
GTGTATTGCGCACAGGTGTGTGGGGGTGCACACATGCGTGTGAATGGCATATGTATGCCGTGTGTGTGTGTGTGTGTGTGTGTGTGTGTTCTCGCTCCTTGCTGACACCGTCCCCCCTCAGGCCTCTCTGGCTCCTGGGAAGGGGCTTCCGCTCCCGGGGTCTTCGGGGGCCCAGAGAGGCAGGAGGGGGGCACAGCCCTAACCACACCACCATCTCCGCCCGGCCTGTCCGTGGGCCGGAGGGGGAGCGGGTCTGCGGAGCTGGTCAGCAAGGCGGTGGATGTCCTCCTGGCAGAGACCCGCTGCTCAGGGCGGCCTGGACCGGCCTGGGGACGGCGGCCTGGGGACCGCTGCGGGCCTGGCGGGGCGGTGAGGGGTGGTGGTGAGGGGCCGGGCCTGGTGGGGGTGCTGAGGGGCCCCTCAGAGGCCAAGCCGTGCAGAGGCTTCGCTGCTGGTGCCTGGCCCTCGTGGGTGCTGCCCTCGTGGGTGCCACCTGCGGGGACTCTGTGCGACCCCCCTGTGCTCCCCGAGGGCCTGGGGGCTCCTGCACAGCTAAGGGAGGCGCCGGGGTGTCCCCGGGGAAAGGCCCGCAGCCTGGACTTAGGGTCACTCGGGCGCCCCCACCCCAGGTGCCACCTGGGGTCCAGGCCTTGCAGGCCGGCCTGGGCAGGAGGGTGGCCTCAGGGCCTGCGGCCTGAGCCAAGTCCACAAACTTCCTGCCTCCGGCCAGCCCCCTGCGGGGTGCCCAGGCGGGAGGGGGGGGAGGGGGGCAAGCCGGGCATCTCTGTCGCCACCCAGAGGCGCGGCCAGAGCACCATGTCCCCCCATCCTCTCCCCCTCCCCTCCCCTCCCCGCCTCCTCCTCCCCTTCCCCTGCCTCCTCCCCCTCTTCCTCCTCCTCCCCCTCCCTTCCTCTCCCTCCCCCTCCCCCGCCTCCTCCAGCCCCCGCCCCCAGCGCCCCTCGCGGCCGGACACGCGCACGGGGCGCGCTCCCCGCACCGGCAGCCGCGCGCCCAGCCCGCCGCTCAGCGACGCCGGAGCCCGAGCCGGGAGCGGGGAGCGGAGCGGGGAGCGCGGGGCCGGGGCGGGAGCCCGGAGCCCGGGAGGCGGCGGAGGCGGCAGCGGAGGAGGAGGAGGAGGAGGAGGAGGAGGAGGAGGAGGAGGAGGAGGAGGAGGAGGAGGAGGAGGAGGAGGAGGCGGCGAAGGACCCGGAGGCGGAGGAAGAGGACCCGGAGGAGGAGGAGGAGGACCCGGAGGCGGAGGCGGCGGATGGCGCGCGCGGGGCCCGCACGTGGCGGCCGCGGGGGCGCGGGCAGGCCCGGCCGCTGAGTCGCCGGCCCCATGGCGCCCCGGCCCCGCAGGCCCCGGCGGGAGGCGGCCGCGCTGCCCGGCCTGGCCTCCTCGCTGTGGGCGCTGGTGCTGCTGGCCGGGCTGCTGGTGGCCTTCTGCAGTGAGTACGGCCCCATTCCCCGGGCCCCGTCACCTGCCCCGGGTCCCCATCCCCATCCCGGGCTCCCCCACCCGGCCCGGCCCCGGTGCGCGCGGAGCTCTCATCGGGCGCCCCGGCCCGGCCTCCGGGGGGACAGGGGGGGCCTCCCGGCGCCCGGAGCCCCGGGGACCCGCCGGCCGAGCGCGCGCCCCGGGCCGGGCCGCAGAGCCGCCCCGCTGCCCTCCGCCTGTCCGGGAGCGGGGAGCGGCGCGCGAGAGGGGGGGAACTCGGGGGGACGGGGCCCTGCCTCCGGGGGGTTGGGGGGGGGGCGGGGGGACGGGGGCGGCGCCGGGAGCGATCCCCGGGGTCTGACCAGCGGCGGGCTCATGGGCTGGGGACCCCGCACTCTCTCCATCGCTGGGTGCGTCCGGGAGAAGCGGGGGTCAGAGCGGGGCGCAGGGGTGGGGTGGGGGCGATGGGAGGGTCACCCTCTGGGCACGGGCCGGCCTGGCCCCGGGTCCGGGTGCCCATCTCCGCGGGGAGCGGCCGGGCGCGGTAGACAGCGTCCTGGACCAGCGGGGCAGCGGTGGGGAGACGTGGATTCTTTAAAAATTGTTTAAAATCCCCAGCCACCACCTGACAGCCCAGCCCGGCGTCCCCGTGGGGGCCCAGGGGGGGCCCTGCCTCCCGGTTCTGGACACCAGCCCCCAGCCCCGGACCCGGGGGACGGTGCCAGGGCGGGAGGCCTCCTGCCGGGTCCAGCCAGGCCGCGGTCTCCCTGCCCCGGCTGGGCACCGCGGGGAGGGTCCCGGAGCAGAAGGCGGCCCCCCTGGGCTGTGACCGGGAATGCCAGGCGGCACCGCCACGCCAGGGGGGCACAGGGCGCCCCTGGGAGAACGCTCCTTCCCGGGCCGAACGCCAGGAGCCGGTCTGGGGTTCGAGCGCGTTCGCGCCCGCCCGCCGGCGCCCCTGGCTCGGCTGGTCCCTTGCTCAGGGGAGAGGGCTCAGGCAGGCGAACTCGCTGTGGGAAGAGATGCCGTTTGAGGTCCTTCGGGTGGCCTCGTGGAGGGGTGCACTCGGCAGGTTTGGGGGCGGACCGAGCATCCGGAGCCCCTGGCGCCGTTCCTGGCAGCCCTGGCGGCGGCCGCGTCCTTGGGGCCCTGCCTGGAGGCGAGGGCAGCTGGCCTGGCGGGGAGCAGGCCTCGCGGGAAGGAGCAGCTGCTGGTCCTTGTTCAGGGCAGACCCCCGGCCGCGTGGCTGCGACACCCCACGGCTCAGCACACACCCCACAGCTCAGCAAACACCCCAGCCCGGCCGGGGCTCCCTGCTCCCCCTCCTCAGCCTGGGGGACCTGCCGCTCCACCCCTCCCGGAACCCAGCCCAGAACCCACCCCAAAACCCACCCCAACACCCACACGGTCCGGCCCACGCCGCTGGGGCCAGGGCTCAGAGCCACGCGGGCCTGCGGGCGGCTCCGGTGAGGACCCCTGAGCCCCCCCCTCCGCTCAGCGGCCTTCCGGAGCCTCCGGGTCTGGAGTGGGTCCCCCACCCGCACCGGGCTGTGCGGACGGCTGCACCGGGGCAGCAGGCGTCGCCCCTCGCGGGAGCTCGGTCTGCCCGTGGCGTCTCCCTGGCCGGGCACTGTGTCTGCTGTAACGGCCCGCACACCCGCCACGCACGTGGGCACCGTACACGGTTCCCTGAGACACAACAAGGCTCCAGCCTCGTTCACAGCATGGTGTGAACAGCAGCCTGGAGCGGAAACGCGCGCGCGCGCTCTCTCTCTCTCTCGTTTTTTATTTTCTGTGATAAGACTGGGAAAGGACAAGGAGACGCCGCCGGAGCAGTGCCTGCGGCCCTGCGGGTCCGCCCCCCCTCCCCGGCCTCGGGGTGGGGAAGAGGCGTTAGCATCCTGGCTGGTAAACGGTTCCGTTAGCTGCCATCGGCCTGGCTGCGGGCGCCCGGGCCGTTACAGAGCAGACACACTGTCTCCGGTTAATCAGGGACACAGCCTCCTCCCGGGACCCCTGCGGCCGCCGAGGTGCTGTCCTGGCCGCCGGAGGAAACCGGATTAGGGCCTGGCCTGGTGTCCTGTTCTTGGCGGTGAAAGGCCGTCCTTCTTCCAGCCCAGCGGGCTCCGGCCCTGCTCCAGGCGGGAGGCGCCACCCTCCGGCCGGAGAGAGGCCTGCAGCCCGCAGCCAATTAGGCTCGTTGCTATAGAGACAGCCCTGTCATTTCTCTGGGATTGGGAAGAATTGCCAGGAGGAGCGGGGAGGGCGGAGGCAGGGGCCGGTGGCTTTCCTTCAGAGGCGACTCCGTCTCCATCTGCGGGCACATCCGGGGGCGGCGGCTGGCGCGGGGCAGGGGCGGCTGGCAGCGATGGACGCGGGAGAAAGGGGAAGTTTTCCCCTCCGGCCCCGAGACCGCCGCCACGGGGCTGGGAACGGGATGTGGGCCACCCTCCTCCCCCTGGCACGTCCGGAGAGCAGGGCGGCCCGGCGTGGCTGCGGGCGCCGTGGCTGCGGGCGCCGTGGCTGCGGGCGCCGTGGGACCGCGCTGCCTGTGCTCTTTGCTCTCCACCCGGGCTGGGTGTCGCCGAGGGACGTGATGCGGTGGGAGCCTCACTCCGGCCCGTCGCGGGGACACCGGCCGCGGAATTTCGTTCGCAGGGACCCCGCGGTGCTGCCTCCCGGGGGGGCCTGCACGCCCCTGTGTGGGGCGGCCGGGCAGACAGGCGGCCCCCAGCCAACGTGGGGACGTGGGGGGAAAGGCTGTGTTCTGAAGCTTCCCGAGAGCCCCAGCTGGGCGGCTCAGTGGATAGAGCGTCCCCCGTGGACAGAGGGTGCAGGGTTCAGCTCCGGTCAGGCTCGGTCCCCAGGAGGGGGCGTGCAGGAGGCAGCCGGTCAATGACTCTCTGGTCATCGATGTTTCTATCTCTCCCTCGACCTTCCTCTCTAACATCAATAAAAACATGTTTTAAATAGCCAGCACCGGTTTGGCTCAGTGGTAGAGCGTCGGTCTGCGGACTGAAAGGTCCCAGGTTCGATTCCGGTCAAGGGCATGTACCTTGGTTGCGGGCGCATCCCCAGTAGGGGGTGTGCAAGAGGCAGCTGGTCGATGATTCTCTCTCATCGACGTTACTAACTCTCCATCCCTCTCTCTTCCTCTCTGTGAAAAATCAATAAAATATATTAAAAAAAAACAAACAAAAAAAAACAACCATGTTTTAAATAAATACTGTTTCTGGAGGGCTGGGGGCCGGCAATAAATCCCATCCACTCAGAACCGTGTCTTGCCGTGGATCTCGTGGCCGTGGCGGGAACCACGCGAGGAAATGACAGACAGCCTCAGGGTCGCCTCCGTCCACTAGCCCTGTGGTCGGCAAACAGCGGCTCGCGAGCCACATGCGGCTCTTTGGCCCCGTGAGTGTGGCTCTTCCACAAAATGCCACGGCCTGGGCGAGTCTATGTTGAAGAAGTTTAAGTTTAAAAAGTGTGGCTCTCCAGAGAAATGTCCATCGTGGAGCTGTTGGCATCTGGCTCTGGGCGGATGAGTTTGCTGACCGCGGGGCTGGAATATTAATGGATCCCGGGCCCGCGGTGTCTCCTGTGTGGAGGGGATTCGGGCGTGTTCGGGGCGAGGAGGATGCGGGAGGTCGCTTCCCGCCGGCCTCTGTGCGGGGCAGAGCTGGTGCCCGGGCGGGGCCGCTGGAACCAGGGGAAATGGGGACCCCGCACCCGCCTGGCTGGCTCTGATCCCGGGGGCGGGGCCGGGGCGGGGCTGACGCTCTGAGTGGGTGTGGTCAGCTCCCAGGGCTGGGGCGGGGCCAGGGACCTGGGGGCGGGGCAAAGGTGACCAGGGCGTGGCCGGAGGAGTGTCCCCTGAGAAATGGAGGTGCGGGGCCTCGGACTGTCAGTCTGGTTTGCACACACCTGGGAACCGGAAGGACCGCTCACCGGTGTGTAAGGGCCGCCTGGCCGGGGGCGTGGCCTCAGAGGGGTGTGACCGGGGGGCGTGGCCGCCTCGTCTGCGGGCTGAGGGCTCTGCCCCCTCTCCTTGCCGGGAAAGTCTTGGTCACCTCAAGGGTAAGGGGACCAGACGTCCCGCCTTCGGCAGGACAGTCCCGCTTTCTAACCATTTGTCCCGCGTCCGCTGCGGGACGTCCGGTCACCGTACTCGAGGAGGGCGCCCTGCGGGCGGGGGCCTCTCCGGCCGAGGTGGGCAGCGCTGCCCCGGGCCTGGGGGTGGGGACCTCGGAGTCCTGCCTCCTGGGCAGGCAGAGCCTCTGCCCTGCTCTCCGGTCCTCCCCGAGCCTCAGGGAGTCTGCACAGCGTCCTCCGGCCCCGGACTCCTTCCGCGGGGCCGCGCGGAGGGAACCGAGAGGCCTGTGCGTGTACCAGCCGTTCACACGTACACGTGGGTGCGCCCGGTGCTGGTCTGGCTGACCTAGGCTGCCCCTGTGTGACCCCGACTCAGGCCCGCTGTGTCCGGCTCTGCCTTAGCCACTTCCTCGTCCCTCACTGCAGCGGACTGAGCCCCTCACAGCCCCGGCACCCGGGCCAGTCCTGCCGGCTGGTTCTGAAAACACCGCGGAGGGCCTCTCAACCGGAGCTGTGGATTCCGAGGCCACGGAAAGGCGGGGCCAGGAGGGGGGCTGGGCCCGCACCACGGCTCACAGCGGGGCCTGGAGCGGGCCCCCGGCTGGCCCGGCCCCGCCGTGACCCCGGGAGGGCCCAGCGCTGCCCTCGGGCGAGGAGGGGGGAGCGTGTGCCGGGCCGGTCAGCACCTCCGTCCCGTTGAGCTTCCTGGCAGCCACGGCAACAAGGGACCCTCCTCTCGGCGTGCGGCTCCCTGTCCGTTCAGGACGCATCTCAGGATGTTCCCGGGGCTGGACAGGTTGTGCCGGCCCCTCCACAAGTCCCTCCCCCGCAAACCTGCCAGGTGGGCTGTCCTTCCCACTTTCAGGGGAGCCACAGAGGCTGGAAGAAGGTCTGCCCCGCCCCCTATCAGCCCCCCGGCCCCCGGGCACCACGCCAGAGTCTGAAAACAGGCCTGTTGTCAGGCAGGCGGGTCTGGCCCACAGCTCCCTCCCGGCCCCCAGCGGCCCCCGAGGCTCCCTCAGCCCTGTGGGTGCTGTCCCTCCGCCTGGGGTCTGAGCACAGACCCTGCCCTGCCCAGGGCCGCCTTGCGGCGTCCCACCAGCCCTAGCCCCGTGGTCAGCAAACTGCGGCTCTCGAGCCACACGCGGCTCTTTGGCCCCATGAGTGTGGCTCTTCACAAAATACCATGGCCTGGGCGAGTCTATGTTGAAGAAGTGGTGTTAGAAGAAGTTTGAGTTTAAAGAATGTGGCTCTCCCAAAGAGTGTCCACCGTTGTGCTGTTGGCATTTGGCTCTGTGGACGGATGAGTTTGCCAACCACAGCCCTAGCCTCACACCTGGTGCCCGCCCTGCGCCCGCCGCGTGCCCGCCCTCACCCCCTCCGTGACCTCGGGCGGCGCCTGAGGGGTGACCTTGGAGGGAGGCCGGGGGCAGCCCCTGCCATCGGCCCAGCATGCGGTCCGCGGCTGCTCCCGAGGCTCGTTAGCCAGATGGCTGGAGCCCATGGGGCGGGGGCGCTTGACGTTTACGTTTATCGGAACGGGGGAGCGGCATATGCTGGCGCCCATTAGGGTTTTTTAACTACATATTAACGCTTTTCCTGCGCCCTCCCGGGTCCGCCCGCTCCTCCGCTCCCCTCTCCTGCCCCAGACCGGGCCGGCGCGGCAAGGGTGGGTGTGTCTGCCACCGGTGGCGCTGCCGCGGGGGGGGGGGGGGAGCAGCCAGGGCGGCAGCAGCCGCACCCTCTCCTGCCAGGGCCTCTCCCTGGTGCCCGCTGCGCCCGGAGCTCGGGGTGTCCTGGTGTCCGGGGCCTGGGGCTTAGGCGGAGCTGGCCCTTGGGGTGCCCTGCCCTCCGTGGAGGATGGGGGAGGCGGCAGGCCCGGGGTCTGGGCGGGGCCTCGGGGCCCGGGGTCTGGCTTTCCTGGCTCTGTCTGGGTCTGGCTGTCCTGGCGGCTTCCCAGGAGCTGAGCTGGAGGAGCAGTCACAGGAGGAAGTCGGCCTCTGAAATGGGCGTTTCCTATGCGTTTTACACGCTCAGTGTCACATGACCATGGTCCCGTCAGGGTCTCTGTTCCTCACCCACAGGAAGCCCAGACCCTGAGCAGTCACTGCCCTGGGGACCCCCCCCCAGGAGCCCCTCTGGGGCCTCCAGCCTCACAGCCTTTTGGAACGAAGGCAGAGACCGGCACGCTGACATCCAGCGTGTGGACACCCGGTGCCTGCACGTCCAGACCTGTGCACGTCCAGGCGTGTGGACACCCTGGTGTGTGCACGTCAATGTGTGTGTGCATGTCCAGGCGTGTGCATGTCCAAGCGTGTGGACACCCTGGTGTGTGCACATCCAGGTGTGTGCACGTCCAGGCGTGTGGACACCCTGGTGTGTGCACGTCCATGTGTGTGTGCATGTCCAGGCGTGTGCATGTCCAAGCGTGTGGACACCCTGGTGTGTGCACATCCAGGCGTGTGGACACCCTGGTGTGTGCACATCCAGGCGTGTGCACGTCCAGGCGTGTGGACACCCTGGTGTGTGCACATCCAGGCGTGTGCACGTCCAAGCGTGTGCACGTCCAGGTGTGTGGACACCCTGGTGTGTGCACATCCAGGCGTGTGGACATCCTGGTGTGTGCACGTCCAGGCGTGTGCACGTCCAGGCGTGTGGACACCCGGTGCCTGCACGTCCAGACGTGTGCACATCCAGGCGTGTGGACACCCGGTGCCTGCACGTCCAGGCGTGTGCACGTCCGGGCGTGTGCACGTCCAGCCGGGAGTCTGGACGCTCGCAGATGTGTGCTCCTCCTCCTCCCGAGCACGCAAACAAAGAGGGTGGCTCTGCCCCGGCCGGCCCTGCTGCCCGGGGCTGCCGGCGCCTGACCCTCGGGGAGACCCTGGGCCCAGGAAGGAGCACTCACCCCCTCACCCACCCCCTCCACGCCCTCACGGTCCTGCCCTGCCCCTGCCTCCCGCTGGGGTGCCAGCGCAGTGCCAGCCTCAGGCCTGGCTGCTGGGGAGGATGAGGTGCCGGCTCCTCTCCGATGGCCCGGCTGGCGCCGCGGCTGCCGGGCGCACGGACATCGGGGCCTCCGCCCGGCTCGCCGGGCCCCGCGGCCTGGCCCTGAGTCCGTGGACGTGGCCCCTCCTGGGCAGCCGAGTCCCCTGCCCCTGGCGGCGCTGAGGCCGGGGCCGGGCTGCCCGCGGGCCTGGGCCTGGCCCTCCCCCGCCTCCCTCTCCGTCTCCCTTCCCCCTCCCTCCGGGCAGGCCCCGCGGCCAAGGCTGGCAAAGCCCACTCTGTCTCCGCGGTGCTCCCATGTGACGGCTCCGGGCGGCCTCGTGAAAGGCCCTTTGTCCGCAGCTAATTAAGAAATAGCAGCGGCCTCGGGGGGCCAGGCCACGGCCCTCTGGATGGCGGCCACGGCAGCGGGGGCCGGACCGGCCGCCCCGTGGGGGAACGGGCCCCAGGGGCCTCCCGGGCCTCTGCCTCCGTCAGCTCCCCTCCCCCCGTCCGCAGAGCCGGCGCTGGGAGCGGGCACAGAACCGGGCACGTGGACTGGGATTAGGGAGGCCCGGGCGGCCGCCCCTGGGCCTGTCCCCTGACCTGGGGGAGGGCAGGGCACCGCTGGTCTGCGGGGGAGGCCCGAGGTGGACGTCCAGGTCCCCACGCGGCCATGGGCGCTGCCCCCCCGGGGTTGTGGGAAGTGGCACCTGAACCCGTGGCCCCCAGCCTGGAGGGTGCCCCCGTGTCCCCTCTGCACAGCCGAGGGCGCTCGCGGGCACGGGGACCCCCTTGGTCCCCTGCGAGGCCGGACAGAGTCCCAGCTTCTCCTCAGGGCTGGGAGCGGGCTCCGGGACACAGGGCCCGGGTCTGAGTGCGGCTACAGGCGGGCGGGCGGGCTGTGCTGGCTGCACCCGCCGGACCACAGCAGGAATCCCAGCCTCCGGCCTCTCACCGGGCTCCTGCTGGCCTCCGAGGGTCCATGCCGCTGAGTGACGTGGTCAGGGCACCACCCCCCGGGGCTGCCCGGCCCGGTCACCACTGTCCCGGTCGCCACGGCGACCTCCGGGACTGTGTCTGGCAGTGACACCAGGTGTGGACAGAAGCCTGGGTGTCCCTCCTGCCGACGGGATCTGACGTCCCCACGAGCCTGCGGGAGCGGGAACATAGCAGGGGGTGACTGTAAGATGAGAACATGGGCCCCAAGACAATGGTGTCCCACGGCCCCTGCCCCGCCCCCGTGCGGGGCGGGCACTCCGAGGCGGAGCTGGCCTCCCTCTGCCCTGGAGGCCATGTCTGCACCCAGAGGGCGGCCAGGACAGCGAAACCCGCTCTTCTCCCAGGGGCGGGGTGACCGAGGCTGGTGCTCCAGCACCCAGTCCCCAGCACCCGCTCCCCAGCACCCGCTCCCCAGCACCCAGTCCTCCAGTACCCGCTCCCTCAGCACCCTCTCTCCAGCATCCGGTCCCCAGCACCCGCTCCCCAGCACCCAGTCCCCAGCACCTGCTCCCCAGCACCCAGTCCCCAGCACCTGCTCCCCAGCACCTGGGGCGGAGGGGAGGCCCAGTGGGCTGTGCGGGGAGGACCAGGCAGCCGGGCCCCGGGCAGCCACAGCTCTGAGGGGCTGACCCCGCGCAGAGTGGAGGGTCCTTCAGATGTGGAAATTAACACGGAACCAGAAGAGACAGCGTAATTTCTCATTCTGCTGGAGAGCTTGTTTGCCTCCCGCTGACGCTCGGTGCACCGATACACCGTGTCAGAAGGTAAATGATTTTAAACCAGATTCAATTTAAATTTCATTACGCGCCTGTAGGAGACATGGGCTCCGCGCATCCCTCGCCCGCTCCTGGAAGGTTTTTCACTTTTAATAACTCGCTCCCCGTGCCCCGTCCACGTCCCTGGCCCTCGCGGGGGGGGAGGGGGGCCTGCACGGCGCCAGGGCCGGACGGAGGGCTGCTGGCTGGGACCGGCGTCCGGGGGGCGGGGAGACAGACACGGGTCCCGGGGCGGGGAGAGGGACACGGGGGCGGGGAGAGGGACAGGGGCCCCGGAGCCAAATCTCCGTGGACCTCCTCGAAGGCAAAGGGACAGGACCTGGCCTCCTGCTGACCAGTGTGGGCTCGGCCGCCGGAGCTGTGCCGGCCCGGCCCCTCACCCCTCTGGCCGCGCCGTATCTCGGGGGTGAACAGTGTCCCCTCGGATCCGTGTCCCCCGGGGCCTCGGGTGGGACCGCGGGTCCGAGGCCCAGGAGCCCCCTCGTCCCCGGGCCCTGGTCCAGGACGGGCGTCGGAGCCGCTGTGCCCGTGAGCTCGGTCTGGCCGGCTTCGCACGGCGCCCGCAGCCCCGGCGGCTCTCACAGCTCCCGTGGTCCCTCCCGGGCCCCACGGCGGAGACCACGTCCTGTGGGAGCGTCCGCGTGTCCGCGCGCTGCCTGTGGGCAGTCCTGTCGGGAGGACGAGGTGATGGCGCCCGGGTCGGCGCTCTGATTGGCTCAGAGATGGCGGGGTGGCACTGCCGGAAACACGCTTCAAACACGCGTGGCGACGCCTGCAGACGGCGCTCGCTCTGCTGTGTCCTGGCCGTGTCCTCGGACACGTCAGCGATGACATCAGCCCCCGGGGGCGGGAGGCCTGCGTGTCCTCCGGGTTGTTTAAAAGTGGTGTCTCTGCCTTTGAACACGGCCTCTCCTCGGAAGGCGGGCTCCGCTTTGTGTGTGTGTGTCAGAGGCGCGTTCGGGAAAGTCAGATGTGAAAGGGGTCCAAGTGGCTCCTGGCCCAGGGACCCTCCCGGCGGCCGCCCCCTGCTCCCCGTCTCCGGCCGGTCCAGCCGGGGGGAGGGAGGGGGGAGGGGCAGAGGGGGGCTCTGTGGCCGCAGAGAAGCCGCTCTGCCCCCAACACTGAGGAAAGGGCCACGTAGCATCCAAGACCGATGGCAGAGGCAGGGCTGCACCAGCGGGTGAAGGAGCCAATGGACGGAGGAAAGAATGAACAAAGACTGAGTGAAAGGAGGGAAGAAAGAATGAATGGAATAGGGAAGGAAGGAAGGAAGGGAGGGAGGGAGGGAGGGAGGGAGGGGGGAATGGATGGGGGAGGCCTTCAGGGCCGGGCAGGCCGGGCCCCGCGGAGCGGAGGCCGCCCCTTGCCCAGGGAAGCCGGTGGAGTGATCCTGGCTGCGCCATCCCGGGCGGGCTTCGTCCCCACTTCGTTTCCCCGTTCCCGCGGCCTCCCGGGCAGAGGGGCCGTGTCCACCAATGGACGGGGACGTGCGGCTCAGTGAGCGGTGCCTCCAGAGGGGCCAGAGGAGAGGGCTAGGCGAGGCTGTGGCCCAGCGTGAGCCAAGGGGCCTCGGAGCCCCAGCTCCCGGAGTGGCCGAAGGGGCCGGGGCGGGGCTGACCAAGGAGCCCCCACAGTCCTGGGGAGAGCGGCAGCGGCCAGCCTGACCGCTGCTTCCAGGCCCGGGGGCTGGGGGCTCGCCCCGGGTCTGCCGCCTGTTCCCGCCGCCTCCTGGGAGCCGGGCGCGCACTGTCTGAAGCAGCAGGAGGTCCCGAGGTCAGCGTGAACACGTCCGACTCGGGGTCACTGTCCTGAGCCCCGCAGCACCGGCCCTGGGCGCCTCCCGCTCTGGCCGCCGGGCGGACGCCTGCCGCAGGGACTCCCCGGGCGGCCGCCATGGCCTGTTCGGACCGCTCTCCGGCAGGCAGCGAGTTTCCGCCCGCGGGGGGGCGCGTGGACATGGGTCCCGCCGGCCCCGGGAGGCCCAGAGGCCCGCGAGCCCCGTCGGTGTATCTGCCGGTAACCAGAGGCAGAGCCGGCGCCGAGATCGAGGCTCCCGCAGGTCTGCGTGTGGGCCGGCGGGCAGGCTGGGGGGCTGCTCTGACCGGCGGCTGCTGGTTCCCGGCAGGAAATGCTTCTGATTTCCCCGCTGGCCCCGGAGAGAAACGAATTGCCGCGTCTATCTCTCCTGCAGACGGGCTCCGTGAGGTCCTGCCCTGTGTCGGCCTCTCCTCGGCTCCCGGGCTGTTTGTTCTGAGCGCAGGGCCCCGGGAGCTGGGGGCACGCGGGCGGCCGTGAGGGGGCGGGTGGGGGCAGCCGGCCGGGCCGCGGGCTCTGCGCTCCATGCCGCCCCAGCGCCCCCTGTGCCCGTGGACACCGCGGGGCTCCGGGGGCACTGCTGCCTGACCCCCATCAGCCTGCCCTCCAGAGGCCGCTCCCCGGTCACACATGTCGTGGCGAGGCGGCCAGGGTGCGGGCTCCGTCCCGGGGCCCCCACGTCAGTGGGCCTGAGTGCCTTCCACCGGGACCCCCCGGCTCTGGCAAACCGAGCCGCTCCCCTGGAGCCGGACGCCGAGGCCGGGGTGCGTGGCTGCCACCCAGGGCTGCCCGGCCCCCTGCCCAGCTCCTGCCCGCGCCCCACTCCCGCCCCCGCCTCCCCCTCCTTCTCCAGCGGCCCCGCCGGAATAATCCCGTAATCCGCCGATTACTCCCCCGTCGCCGGGCTGTGCCGCTCCAGGCACCGCAGCCGGTCCCCGGGCTCCGGAGGAGGCGGCTGGGGTCCGCTCTGCAGGGCTGTGGGGGGCGGCCTCTCCACCGTCAGGATTGGAGGCCGGCCCCACGGGGGCACCAGCCTGTCTTTGCAGGAACCCCGAGGGGCCGCGCTGGGCTGGGGCCGGGCTGGGGCCGGGCTGGGGCGCGTCCCAGGACCCCAGGCCAGGAGGCGCTGGGCGAGCGGTCAAGCCCCACGCGTCCCAGGCCCAGCTCCAGCCCTCCCCCCGGCCCAGCCCTGGGTGTGGGCACCGGGCCCGGCACCCCAGACCCCCTCTTTCCCAGAACTCCCAGCTGAGCGACGGCCACCCCACTTCTCAGGGAGACGGGTGGAGCCCCCGGCAGGTGGGTCCAGGCACCTGGTGGCTGTGACCTGGGGGCGCCCCCCCCCCGTCGCTATTTGCCCGTTTAACGGGGGCCGGCGGGCACGGGCGGCGGGCACGGCTTCGGGGACGGTTCCCGCCGCCACCCCACGCCAGCACCCGCCTGGGCCTGGCACTTGTGTCCAGCAGCGGGAGGTGCCTCCCGGCGGCGGGCCGGCCGCCAGGTCTCACACCGTCCCTCGGAGAGTGCGGGCCGGCTCTGAGGAGGTGCTGCGTCCGTCCGTCCATCCGTCTGTCCGCCCTTCGGGGAGGCCTCAGCTCTTCCCGGCGCCGTGGGGGTGGGGGGAGTGCGCCCTCTGCGGGAGGCCCGGGGTCTCATCCCCAGCTGGGCCTTGGGGAGCACCGCTGCCTGGCTTCCCGGGTCCCCCCTTCCCGGCCGTCCTGCCCTCAGCACGAGCGGGCCACATTGCCGCCCGGCCCCACGCCATCTCCACGTGCCGTCCGTGTCCCGTGTCCCGTGTTCATGGCAGTCCGGGGCGAGGCCGGACACAGGCATATGGGGGGAGGGGGAGCGTCTCTTAGAATCTGGGCAGCAAGCACGTGAGAGCTTGCTGGAGCTGACGTCCTGAACCCCCACCGTCCTCCCGTCCCCTAAGGGTCCCTCGGCCTTTCCATCCGTCCCAAAGCCCACCGCCCTAGCCACGGCCACCACACTGCCCAGTACCTCTTGGTTTCATTTTTTTTTTTAAAGAGAATGTCTCTTTTCTCCTACCATTGTCAATTTTATTTAATTAATTTATATATATATCTAAAAAAATATATATATACATATACATACATATGTGTGTGTGATATATATATATATATATATATATATATATATATATATATTTATTTATTTATTTTTATTTTTATTTTTTTTATTTCAGAGAAGAGGGAGAGCCGAAACCGATGTGGCTCAGTGGATAGAGCGTCGGCCTGCAGACTGAAAGGTCCCAGGTTCGATTCTGGTCAAGGGCACATACCTTGGTTGTGGGCACATCCCCAGGAGGAGGTGTGCAAGAGGCAGCTGGTCGATGTTTCTCTCTCATCGACATTTCTAACTCTCTATCCCTCTCAATTCCTCTCTGTGTAAAATCAATAAAATATATTAAAAAAAGAAAAAAGCAGAAGAGAGAGAAACATCCATGATAAGAGAGAATCACTGATTGGCTGCCGCCTGCACCACCCCTAGTGTGGACTGAGCCCACAACCCAGGCATGTGCCCTGGACTAGAATCGAACCCATGACCCTTCAGTCCCCAAACTGATGCTCTACCCACTGAGCCACACCAGCCAGGGCTTAATATTTTCCCGATGCCACTGTCCTTTGCCCATGCATCCTGGGAACTCCTGCCTCACGCCCCCACCCCAACCCGGCTCCCTCACTGTTGTGTGATAACATGTGACTTGGCTCCGTGACCTCATGTGGCCCCCAAAAGGGGAGCCCGGGGTCTGTGTCCCCAACACCCATAGGCCGCACAGCGCACAGTGGGTGTGAAGTGATGTGTGCGGCCAGGAAGTGCGGGGCAGGAGCTGGGGCAGGGAGGAAGCTGGGGGGGCCAGTTCCCCGGGCGTCAGCCTCAGACGCCAGGACCGATGGGGACAGGACCAGGCGGGCATCGCTCGGCGCCCGGCACAGAGCGGGTGCCTCCAGCAACCGAACGCTTCCCTGTGTTCTGAACGGCCCAGGCGGCGGTGCGGGTGTGGGTCAGCGGTGCCGGTGTGGGTCAGCGGTGCGGGTGTGGGTCAGCGATGCGGGTGTGGGTCAGCGGTGCGGGTGTGGGTCAGCGGTGCCGGTGTGGGTCAGCGGTGCCGGTGTGGGTCAGCGGTGCCGGTGTGGGTCAGCGGTGCGGGTGTGGGTCAGCGGTGCCGGTGTGGGTCAGCGGTGCGGGTGTGGGTCAGCGGTGCCGGTGTGGGTCAGCGGTGCCGGTGTGGGTCAGCGGTGCGGGTGTGGGTCAGCGGTGCGGGTGTGGGTCAGCGGTGCCGGCGCCAGCCCCGGTCCTCCCGGGAGCCGGGCCGATGGGGAGGCGGCGGTGATTCCGTGGCCGAGGCTCCCACCACGTGGGCCACCGTCACTGAGGCTGCAGGAGCCAGCTGGCCGGCCTCGGCCTCGGTCTTGTTTGAAGGAGCTTGTTGTCGCCGACTCCGCCAAGCCTGTTTGCATCCAGCGCGAGGCGCTCAGTCTGATAAATAAAAGAACGTTATAACGGGAGAGCCGCGATCCGGCTCCCGGGAGGGAGGGAGAGCGGCAGAACAGACGCAGACACAGAAATAGAAGCGATCGGAGCCCCGATGGTATGGCTTTCACGCGGGCTGTGGTCCCTGCCCGCCCCCGAGGCCCGCCCTCCGCTGCGCCTGGGGGAGGCCCGCCCTGCCCGCCGGGCGCTGGGCCAGTGACTCGGGCGTCGCCCTGACACCGCGAGGGGCGGCCACAGCCCCTTCTCCCAGGACCTGGAGGACGGGGCAGTTACCGCCTGAGCGGGGCCGGCGGGTGCAGGAGACGGGCACTGGCACCACCCCGTGTGGGTGCCCACGGGCGCTCCCTGTGGGGGAGCGGATCCTCTGTGGCTCCTGCCCGCCCGCCCGCCCGTGCCCGCCCCGCACAGGGCCCTGCCTGTCCCCCAGGCTCTGAGGATGCGCAGTGACAGGGCCCCCTGGCCCCTCCGCGGCCTCCCTGAAGGTCAGCTCCCCGATGGAGCAGGGGGCTGGGCCGCCGGGAACCCCGCTGTCTCCCCTGATCCTGCCCGGAGCTGGAGCCTGGAATGGTGGATTCCGACGGTGGGCTCAGGGTGTGGGAACAGAGTGCAGGAGACACACCGGCTCAGCTGGGCGGCCGGGAAGGCAGCCGGCGACACTTCTGGGAATGTGTGTTGTGTGTGTGTGTGTGTGTGTCCCGGGCAGGGGCCTCGGCTCAAAACCCCTCCTGCTGCTCGGTCCCTCGGCCACCAGTGCCTGAGCCTGAGCGGCCTGGCTCAGAGCCCCCCGCGGCCGGGGCCCGGGGCTGGGTCACCCCAGGCGTCTCGGCGGCAGCGATGGAGCCCGGGATGCGGACACAGCGGCCTCTGGCCCTGGCCCGCCCACACGTGGATACCATCTCCCTTCACCTGCCGGCCGGGGCACCCACAGGGCTCCCCAGCCGCCGGCGCAGAGCCCCGCCCAGGAGGAGGTGACGGGGGCGGGGGGACCCGCCGTCAGCAGTCCTGTCCCGGGTCCTCAGTCGGACGTAAAGCTCAGCTCTAACGAGCCCTGGCTGTCGCGTGTCCCGCGGAGCCGTGGTCCTCCGTGTGGCGTGGTCCAGGGCTGGGCACCGTCTCTGCGTCTCTCACGTCCGCAGCGTCCGGGAAGCAGGGCCTCGGGGAGGGAGACAGGCCGTGACCGGGCCCCTCTGCCTTCGCCCAAACCTCGTCCAGAGCGAGGTCACCCTGCCCACTCCTCTGGCCGCAGCGGCCCCTCTGCCCGCTGCCCCGGGGGAAGCTGTTGGTGGCAGACGTGCAGCATGGAATTAGGGGCCGGAGGGCCAGTGGCAGGAGCCGGGTGGATGGAGGCCGTGGGATTCGAGCAGGAGGCCGGACGCAGTGGGGCCACGTGGGGACGGCCCCGGCCCCGGCTCTGTCCTGCCCCGGCCTTGGGGTCGGGAGGCCCTTCTCAGGCAGCAGGTCCCGCGGGATGTGGGACGGACGAGGCAGGCTGACCACGGCGGGGTGTGGATGCCTGCCACGGCCGCCCTCTGTGCGGGTCAGTGATGTTCTCCAGGCCCAGGACACCTGCTGAACCCCGCTGCACGGCCTGTCCCTCGGCCCCCTGTGGGCCTGCGGTGGGAGCTCCCCTCCCGCCCAGCAGCCGGAGCCCGCGGTGCCCGGCTCCGAGTGTGACTGGGACTGACCTTTGACCCCTGGCAGAGCTCTGAGTGGCAGGCAGAGTGGGACATGCCCTCCAGAGGGTCTCCTGTGGATTAACTGGGCTCACTTGATCCATTGATTTTGTCAAGGGTCCCTTTGTCACCCTGACAACTGGGAAAACTTTACATAAATATTTATCGTGTGTGTGTGCCGGGGGCTGCCAGGCTCCTGCTGATGAGAAGGAGCAGCTGGATCACAGCAGACGCTGCTCCTGGTCCATCCACCCATCCACCCACCCACCCATCCATCCACCCACCCACCCATCCACCCATGCTCCCACCCATCCACACACCCACCCATCCATCCACCCACCCACCCATCCATCCACCCATCCATTCATCCACCCACCCACCCATCCACCCATGCTCCCACCCATCCACACACCCACCCATCCATCCACCCACCCACCCATCCATCCACCCATCCATTCATCCACCCACCCATCCATCCACCCATGCTCCCACCCACCCATCCACCCACCCACCCATCCACCCACCCATCCACCCATGCTCCCACCCATCCACCCACCCACCCGTCCATCCACCCACCCATCTACCCATCCATCCATCCATCCACTCACCCATCCATCCATCCATCCATCCATCCACCCATTCACCCAACCTTCCATCTATCCACCCATCCATCCATCCACCCACCCATCCATCTATTCATCCATCCACCCACCCATCCATCCACCTACTCATCCACCCACCCATCTATCCATCCATCCACCCACCCATCCATCCACCCATCTGCCCATCCACCACCCATCCAACCATTATACATATATCCAACATCCACCCACCCACCCATTTATCCATCCATTCTCCTATCCATCCATCCACCATCCATCCATCCATCTACCCATCCACCATCTACCCACCTATCCATCCATCCACCCATTCATCCATCTGTCCATTCTCCCATCCACCATCCATACAAGCATCCATCCATCCATCCATCTATTCATCCATCCACCCATCTATACATCTACCCATTCACCACCAATCAACCCATCTATACATCCACCACCATCCATTTACCCATCCATCCATCCATCCATCCATCCATTCATTCTCCCATCTATCCACTCACCCACCCATCTATCCATCCATCTATTCTCCCATCCATTCATCCATCCACCCACCCACCATCCATCCTTCTATCCACCCATCTATACATTCATCCTTCTATCCATTCTCCCATCCATCCACCCATCTATTCATCCACTTACCCATCCATCTATTCACCATCTATTCATCCATCCACCCATCCACCCATCAATTCATCAATCTATCCATTTACCTATTCATCCATCCATCCATCCATCATCCACCCATCCACACATTCATTTACTCATTCATCCATCCATTCCTTCATTTCCATCGTCTGAAAGCCACAGCAGCCAGCCCTGTGCTGGGATGTGACACGGGTCCCGTGGTTTCCTGAGGGCAGACGGGAGAGAGGCCCTGTCCACCCCTAGAGGAGCCCTGGCCAGTGCGGCAGCATGGGTGCCACCCTGCCATCCTTACCGCAGTCACCACCTCATGGCCCGGGTCCCCTCGCCTGAGGCCTGCTCTTTCCAGGGGGCCGGGAGGGCACAGCTTTCTGGAAGGTTCCGGCGTTCCTGAGCTCACAGCTCATGCCCCCCTAGTCCAGGTGCCTGCCCACAGGGATGCTGCCCCGGCCAGTCTGCCTGACTTCCTCTGGGCCCGAGGTGAGCACAGGCTCCCTGCAGCTCCCAGTGTCCTCCCCGCCCGTGGGGACGGCACGCTCCACCAGACCCCTGTCCTCCCGGTGTGGGCACCGGGCAGCGAGGTCCCCGACAGGGCGGCAGGTGCCAGGCCTCTCCCAGCGCCATCTCCGTTCTCGTCCCCCCCCCACCCCCTGCCTCCTGGGCAAGAGGGTGCTGGGGCCTGGGTGGGCCTGGCAGGGGAGAGGGTGCTGGGGCCTGGGTGGGCCTGGCAGGGGAGAGGGTGCTGGGGCCTGGGTGGGCCTGGCAGGGGAGAGGGTGCTGGGGCCTGGGTGGGCCTGGCAGGGGAGAGGTGCTGGGGCCTGGGTGGGCCTGGATGGGGAGAGGGTGCTGGGGCCTGGGTGGGGAGAGGGTGCTGGGACATGGGTGAGCCTGGCAGGGGAGAGGGTGCTGGGGCCTGGGTGGGGAGAGGGTGCTGGGACATGGGTGGGCCTGGCAGGGGAGAGGGTGGGTGAGCGGGTGCTGGGGGTTAGGGGGAGGCGCCCCTCGGGCACTCCGCCCGGCTCCCTGCAAGGCAGCGGGTGGGGAACGTGGGCCGAGGCTGGGAAGGCACCGGAGTCTGACAGCTGGTTTAGTTCATCATTATTTTTCATTAATAAAAATTAGGATGGGAGAGAAATTATCATAATCCAACATTGACAATGAAGCTTTCCATTTACTTCTCGTTTTTTTCTTTTTTAATCAAAGTGAATGATGATTAATTCGGTGCATATTAAAACTCTGGCCTGGCGCCTTCCCCAGCGCCGCCCTGGCCCGCACGTCCGTGGTCGCCACGGCGCCCGCTCCCCTCCGGCGTCGGAACCCCTGGGGGGCGCGCGGGTCCAGAATGAGACGGAACCGGCGTTTTAATGAGAATGCAAACGAGAGTCGCGAGGGCCGTGAAGGTCACGGCAGCTTAATCACCAGTTATTGTGGCCGTCCGTTGCCAGGAACAAACGCATATTAAACGCCATTGTTTTCGCGGATTAGCGCAGCACATCCTTATTATTTCAGACCTTCCCAGGCTGAAATAATAAGTTCGGGTGTCACCCAGCCCCCTCCCACCCAGAACGCCTTGGGGACCTGCTCCCCAGCCCAGGCTCCGTGCAGGTGGGGGCACTGGGGGGGGGGGGGTGCCTCCTGCAGAGCAGGCCTGGCCCCGGCTCCCAGCCGCACTGTCATCACTGGGTCTCGCTCCCGCCACAAGGGAAGGTAGTTACTGGAATGGATGCTGAGAAGCCGCGGCCAACACAGGTGCAGCCACGCTGAGCTGGGAGGAGGGAGGTCTGTGTGGACCTGCCGGGGCCGCCTGCACCCCAGGGAGACACGCACCCCTTCCCCTAACCCCACGCCCGCTAAGCGGAGCACCTTCGGCTTGAGGAAGGGTGGCTGGTACCCCCAAGGGGAGGTGTGCCGGGACCTGGCCAGGGACAAGCCGAGCTGTGACCCGGGACAGCCAGGCGCAGGGCGGAGGGCGGGGGGTGGGGGGAAGGGGGGCGGGTCCCTCGGGGACACGGAGCCTGCCCCCCGGGGGGCTGCCCGGCAGCAGCTGCCCGCACTGGCTTCCTGTGGCCAGACGCCCGTCAGTCTCGGGTGGGGGTCCCTGCACGGGGCTGGGGGAGTCTTCCTCCTGAGTGGCCAGCCCAGAGCAGGGGCGCTGAGGAGGGGGTGCCCTCAGGCCCCCATGGGCCCACGGCCGGCACCCACAGGGCCACCCTCTCCGGCCCCGGGGGCCTGCCCTGAGGTCCCTCTCGGTCTGACGTGTGGGTCTCTTCGCTCTGAGTCCACAGTCATCTGTGAGGGGTGTGGGCTGAAGGCGGCCGCTCCTCAGCAGCTCCTGGGCTCCTGCTCCCAGGCCCCGGGCGGGTCAGGACCCCGCCTCCCGGCATCGCTGTCTCCTGTCCCCTCCCCCCACCCGCCCCGGTCTCCTGCTGTGGGGTCCCAGCCTGGCACCCCTGTGGGGCGGCGGTGAGGGCTGGCTCCCGGGCCATGTCTCCCCATCCCCGTGGGTGGAACCCGGGGCCGCCTGCAGGCCCGCCCCCGCCCCCACCGGCTCTGCCCGCAGCGCCAGCCGAGGAGGGTAGGTGCGGACGCCCAGGGCCCGGCCGGCAGTGTCAGCTCATTGGCATTCAGGGCCCGGGCGCCACATCCCAATGAGGTCGTTACCGCCGGGCGCTCCCTGCGGCCGCATGCCGATGGGCGCTTATGTCCAATTTGCCGGCGGCGGGCAAATCGCTGGCCGCACTGCCGCAGCACACCTCCTCCGGCAGCCTCTGCAGCCGCGCCGGCGGTCACCGCGGTCTGGCTGCCCGGAGCCCGAGGAGCTCATGGCCACCGTCCCGGAGCCGGCCGGGCACACAGCTATGGAGGGGGCTGCCCGCATGGCCTGGCCACGCTCTCCGAGCCCTGGGCCCGCAGGAAAGCCACGTCCTGCGTCTCCTGTGGCTGCGCCAGGCACCGTGGACACACACGTGGCCCCGGAGCTGCAGGCTGGGACCCCGTGGTGAGCAGACCGGACAGAGGAGCCGGTGCAGGGGCCGCTGACCATTTGCGGGGCCCCGAGTGCCCATTGGGACAGACAGACGGTGGAGTGAGGTCCACCTCGGGGGTCCACTCAGCCACCAGCCCCCCGAGAGCGTGGCCTCTGCCAGCAGAATGTTTACAATAGGGGGTGCTGTGGACGGTCATATCCCCAAATCCCCATGCTGGACCGCGCCCCCAGGTTTTAGGAGTGGGGCCTCTGAGGAACTAGCAGTGGGGCCCGTGAGGGACTGACCTTTGAGGAGGACGGACAGATGGCTGCCCCCTGGATGCGGCACGAATGCTCAGGACGTAAACTGCTCGGAGGTGGCTGATTCAGGGACCCCCTCCCCCACCCCCCAGGAACAGCCAGGTCCTCGGCAGAGCCCTCCGGGGAAGCCCAGGCCCGGCGCCCCCCCGTGGCCTCCCCGCCTGCCCCTGCAGGACGGACCGGGTGACCCCGTGTGGCAGCCTGACAGCGTGTCTCCCGAGCCTCTCCTCAGGAGAGCTGGGGGGACGGGGGATCGGGGCGCTGGTGAGCGAGGTCCCACAGGACAGACCTCTGCGCCCTGCGGCTCGGGACATGGCTGTGCGGCCGGGCCGGCTGCCACGTCTGCTCTCCACGGACGGACAGACAGACGGACAGACAGAGGCCCAGCCGGAGCCCCTCCGCCCCGGGGACACGGTGCTCCCGCCCCCTGACCTGGGCCCTGAGCAGCCCGGCCTCAGGGGCCGCTCAGGCCGCTGGCGTCCGCACCGGGCACACGCGTGTCCCGTGTTAGCGGTGAGAAACACCCCTGCCTGGCCCGGCCGCCGGTGCTGAGCATCCGTCCTCCGGCCCCGGAGCCGGCCGGGCCCGCGATGGACGGCGGCCATTACTGAGGCGCGGTGCCCGCGGAGACCGTGCGGACGCCGGCGGCGGAACAAACTGCTCACACCGCGCCCCGTTCTAAACCAATAACCGTGTCTGATGCCGGCGGGGGCGACCTCTTTCGAAGCCGCGCTCCCGGCCGGCCCGGCTCCCGCCCTCCGCAGAGGAGACACGGCCGGCTGTCAGGGCCGGGGGACGAGGTGGGCGGCTGCGGGGCCCGGTCCTGCCCGGACGCTCGGGCGGCACTCGGCCTGTTTTCTCAGGAACGGATGGCAGCCCCCCCCCCCCCCCCCCCGGGGACGGCCAGCCCGGCGGTGAATGCCGCAGCCGCACAGTCCCTCCGTCACCGATCCCCGCCTCACGCTGGCCTGCCCGGGAAGGGGGCGGGGCTGCAGAGGGTCCCGGCGGCCGCGGTGCGGCGGCGAGAGGCCGGGCCTCCCTCGGGGCTGGCATTGCCTCTGGCAGGCCTGGCCAGGGCCCGGGACAGCGCCCAGCCTGGAAGGCCTCGGCCGCCATTTCCGTCTGCTCCGGGCCGCCCCGGTCTCTGGTTAGCAGGGGCTGGGGTGGGAGACCAGGCAGTGCCCGGAGGTCAAGGTCAGGGGTCAGGGGACCGGGAAAGGTGCTGGCAGCACCCTGACCATGGACACCCCCCACCTCCCTGGTGTGAAGGCTGCCAGGGCCACCTTGCTCTCTGCAGGGCCTTGTCCTCCGGCACCCATGTCCCCCAGCGGGTCTCACAGACCCGCCCCACCCCCCCAGCGGTCCCCTTACACGGCGCTTGGCACAGCCAGGCCCCAGAGCAGCCTCTGGACAGACCCACAGGCCCGCGGCCCGAGGAGCAGCCTCTGGCAGACCCAGCCTGAGCTCTGGAAGCCCGTGTCCTGGGTCTCAGCAGCATCGACAGGACATGCAGAAGGCAGGGCCCCGGCTCTGCTCAGCGCCCTGTGCCCGCGGAGGAGCGGAATCCAGCATTTCCCCCAGGGCCGGGCCGGGGCGGGGGGGGGGGGGGGGCGGGGAGGGCTGGACGCCTGTGATGTCTGCACAGAGGCCTGCTGTCCTCACACTTCCTTCTCTCAGTCCTCTGTCCAGGTTAGACCTCCCGTGTCCTGTGTCCTCTCAGCCCAGTGCTGGCCCCAATCACAGCTCCGGCTTCCTGGGCAGATGGGTAGCTAGAAGGACGGATGGGTTAACATGTGGGTGGATGGATGGATGGATTAATATGTGAATGAATGGGTGGATGGGTGATGACTGGGTGAATGGATGGGTGGATAGATGGATGGGTGGAAAGATAAATAGGTAGGAGGATGGATATGTGATGGATGGATACATGTATGATGGAGGGGTGGATGATGGGGGGTGGAGGGGTGGCTGTACAGGTGGATGATGGGGGATGGAGGGGTGGGTGTACAGGTGGATGATGGGGGATGGAGGGGTGGGTGTATAGGTGGATGATGGGGGGTGGAGGGGTGGATGATGGGTAATGGATGGCTGTACAGGTGGATGATGGGGGATGGGGGATGGAGAAGCGGAGGGGGGAGGGGCTCTGAGGACACTGACCTCTCCAGGGATGTAGCAGGCTCCCGGGTGGACCAGACCCCCTTGTACGGCTTCAGGCAGGTGACTGACCTCTGAGCCTCCATTTCCTCGGGCAAATGGGGAGCCTCTGCCAGGCGGTGGCTGTGAAGACCGACCGGGTGGTGCCCAGACCGGCCTCTGCCCATGACCCTGGCCGTGTCCGGGGGGAACGGGGAGGGCTCCGGGCCGTGTTGGGGGGGGGGTTCCCGCGAGAGGCGAGCCGTTGTGGGGAGGCCTGAGTGCCAGCCAGAGACTGACGGATGGGGTGCTGATGGGGTCAGAGTGTCTATTTCCGGGGGGCCTGGAGGGGCCCACAGAGAGGGGAGCCGGGAAGGCGGCCTGGGGACCTGCCCAGCCCAGGGCAGGCCTGGCGAGGGGACCGGGTCTGGTCACGTGCTCGGTGTGAAAAGAGGCTGGGGGAGAGGGGTGGTGTGGGGCTGCGTCTGCTGTGCCCCCTCTTTCGCACTCGGGTGTCCACAGCTCCGAGGGAGGCTCTGTGCTTGCTGCGTGTGCGTGCGTGTCTCCACGTGGACTCGTCAGCGGCTCCCGGAGGCCCTGCTCTGCAGGGGCCGCAAATCCGCCTTCGAAGCTGAGGCGGCGGCACACCCAGCCCCGGGACTCTGGTCTCTGCTCGCAAACACGCTTAGAGCGTGTTCCCGGGGTGATGCACAGGCACACAGACCACCCAGGCCCCACGCGCACGGGAGCACACGTTCAGACACAGCTCGCAGGCACACGTGTGGGCACACGCGCACACAGCACACACATGCCTGGGAGCTCATGCCTGCAGCCAGGGCCTCTATCACCCATGAAGGTACCCAACTCTCACTGTGTCATCACATGTCACATGCCCCTTCTGTTGCGCACGTAGGTGCTCCTGGCATGCCTTTACATGTGCTTGACACACCACCTCAGTGCTCAATGTGCATGTTACACGTGTCATCATGCATGTTGTCTCATTGCACATGGCACCACTACTTTAGTGTCCCTGTCATATGTGCCTCCTTCAGGTCACGTGTTGTTTGTGCTTCTATCACAGTGCTACATATGCTCAACCCGGTGTACTATGTGATCAACACATGTTGCCTGTGGCATACATACCCGGCCATAGGTGCTCAGTGCCCCATCACATGTGCTGTGCCCTGTCACATGTTACAGGTGTGTGCCCGTGTGCACCATTTCCCACATGGGCCTGCTCTTCTGGCTTCTCCCGTGCCTGGCTCTGCGGAGGCTCCCGGCGGCTCCCGCACGGAGACCGACCCCCCGGCCGGCGCTGGGCCCCGCAGAAGGGGCAGCGTCACACGCCCGCGCCCGTCCGGGCCTCTGCAGCCTGCACCCAGGCCGGCCGCCCTGCACGTCACTCTCTGACACCGGTTTCTCCAGTCACAGCACGACAGGACTCATGTAGTAAAAGCCCCAAAGAGCAAAGGCAGCTTCGGAATGACAAGCCAGACGCTGGCTCCATCCCTGCCCCCTGGGTCTCCCCGGCCACACCCCAGAGTGGACCCCCCACCCCACCCCCGTCCTGGCCTGCCCTGGCCCATCCCCCTTCATTTTCCCGGTCCGTTCCCGCCCTGCACGGCCGCCCGGGGCGCCCCTCACTCCCCACTCCTCACCCGGACAGCCCCTCCCTCTGAGCGGAACAGCGCCGCCGCCTGGCGGCCGCCCCCGCCCCCCGTTCCCGTCCATTCCGGCGTGGCCGCGGCCGGGGGACGGTGTGGCTGCTCCACTGTAAACATTTCCCGACCTCCGTCTGCGTGTGAATGTCAACACGCCACACGCAGCGCCTGGCATTTGTGACGGCCCCAGCAGCGCTGTGTTCCGGCACACGGCGGGGGCAGGACTCCGGGGAGAGACATCGGCCGGGGGAGGGATGCAGGGGGGCTTCCCTGCCGGGGGGGGGGGCTTCAGAGCGTGAGGGCCGTGTGAGCGTGGACACCCCCAGCCACCGCGCCGCTGGAGTCAGGCGCTCGCCCGGCAAGCCTTCCCCCCCCACCGCGTCCTCCATCCCCCGTCCCGCCCGAGCGGCCTTCCCGGGCCCGGCCCGCACTCGGGGCCGGATGGGGAGTGTCCAGAGGGCATCGCCGCGGACAGCACAGCCGGGTATAAAAGCCCACACTCCCGTCTTCCCTCGGGAAGGAGAGCCCCGCCCAAGACTGCTCCTGCAGCGTCTGGGCCGGCTGTTTCGGACGGAGCCCTGAGGCCAGCTGGCACCGTGTCCTGCAGGCCGGCCCTCCGCGCCCCGGTGGTCTGGTCCGGCTGTTCCGAGCACGGCGGGCCCTGCAGTCCCCAGTGTTCCTCCGTGGACGGCGGCCTGTCCTCTCCTCCTCCGTCCCTCCCCCCGTCGGAGCCGCTAATACAAGGCAGTGACACCGCCTCTCGGCCGCGCCCGCCTCCCGTATCTCTCTGCCCCACGCGTCTCCGACTTCATTTTCCGCAGCCGGCTCCGGTCACGCCTCCCTGACCCTCCGTCCGCCCTCCGCGGCCCAGAGCTGCTTCGTTATGTTAATTCCCGAGCCCTTTCTTCTCTCTGTGTTTCCTGCTTATCGGAGCCGCCGGGCTCCCTCAGACGGACGGCGCCGCCTTCTCTGACTCCGAGGACGCCGCGCTCAGAGCCGCCGCTACTATCGCTGCCATTGTCGTCAGCGTGTCACTCTCCGAGGCGTTCCTGGCTTCCTGCCGCGGCGACACCTGTACAGGACGTGTCCCGGGCGGCCTCCCCTGCCCGCACCGCCTCCGCGTCCTCTCCGGGCGCGTGCGGCCAGGGGGGCCCCTCCGCCCTTCGCCAAGCGGCTTCTGGTCTGACCAGGGAGCCGAGGGCCGGCCCTGGGGGAGTGGGCACGGCGTGAGGCGGGGGTGGGTCTCCCGGGACGTGGCCACGGCCCGTGGACAGGGGAGCGAGCACATGGGCCACGGCACCCGGGGCCTGTCCTGCCTGCGGCTCCCGGCCCCGCCGGCCGCTGACCCTGGCCCCGGGCCTCGGCCCCGCCTGCTCCGCCGCCCCTCACCCGCTCCGAGCGGCCCAGCTTCTCTGCCTGATCCCACGGCGCCTTCCCAGACCCACAGGGAGAGGACAGGGAACCAGTTACATCAGAGGCAGGCTCACCGGACGTGGGAGAGCCTTCCTGACGAGGGGCTGCGTCTGCTCCGCTACCAGAACGTCCACATCGTGGCTGCGGGGCCGGAAATGGGGGCGAGGGGACGGGGCGAAGGGCTGAGGTGCTCACGGGAGCCGTAACGGGAGAAGGCCGTGGCCGGCAAACCGCGGCTCGCGAGCCACCTGCGGCTCTTTGGCCCCTTGGGTGCGGCTCTTCCACAAAACACCACGGCCTGTGCGAGTCTGTGTTGAAGAAGTGGCGTTAGAAGGAGTTTACGTTTAAAAAAATGTGGCTCTCGGAAGACATTTCCGTTGCTGTGCTGTTGGTGTTTGGCTCTGTGGACAGGAGTTTGCCGACCACTGGGCTGGGGAGGTTCTGGCGCAGCCACACGTGCCGGACCGGTTCCGCCTGCGTGCGCACGCCGTGCCTGCTAAGACCCAGGCCAGCCGCCCCCCCCTCCCCTCGGGCGCCGGCCTGGGCTCCCCGTGCCCACCGCCCTCTCCTGAGGGCACCCCCACAGGACACTCCCCAGAGGGCCTTCTCGATGCCGGGGGCGGGGCCCGGCTGGCCCGGGAGGAGGAATGGGGCCACCCCTCTGCTCATGGGAGACCCCGTGTGGGTGCTGAATTCGGCGGCGTTTCAGCGTTGGAGCTGTGACTGATGTGCACTGATCGGGGACCCGCCGTGTCCCGGCTGGTCCGGACGCAGGCCCCTTTGAGTGCCGGGTCACGTGTGCCACAGGCCTCCCCGTGGCCTGAGGGCCGGCGGCGGCTCAGCTGCGGTGAGGCCGGAGGCCCGTGACCTTGGTGGAGGTCGGGCTCCGCCGGGCGGGTGGCTTCCAGAATGCTGAGGCCGAGGGCAGGGCGTGAGGGGAGGAGCTGCGGGAGCCGGGCTGTGAGCTGGACGGCCCCTCCCAGCCATCTCCGAGGGGTTTGGCCTGCGGCTCGGACCCAGCACTCCTGCCCCCGGAGCCCAGGGCGCAGGGAGCTGGGAGGCTGCAGCCACAGGCGGGGACCCTCAGGCGGCTTCTCCCCTGACCAGGGCCGGGCACCTGGGATGGGGACAGTGGGCCTGGCTCCAGTGGAGTCTGCCCTGTACGCTGCAGTGGGTACCCGTGTCCGTGCTTATGCGGGCCTCAGTTTCCCCAGATTCCCACGGCGGGGTTTGACCTGTCTGACCTCTAAGAGCCCTGCCCGGCTGCAGGTCCCTGTGCGGGGAGGACTCCGCTGTGGGCGCCCCGTGGGCACAGGCCTGCCTCCGCTCACCAGGGCCCCTCCTGCCCCCCCCCCCCCACACACACACACAGGGGCACAGGTGCAGGCGGAGGCCCTCCCGGCCCGGCCCAAACCCTTCGCTGAGCATTTGGAGTTGAACTTGAAATTCTGCTCAGACAGCTAGGCCTGAGGCCGGGGCACTGCCCCCGGGGACCCTGAGCAGGTGGGCGCTGCCGGGGACACGCTGCCCTGCGCAGAGGCCTGAGGCGCAGGGGGCGCCCTGGGTGACGGGAGCCCCCCCTCCCCAGGGCCGCCACGTGGGGGCGGGGGGGGGTCCAGCCAGAGGAGCCAGGTTTCCGGGGTCCCGCGGTCCGCCCCGGGCAGAGGCCATGGACCCCCCCCCCCCCCCAGTCCCTCCGAGCCCCGGGCGCGGGGTCTGGGGGCGGAGACTCCCCGCTCTCCGCCTCCCCCCACCCCGCCCCCGGCCGCCTGCAGTGCGGCCCCTGCGCGCCAGGGGGCGCCCGGCCCCGGTTTCTGCCGCGCCGGCCCCGCTGACCTCGGCGCGCCGGGCGGGGGCGCTGCGGCGGGATCCCGGCCTCCCGGCCAGTGCGCAGCGGCGGCGGCGGCGGCCGGGCACCGGGGTCCCATCGCGTCCCGCTCCCCCGGGCCTCCCGGCAGCAGCGGAGCCCGCGCGGCCCCGGCGGACAGGCCCCGGCGGACAGGCCCGGGCGGCGGCACCGGGTCCCCCCACCTGTCGGCGCGACCCCCCGGCCCGGCCCGGCCTCCTGACCGCAGCGCGGGGCGCGGACCGGAGCGCGGAGGCCGCCCGCCCGGCCCCGGCCCCGGCCCCCGGGCCGCCAGTCCCATCGGCGGGCTCTGCGGCGGCGGCGATGGCGCGGCGGCCCCGGGCCCCGCGCGCGGCCCCCTGAGCCCGGCGGCGGCGGCGGCGGCGGCGGCGGAGGCGGCGGAGGGAAGGCGCCGCCGAGAAGCAGCGGCGGGAGGAGGCGGAGGCCGCGCCAGGCCCCCCAGCCCGGCCGTTGCGGATCCCGGCGGCGGCGGCGGCGGCGGATCGGCCCCGGCGGCGGCGGCGGTTCATGGGGCCCCGGCGGCCGCCCCCCCGCGCCCCGGCCCCCGGCGCCCCGCAGCCCGCGATGGTGGCCGAGCGGCCGGAGCGGCGGCCGCGGCGGCGGGAGACTTTGTGCTGCTGACCTCCCCCGCCCCCTCCCCCGGCCCTCCTCCCTCCCCCTCCTCCCCCCCTCCTCCCCCCCCGCCCCTCCCCTCCCCCTCCCCAAAAGCCGGCGCCCGGGCGGCCTCAGGCGGGCGGCGGGGGGCGGGCGGCGGCTCCCGCGGGCGCTGATGCGGCGCCGGCACCGGCCGGGGCTCCGCGATGCCGCCGCCGCGGGCGCTCTGGGCGCTGGCGGGCGCCGCGCTCTGCTGCCTCCTGGTGCTGCTGGTGCACGCGCAGCTGCTCCGCGAAGGTGAGTCCGCCGGGCCGGGGCCGGGCCGGGGCGGGGGGCGCAGCTGCTCCGCGAAGGTGAGTCCGGCCGTCCCGGGGCGGGGGGCGCGCTGGGCGCGGGGACTCTGCGGCCAGTGCGGGCCCACGCCGCCCCTGTGCCTCCCCTCCCGGCCCCGGTGCCTCCCCTCCCGCCCCGGCGCCTCCTCTCCCGGCCCCGGTGCCTCCCCTCCCGCCCCTGTGCCTCCCCTCCCGGCCCCGGCGCCTCCCCTCCCGGCCGGGCCGGGCAGCGCTTCCCCCGCGGGCTCGGCAGATGGCACCAGCGCTCCAGGCTGCCCGGCCGGCGGGCGCGGAGTCGAGGGCGGCGGGAGCCCCCAGGAGGCCCGCGCCCCGCACCCCCTCCCGGCTCCGGCCGCCTCCGGACCCGGCGGGAGCCCGGGGCCCGGGAGCAGGGACTCGGCCTGAGGGCGGCCCGCGCCAGCTCGGCTGTCCCGCCGGCGCCTCTGGCGCGGGCCCCGGGCCCCTGGGCTGGGCCCGGTCGGGGTGCACACGGGGCCCAGGCCTGGCAGCTGCAGGCGGCTCGGCTGGGCGGCCCTGCTCCTGGGCCCAGGGCGCCTGCAGGGGCTGGCAGGTGGGTGCTCACTCCGGGACCCTGGCCGCTCTGCAAACTTCCTGGTCCCGGCCGCCCGGTGCTCGCGGGGCCCCCAGCCGGCCCTCGGAGCAGCCGCCTCGCCGCCCACGCTGCCCGCCCGGCGGTGCTGCCAGAGCGTGCCCTCCCCCGGCCGTGGCAGAGGGACTGGTGTGGCCGGGCGCAGGCAGAGCCTCATTAGTGCGGGTCCTGCGAGGCAGGTTTGCAGCCTCCAGCTGCTGCCTCCTAATTAACGGGCTGCTGGCTCAGAGGCCAGGGGCTGCGGTGGGAGGCCAGCCCGGCCGGTCACCTGCCTCGCTGCCTGGCCCCTTCCCCATCGCGGTTTGGGTCCCAGCCCCGAGGGAGAGGCGGCCGCCCGGGAGCTGCTGCAGGCCTGGCTGCTCTGCTCTGAGGCCCCCCCCCTCCCCCCGGCTCCCTGCCCGTTCCCGGACAGCCTGCTTCTGGGGTTGGGGTCGCCTGGGGTTGGCCAGTCCACAGAGGGCTACGCTCGCCGGTGTCCAGGGAGCCTGACCCACCTGATTTGGGCCACACGCTCCCCCCGCACTGACCTTTCCCTTCGGGGTCCCCTTGGGAAGGGGAGTCCGCGGCGCCGTGTGGGGCAGTGGCCCCGACTCAGCCGTGGCCGTGAGAGGACGGGGCCGGCTGCTGGCGGCTGCTGCCCGGGGCTCCCGGCGTGGGAGCTGATGGGAGCCGGTCCCCGGTCTCCGGTGGCGAGTTTGGTCGGGGGAAGGAGGTCTGCCTGCTGGAGCGGCGAGGGCAGGGGGCGGGGAGTGTGTGCGGAGGCGGGTGCTCTCCGGGGAGCCTGTGCGTGGGTGCGAGCCCTCGGGGAAGCCGGCTGTTCACCAGGAGCACCCTCTCAGGTCCTCGCTCGGGGACGGGGACGGGGACGGGGCTGGAAGGGAGGCGGTCGGGAGCAGGTGCCCGCGGAGGGCTCCCCAGGGGGGCCCAGCACCTGGCCGAACAGCCCCCGAAGGCCCTCGGACGGCCGGTCCACCCTGGAGGTCTGGGGACCGAGCCCCTCTGTCCACGCTCCCAGCCAGGACGGCGGCCCCGTATCCTCGGAGACGCCCCTCCTCCCCAGGGCTCAGGGGCCCAGGCAGGCCTGGGGGAGGGTGGGGGCTGCCCTGGTCCCCGGGGCCCTGGGCTGCGGGCTCCAGGCCCCTCAGGTCCAGCGGCCTTGCTGGCCAGCGGGGAGCGGAGGAGGGGGAGGGAGCCGGCGGCCGCGGACAATCGGGACTTGTTGTCTGCGGGGAGTGGGAAGGAGCTGTTGGAATCGCGTTTCCGCGCCTGGTTTGTTCGGGGTAAGAATGGGGGACGCAGGGAGCTGCTGGTACACACTCCGCCTTTGTGTGGAGATGCAGGTCACCCCGGCTAACCCGCCCCTCCGGCCAGTCCGTCCCCGTGTTCGGGGTGAGTGGGCGGTAAGCGCAGAGAGGGCCATTGTGTCCCCTGGGCCGCGGCCTCGCAGCCTGGCCGGGCAGGCAGGAGCCCCGCAGGGCCGCGGGCGGGTGTGGGGCCGCGGCGGGTGTGGGGCCGCGGCGGGTGTGGGGCCGCACGGGGTCTGCCCGTCCCTCGCGTGCCCCTCGAGACACCCGCCCCCCCACCCCCCACCCGTGCTTGTCCTCTGCCAGCAGAGCCCGTCCTGCCGGGCACGGAGACGCGTGTCTGTGAACCACAGGAACGCGGGGGCCCGCGTCCGGGGGACCGGGTCTGAGCCGCTGCCTGGTGCAGAGGGAGCCGCGCACCTGTGAGGCGGCCGGCGGGAAGCCAGCCTCCGTGTCCTTAGCTGTGTTTGGGCTCAGAACGCGGAGCGGCGGCGACAGCTGGGCTCTCGCCCCCCTCTTCAGAGGCCCCGTGTGCCTCTCCCGTCCCCCGGATCACAGCGCCGTCAGATCTCCGTGTACTAGCACCCGGGGAGGCGTGCAGGGAGCAGCAGGGCAGGGAGCTCTCTGAGCCCCCGGCAGCGCCAGGCGCACGGCTGGTGGAGTCAGCAGGCCCGGCTTCCCTCCCTGTACCTCCCGGCGATGCTGCGGGCAGGGCGGCCCTGAGGGGCACACTCCGCGGGGGCCCTTTGTTGGTGCAGAGAATCCCGGCAGCTGTGACCTGAGCTTATGTCCAGGTCTCCTGGTCTCAGGATGTCCCTGTGTCTTCAATGTCCCTGAGTCCGGGTGTCCCGTGTCCGGGTGTCCCGGTGTCCGGTGTCCCATGTCCGGGTGTCCCGTGTCCCGGTGTCCCGTGTCCCGGTGTCCCCGTGTCCGGGTGTCCCCGTGTTCGGGTGTCCCGTGTCCGGTGTCCCGTGTCCGGGTGTCCCGTGTCCGGGTGTCCCGGTGTCCCTGAGTCCGGGTGTCCCGTGTCCGGTTGTCCTGCGGGCCCCTGGCAGGGCCTGTGGGCGCCGCCGTCGGTGGGAAGGGCGAGGCAGACGGTGAGGCGGACGGCGGGCAGGCTCTCCGGCTCTGGCCCAGCTGTGCTCAGCCTGCCCCTCGGAGGCCCAGGCGCTGGGCTGCTCCGGCCCCTCCCATCCTCTGCTGCCTCCTCCCCCCCAGACGCAGGGCTCGGCCGGGCTGCCACTGACACCGGGTCTGGTGCTCCGGCTGCATGTGGGGGGCCGGACCCGGGAGCCAGAACCCAGTGCGTTCCCAGCCCGTGTGCGGGAACGGCCGCAGGGAGGGAGGGAGTGAGACGGACAGCATGATGGTCACCGGCTCCTCTCTCACTCGCTGCCACTCCTCAGGGGCCGAGACCGCGCGCCCCTCCCTGACCGGTGCCTCCCGGTGACCGTCCTCAGGGACTGAGACCGCGTGTCCCTCCCTGACCGGCGCCTCCCGGTGACCGTCCTCAGGGACTGAGACCGCGTGTCCCTCCCTGACCGGCACCTCCCGGTGACCGTCGTCAGGGGCCGAGGGGTGACCGTCCTCAGGGACTGAGACCGCGTGCCCCACCCTGACCAGCGCCTCCCGGGCTCTGGCCGCTGGCCGCTCGGCTGAGGTGCTGGCGCGGGGTGACCGGTCGGAGGAGACGGGCCCCGCGGCCATGCCCGGCCATCGTCCGTGTGAGCAGGAACCGGGGGGCTGGGCTCCCTCCCCCCCCCCCCCCCCCCCGAGCCCGTGGGCTCTCACCTGCGTGCACACGCGGTGCTGGGAGGCTCCAGGAGTGGGGGCACAGGGGGCCGCCGTGGCCTGGAGACCTGCTGCTCAGGCTGAGGGTGTCGCAGGCTGTGGGGCCCCGTGGTGCTGGCAGCGCCCGCTCCCTCACCGCCCTGCCCTCTGACACCGGAGCCTCTGCCTCCTTTCACTCTCCCCTCCCTTCGGGGACAGACCGGCCTGCCCGGTCCCAGGAGCTCGAGTGCAGCCTGGGGGCCCCGGGGCAGCGGGGTCGGGGTGGGGGGAGACCCCAGGACAGCCACAGGCCCCGGGGAGGGCGCTGCCGGGGACCTGCTGGGAGGCGGGCCCAGGCCACGCCCCGCCCTGACCCGTGGGTGCCCGTGCAGAGGTGGGGAGCCCTGCAGCCTCTTGCACGCCCTTTGCAGACCGGCCTCCGCCCGGAGCGGCTGGGGCTGTTAGCCATCCCCTCCCGCTGCTCGCCGGAGCGGCCTCGGCCTCGGTTCCCCAGAGGAGCCGCCTCGCTGAGCACAGGCTGTGCTTTGCAGAACCTTAAACCCGCCTTATCACAGCCCAGTGATGTGTGACGCGGGCGTCGCCATGGAGACGCGGTGCTGTCGGAACAGGTGTTTTCTGAGCACCTACTGCGTGCTGCCTGGCAGCCGGCTCACCGGGAGAGGCAGGTGGGCCGCCGTCCGCGCCGCCCGGCCCCGGAGCGTGGCAGTAGCCGGGGTGGGAGGGGGTGGCGTGCAGTCCGCCCGAGGCTCCTGGTCCCGCCGGGGCCTCTCGGCAGCCGGACTCAGGGCCGCCCTGTGACGGGAAAGGACGTGGGCCTGGCGGCTCCCTGGGTGCCGCCGAGGACCAGGCCGGGAGCTGGGGGCCACGGGGCTGCCTCCGCTCCGGGGTGGGAGGTCCAGGCCGGCCGAGGGGTGGGGAGACCCCTCCAGCCCCGCCAGCCCCCGGGACCAGCAGCGCCTGTGCCCTCGGTCCCCTGGCTCCCCTCCCTGCCTCAGTCTCCCCTTCTCTCCGGTGTGGACACCCCCCCAGGCCCAGGAGGGGTTCCCCTGGAAGTCCCTCACTCCGTCTGCAGGACACTCACCCCACCCAAGGCCGCTCCCTGAGGCTCAGGTGGACCCCTCTTTGGGGACCATCGTCAGACCCCCACGGGGTGAGGGGGCCCCCAGGGCCCAGACCCGGATGGCAGATCGGAGAGCCACAAGCTCGGCCCTTCGCCCCGTAGGCCCCTTCCCTCGCGGTTTTGGGTTCCCCGGGCGGCTGGGCCAGGCAGTCTGTAGGACATGGAGTGACGATGGGTGCCGATGGGTGACGATGGGTGCCGATGGGTGACAGAGTGGCTTCCTCCCTCTCGGGGACCCAGTTGCTGGAAGGGGCTGCCCGGGGAGGCCCCTGCATCCTGCGTACACGTCGCTGTTGATCCTCTCCCTTCCTGACGCGCTCCCGGGCGCTAACCCGCACCCCCTGCCCCGTCGCTCTC
Source organism: Pipistrellus hanaki (assembly GCF_964339955.1). Taxonomy (NCBI): domain Eukaryota; kingdom Metazoa; phylum Chordata; class Mammalia; order Chiroptera; family Vespertilionidae; genus Pipistrellus; species Pipistrellus hanaki. The sequence continues at coordinate 318,652 of NW_028182305.1, forward strand.
AGCCGCTGTGTGTGCGCTGAGCAGGGAGCCGAGACGCAGAGCGGTCACCGCGTTCCTGCCCGTCTTCGCTATGGGGGGGGGGGGGGGCGCGTGTGAGCAGGGCACAGGGTGTGAGGAACCTTCTAGAACGGGAAGCGGCTCCTCCAGGGTGGAAAGCACCGGCAGAGGCACAGGAGCAGGACAGGACTCCAGGCCTGGCTGTGAGCTCCTGGGTCCTGCCCCCGGCCCTCTGAGCAGAGCGCACCTCCGGCCACAGCCCTGCGCCCCCCGGCCCCCGGCCCCGACCCTGCGCCCCCCGGCCCACAGCCCTGCGCCCCCCGGCCCCCAGACCCCGACCCTGCGCCCCCCGGCCCTCAGACCCCGGCCCTGCGCCCTCCCGGCCCTCAGACCCCGGCCCTGCGCCCTCCCGGCCCCCGACTCTGCGCCCTCCCGGCCCTCAGACCCCGACCCTGCGCCCCCCGGCCCTCAGACCCCGGCCCTGCGCCCTCCCGGCCCCCGGCCCTGCGCCCTCCCGGCCCCTGGCCCTGTACCCTCCCGGCCCTCAGACCCCGGCCCTGTGCCCTCCCAGCGTGCAGCCCTGTGCCCTCCCGGCGTGCGGCCCGGGCATCCCCGAGCTGTGATTAGTGCCGGGTCTCCCAGGATCACCACGGTGGCGCCAGCCTGATCCTTTAAGAACCGAGATCAGCCCCAGCCGCAGCGGAGGCCCAAGCCAAACAGATTAGACTCCTGCTCACTGTCCTGCAGCCTCATTACGTGGCCGGATTATACAGAAACCTGTACGTGGGAGAACGCAGTCACAGGACGTGGCTGTCATAGGACGGGGCTGTCACAGGACGTGGCTGTCACAGGACGTGGCTGTCACAGAACGGGGCTGACACAGGACGTGGCTGACAGGACGGGGCTGACACAGGACGTGGCTGACACAGGACGTGGCTGTCACAGGTCACAGGACGTGGCTGACACAGAACGGGGCTGACACAGGACGTGCCTGACACAGAACGGGGCTGACACAGGACGTGGCTGACACAGGACGGGGCTGACACAGGTCACAGGACGTGGCTGTCACAGGACGGGGCTGTCACAGGTCACAGGACGTGGCTGTCACAGGATGGGGCTGACACAGGACGGGGGCTGACACAGGGCACAAAGGGGTCAGGCTCCCTGAGCTGCAGTCCCCCAATGTTCATTCTATTATATACACACTAGAGGCCCGGTATGTGAATTTGTGCACCAGTGGGGTCCCTCATCCTGGCCTGCAGGATCAAACCAAACACTCCCCGAGGGGTCCCAGATTGTAAGAAGGCACAGGCCAGGCCGAGGGACCTCACTGGTGCATGATCGGGCCGGGGAGGGACCACGGGAGGGCTCCAGGGCGTGTCCAGCACACCTTGCTCAGTCTGATTGGCCGGACCCCAGCAGCAAACTAACCTACCAGTTGGAGCATCTGCCCCCTGGTGGTCAGTGCACATCATAGCGAGCGCTTGAGCGGACTTAGCATGTCATTAGCGTATTGTACTTTGATTGGTCGAATGGACAGATGGGTGACCGGACAGGTAGCATATTAGGCTTTTATTACATGGGACATATATTTATTGACGTCAGGGAGGAAGCGGGAGAGAGAGGAACCTCAGTGGTGAGCCGCGAGGGTGTGTGTCACGCTCAGTGACGTAGCCAGCAGAGGGGCACGCACAGGAGCCGCAGGCACAGAGACAGGAAGTGGGGGCCCGGGCGGGGGCCAGGGAGCCGGGGGGGGGGGGGGGGTGTTTATTGGAGACGATGGTGGACGGCTGCACACGGAGCGGGTGGGTGATGGCTGAGCCGAGCTGGAAGCGGGAGACGGGATTCCGTGTGTGACATCAGAGCCGAAGAGCTGTCTGCTGGAGTGTCACCGTCTAAAAAGCACGGCTCTGTTTGTTAACACTCACTGATTCCAGAGAGGAAGGGAGGGAGCGAGACACACCAGGAGGTGAGAATCACGGACCGGCTGCTCCTGCACACCCCCACAGGGGTGGAGCCGGTAACCCGGGCCTGGGCCCTGACCGGGGACTGAACCCTGACCTCCTGGTTCCTGGGTCGATGCTCACACTGGCCGCGGGATTGAAAGATGCCCAGTGCCTGCACCCACCCCACAGCCTCACAGAGAGCAGCTTCGCCAGAGGGAATGCCTGCATCTCCTCCCTCCCTCTGTCCCTCCCCCCCTCCCCTCCCCTCCCCCCCCCTCCCGCTCTGTCCTCCCCGCGAATCCGTGGCAGCCTGTCTCTCTCGTCCCCGTGGCTCCTTCCGGAACATCGCCGCGCTGGGACCCCGCAGTGCAGACGCTCAGCCTGGCTTGTCGCTCAGTCCGCGTCCTCCCGCGTCCTCCCGCGTCTGCGAGCTCAGGCCTCCGCGTGCTCGCCCTGCGGACGGGCCAGGGCACCGTCCCGGAGGACACCCACCGCCGGGCGGCCGGGCTGGCTGTCCTGGGAGGGACACCGCGGTGACGTCCGTGTGCGGGGCCGTGTGCGGGGGCCGTGTGCGGGGCTGTGTGCGGGGTCCGTGTGCGGGGGCCGTGTGCGGGGCCGTGTGCGGGGTCCGTGTGCGGAGCCGTGTGCGGGGCCGTGTGCGGGGTCCGTGGTGCGGGGCCGTGTGCGGAGCCGTGTGCGGGGCCGTGTGCGGGGGCCGTGTGCGGGGCCGTGTGCGGGGGCCGTGTGCGGGGGCCGTGTGGCGGGGCCGTGTGCGGAGTCCGTGTGCGGGGCCGTGTGCGGGGGCCGTGTGTGGAGTCCGTGTGCGGGGGCCGTGTGCGGGGCCGTGTGTGGAGTCCGTGTGCGGGGCCGTGTGCGGGGCCGTGTGTGGAGTCCGTGTGCGGGGCCGTGTGCGGGGCCGTGTGCGGGGGCCGTGTGCGGGGGCCGTGTGCGGGGCCGTGTGCGGGGGCCGTGTGCGGGGCCGTGTGTGGAGTCCGTGTGCAGGGCCGTGTGCGGGGGCCGTGTGTGGAATCCGTGTGCGGGGGCCGTGTGCGGGGCCGTGTGTGGAGTCCGTGTGCGGGGGCGTGTGCGGGGGCCGTGTGTGGAGTCGTGTGCGGGGGCCGTGTGCGGGGCCGTGTGTGGAGTCCGTGTGCAGGGCCGTGTGCGGGGGCCGTGTGTGGAATCCGTGTGCGGGGGCCGTGTGCGGGGCCGTGTGTGGAGTCCCGTGTGCGGGGCCGTGTGCGGGGGCCGTGTGTGGAGTCCGTGTGCGGGCCGTGTGGACACGCTTCCACTTCAGTGAGGGTGAGCTCCAGGGAGGCGACTGCTGGTCGCACAGGAGAGCCCCCCCAGCTGACCCTCCAGGTGACCCTCCCAGGTGACCGTCCCCGGTGACCCCTCCCAGTTTCCCTCCCCAGTGACCCTCCCCGGTGACCTCCCAACTGACACTCCCAGCTGACCCTCAGGTGACCCTCCCAGGTGACCGTCCCCTGTGACCCCTCCCAATGACCCTCCCCGGTGACCTCCCAGTTGACCCTCCAGGTGACCCTCCCCGATGACCCTCCCAGCTGACACTCAGGTGACCCTCTCAGCAAACCTCCAGCTGACCCTCCCCGGTGACCTCCCAGCTGACCCTCAGGTGACCCAGCTGACCCTCCAGGTGACCCCCCCCAGTAGACCCTCCCAGCTGACCCTCCAGGTGACCCTCCCAGCTGACCCTCCAGGTGACCCTCGCCCCAGCTGACTGCCCAATGCAGCCACCGTCGGTCACCCTCCTCCCAGCTGGAAGCCGGTCGGCCGTGGGGTGCCCGGGGACCTTACCTGGTCAACCCCAGGTGCCCGGCCACGTGGGAGAGGGTTGTCCCAATGCCCATCCGAGTGGGAGCCCCAGTCCTCCCTGGGAGCCACCAGTTCTGGGTGACTGTCCACAGGGCGGAGGCGGAGGCGGAGGCAGAGGGGAGGGGAAGGGGAGGCGGAGGGGAAGGGGGAGGCGGAGGGGAAGGGGAGGCGGAGCGGAGAGCGGGCAGCTGTGCCTGCAGCTGCCTTCTGTCCTGCGGCCCGGAAGGACAGGCCAGGCCAGGTCTCGGGCTCCCGTGTGGGCGCTGCTTCCCGGGGAAGTCCCGCTGCCCCTGGCGGGGGGGGGGGGGGGGGGGGTGGGCGCTCGGTTCCCGTGTCCCAGGCCGGCCCCTCACGGTGGCTCCGCCCGTCAGAGCCCAGATCCCTCAGCCCTCCAGGCGGCCCGGGTCGGCTGGCTCCAGAGCCAGGGCCCTGGCTCCCCACGGCCGGGCAGGCGATGAGGGACAGTGTCCGCTGAAAGGGTGAGACTGTGGCGTCAGCACCACGGACAGCGCCGGGGGCGGGGGTCCTCAGGCCTGGCCCCAGGGTCGCGCCCCGCGGGGCCGGGTCCTCCCTGTGGCACCCTCCCCGGAGCCGGCCAGGGGCCGCGCGGGAGAAGCCGGCCGCGGTCTGCGTGGCGGGTCAGTGGGCACAGACTCGGGGTCTCGTGGGGCTTGTTCCCACGCTGACGTCTTCGCGGCGGTCTTCGCGGGCCGCGGGCTGTCTCCGGGCGGTGCTGCCGGCCCACGGCAGCAGCTTCCGACCACACCACCGGCAGGCCGGGCGCGGGCAGATGCCACGTGTGCCCCGGCCTCCACGCTACCCAGGCTGCCACGCCCTGCAGCCCTTCCCGGCAGGAGCGCGTGTGTCAGCACCGAGCACTGGGCCTCCGGGCTCCCTCTGGCCTCCCCTGCTCCCGGCGCGGCCCCTCCAGGCCCAGAGGCCCGCCCGCAGCCCACGTGGGACCGGCTCCTAATGAGGCTCCCGTCTGAGCTCCACGCGGGTCCCCAGGGCCCCTCTCCTGCTGGGGACCCGCCCCAGGCACTGCTTCCGGGTCAGCGGCTCCTGCCCCCGCCCTCGGCCCCGCAGCCGGCGCGGACACCCTCCACGCCTGTCAGACCTCGTCAGCTCCGCCGGGCCGTCAAACGGGAGTGTCTGCGCTGAGGACACGTGGGGGGGGCGGGGGGGGAATCCAGGAGACAGGGTTGGGAGATGTTGCTGGGCCTGGGTCCCGGGTCCGAGGATGGCGTGGTGGAGCCGGGGCGGAGCTGGTGGGTGTGGTGGCGTTTGCCCCCTAGCTCCCAGGATCAGGTCAGCACCTCTGCCAGCCCCCGAGGCCGCCACTGCGCAGGGGGGAGGGCGTGGGGGGCCTGGGGCAGGCACGGGGGGGGGGGGGGCGGGACAGTCTGCACTGAACCAGCCGGACACCAGGAATGAGGGATGGAGGGGTGGGCAGGGCGGGGCTGGGAGAGGGGCGCCCGGACAGACCCTGTGGCGCCCCCTATGGCGGCTCCGGCCCGGGCGGCGTCCCACAGCGGGTGCCGGAAGGTGGCTCGTTAGCCGGGGTGGGGGTTGGGGGGGTGGGTGGGGAGGGGGGGCCGGGAGGGGTGGGAGAGGGGGGTCACAGGCCCGCCGTTTGCTCAGTCATTCAGCAGCCGGGGCTCAGCGCGAGCCGGGCCCCGGAGGAGGCCCCGCCGGCACTGCCCACCGAGGAGCCCGCGGTCAGCGGAGGGGGGGCGGCGAGGACCAGGAATAGCTCCGTCACCCCGGAAACCCGAAATAGCAGCGGCCGGACGGCGCCCACACAGCCGCCACCCACACCAGGCAGCCCTGGGCCTCCCCATCCTCCGCCCCTGGCCCCTGCAGACCCGACCCCCATCCTCCGCCCGCGGCCCCCACAGACCCGACCCCCATCCTCCGCCCTGGCCCCCGCACACCCGGCCCTGGCTCCCGGCTCCCGGCCCCCCACAGACCCGACCCCTGTCCTCTGCCCGCAGCCCCCCGCAGACCCGGCCCCCGTCCTCCGCCCGCGGCCCCCGGCTCCCGGCCCCCGCAGACCCGGCCCCCGGCCCCCGGCTCCCGCGCCTCTGAGCCCCACGCTGCCCCGAGCAGCACCCTCGGCCTCCCCGGCCTCCGAGTCATCCTCCTGTTTATTTACGTGTCCGTGTGTGTCTGCCGTGTTCCGAGCACAGCGTGTAATTGTGTGTAATTAGCCCAGGCCTCGGGGCGGCGCCGGGTGTGGCTGTGGACGGGAGGGGCCGCGCTGACCTGTGCTGTCCACTCACAGCTCCCGGGCCGGGCAGGCGTGGGGGCCGCTGCGGACGCTGCACCCAGTGCCCCCCCCCCATGCCTCATCCTGCCCTGGACCGGCTCTGGGCAGACGGGGGTGACACAGTGACAGTGTGGGGGCCAGTGAGCCGCCTGGCGGGGGGGGCGAGGGGAGGCGGCGGCCAGCACCAGGACTGCCTCCTGCACCGCCTCCTGCCCATCACCTCCGCCCCTGTCTATGCCCAGCGCATGGGCAGCCCCATCCCCCTCCCATGTGACCGTGGGCCGCCCAGCCGGGAGGTGGCCCAGGTGCAGGCTCTGCTCCCTCAGTGCGCCCAGGGCCAGCGCACAGTAGGTGCTTCCTGCTGGCTGAGGGGCGGGCAGAGCCAGGCAGGGAGGGCGGGCCTCCGCGGGCAGCTGTGCGTGTGAAGCGGGGCTGCGTGGCCGACCAGGACCCCGGAGGGGCTGGGCTCACATGGGGGGGGCGCACAGGCTGCCTCAGGCCGCTGGGTGGGGAGGGGGGCGGGGGACACAGGCTGCCTCAGGCCGCCGGGCGGGGGGGGGGCGGGGGACACAGGCTGCCTCAGGCCGGCGGGGGGGGGGGGCGCACAGGCTGCCTCAGGCCGCCGGGCGGATAGGGGGGGGGCGCGGGATGGCAGCTTGTCAGGGGGGAGGGGGCGTGGCAGCTGGTCTCCAGGCAGCCGCTCAGCCCACCCTCTGCTCTCGCAGGTCAGCTGGCCGCCGGCACCTGTGAGATCGTGACCCTGGACCGGGACAGCAGCCAGCCCCGGAGGACCATCGCCCGGCAGACGGCGCGCTGTGCCTGCAGGAAGGGGCAGATCGCGGGCACCACCAGGGCGCGGCCCGCCTGCGTGGACGGTAGGAGCCACGGACTGAGAGGGCCACGGGGGCTGCGTGGGGGGGTGCGCCTGTCCCCGATGCCCGCTGGGCCGGGCCGGGGGCTGCCGGTGTCGCCCGGCCCGATGGGCCCTGGGGCGGCGTTGGCTGTGCGTGTGGGTGGGGCGCGGGGGAGGGGCTGGGAGCGGTCCCCAGCGAGCTCTCGGGCCTCACTAGCCGGCAGGCTGGTGTGCCCTGTGCTGCTGTGAGCTGTGTGTGGGGGGGGAGGGGGTGTGTGCTGTCTGCAGGGGCCGCTGTGGTGCCCGAGTGTCTTGCTCCCGTAGTCCCCGCGCTCCGCTCCTCCCGGGGGTCTGGCGGGCGGGCACCCTCGGGCGCTGAGGAGGAGCCGGGAGCGGGTGCCAGGGCGGCAGGCCCTCCCCCGCAGGCAGCTGTCGGAGGGCGCGGTGAGCGTGGCCATGCGCAGGCGGGGAGGCTCCCCGCTGAGGCGGTGCGGAGGGCGGCCGCTTACCTCGGAGAGGAGACACCGTGCTCGGCGAGGCCGTCAGGCGGTGGCTGTTGCTGAGCTTCAGGGCGGCAGGGGTGTGTCGGAAGAGTCGCAGAGTTTGCTTTGCAGGAGGCAGTCCGCACATGAGCTGGGAGGGGTCCTGTCGGTGTCTTTCCGGAGCCTGTGCACAGGCTGAGCGCAGCGTCTGGGGTGCTCAGGAGGGGCCTGGCGGGCGGGAGGGCACTGTCTCTGATGGAGACCCCGCGCTGTGCGGACCGCAGGGAGGAGGGCACGGAGGCTGTGGCGGGGAGAGTGGCTCCCCGGCCTGCGGGGGGGCAGGGGCTGTGTGAACGGGGAGGTCCCGTCGTGGGGCCAGTCACTAGGGCCTCTCGAGGCGTGGGGGCCACGGCGGAGAGGGGAGGCCTTCCCGTCCTGTCGGCGAGACGCGCGGCCACCCTCGGGAGCGGCGCTCGGGGCGTCTGTGGGAGCGGGGCCCCTGAGGGGCGTCTGTGGGAGCGGGGCCCCCAGGGCGTCTGTGGGAGCGGGGTCCGTGGGAGCGGGGCCCCCGAGGGCGTCTGTGGGAGCGGGGCCCCCGAGGGCGTCTGTGGGAGCGGGGCCCCCGGGGGGCGTCTGTGGAGCGGGGTCCCCCAGGGCGTCTGTGGGAGCGGCGTCCGTGGGAGCAGGGTCTGTGGGAGCGGGGCCCCCGAGGGCGTCTGTGGGAGCGGGGCCCCCAGGGCGTCTGTGGGAGCGGGGCCCCCAGGGCGTCTGTGGGAGCGGGGCCCCTGAGGGGTGTCTGTGGGATCGGGGTCCCCGAGGGCGTCTGTGGGTGCGGGGTCCCCGAGGGGGAGGGTCTCCGGGAAGGCGGTGCCCGGCAGCTGTGAGGGCATAGCGGGCGTGTCTGCCGTGGCGAGGCCGCTGGGTGCGGGTGTGGGTGTGGGTGCGGGTGTGGGTGCGGGTGCCGTGGTCCCGGGCGCGGAGTGCAGGGCTGTGCGTCCCCTGGGGAAGCACCGGCAGGTGTGTGTGTCCTGGGGGGGTGGGGGGGGTGATGGCGCTTCGAGGTGGGGAAGGCCAGCTCCTGGCCCATCTCGCCCGCGGCTCCGGCTCCGGCGGTGCGGTCTCCGAGCTGACGGCTCCTTCCCGGCCCGGTGGGGGCAGGGGGAGGCGCACACAGACCCAGGCCCCTGCCTCCCCTCCCGGCCTCATTAGCGCCGAGAGCTGCGCGGGCGGGGTCACGGTGGAGACTGACTTAATTGGGGTCTGTTCGTCCGCACACACGGCTGCGCCCCTCTCCCCGAGCCCCAAATTAGAGCCTGCCCGCCCGCCGGCGTCCGGGGAGGCCACGCCAATTAGCCGTTTCTGCTCTGTGGGCACTTTCCGGCGGCCACTAATCTAATCCCCGCTCCTCCGTGTTTCCGCTCCGTGAGCACCATCTGTTCCCTCGCGCGCGGGCCCGTCTGCGAGAGAGGACACGGCCACGCCGGCGGGCGGGTCTGGGGGGCCGGGTGCGTGGGGATCCACGCTGGCTCCGTGGTTAGGGACACGGCCACGCCGGCGGGCGGGTCTGGGGGGCCGGGTGCGTGGGGATCCACGCTGGCTCCGTGGTTAGGGACACGGCCACGCCGGCGGGCGGGTCTGGGGGGCCGGGTGCGTGGGGGTCCACGCTGGCTCCGTGGTTAGGGAGACGGCCCAGCGGCCTCTGTGCCCGGCTCATCCAGGTACCGATGGACTCGCTGGCTGTTCCCTCACGCCCGTGTGCGTGGGGTAAACGAGGTGCCACGTGTGGGGCAGGAGCAGCGGGGGGCTGGCCCCCGAAACAAGGCTCAGCTGCCAGGAGAGGAGGCCACAGGCCCTGGGGGGGTGGTTCCTTGAAGGACCTCCCCTCTCCCAGACCCGGGAGGCAGTTCCTGGTTCCTCAGCCCAGGCCCGGCCATGATGGGACCCGGCCCCTCGGAGGGAAAGGCCGGGGCGGGCAGCCGGCACCCCCGTCTGCGGGGAAAGCGGTGCCGTCAGCACTCAGCAGAGTGTGTGGGTGTATGTTTAGACGTGTGTGTGTGTGTGTGTGTGTGTGTGTGTGTGGTGGGGCGTATGTGCATGTATGCATGTGTGGGTGTATGTTTAGACATGTGTGTGGTATGTGCTTGTATGGTATGTGTATGGTGTGTGTGCGCGCGCACGCGTGCGTGGGCATGTATGTGTGTGTATGGTGGGTGTGTGCGTGAGTATGGTGCATGCTTATGTGTGTGTATGTTTAGACGTGTGTGTATGGTGTGTGTGTGCACGTGCGCATGAGTGTGTGGTGTGTGCATGTATGTGTGTATGTTTAGACATATGTGTGTGTGTGTGCTTGTATGGTATGTGTATGGTGTGAGTGTGTGTGTGTGTGTGCGTGCTCGCACGGGTGTGTGTGTGTATGGTGGGTGTGTGCGTGAGTATGGTGTATGCGTGTATGCGTGTGTGGGTGTATGTTTAGACGTGTGTGTGTGTGGCCTCTGGCAGGTCCGCGGAGCTCCGTGCGAGGCCCAGCCCATGTGGCTCCGTCCCGGTTCGCCTGCTCTCTGGCCCAATAGGCCCGCCCCGCGCTGCCCCGGCTCGCGGTCACAGAACCGTGGTGAGATGCTCAAACACTGAGAACCGTGGGGAGATGCTCAGACACTGAGAACCGTGGGGAGATGCTCAGACACTGAGAACCTTGGTGAGATGCTCAGACACAGAACCGTGGTGAGATGCTCAGACACTGAGAACCGTGGTGAGATGCTCAGACACAGAACCGTGGTGAGATGCTCAGACACTGAGAACCGTGGTGAGATGCTCAGACACTGAGAACCGTGGGGAGATGCTCAGACACAGAACCGTGGTGAGATGCTCAGACACTGAACCGTGGGGAGATGCTCAGACACAGAACCGTGGTGAGATGCTCAGACACTGAGAACCGTGGGGAGATGCTCAGACACAGAACCGTGGGGAGATGCTCAGACACTGAGAACCGTGGGGAGATGCTCAGACACAGAACCGTGGGGAGATGCTCAGACACTGAGAACCGTGGGGAGATGCTCAGACACAGAACCGTGGGGAGATGCTCAGACACAGAACCGTGGTGAGATGCTCAGACACAGAACCGTGGTGAGATGCTCAGACACTGAGAACCATGGTGAGATGCTCAGACACAGAACCGTGGTGAGATGCTCAGACACTGAGAACCGTGGGGAGATGCTCAGACACAGAACCGTGGGGAGATGCTCAGACACTGAGAACCGTGGGGAGATGCTCAGACTCGCGGCCGTTACTGAGGGCGCTGTCTGGGGTCGCCCGGAGCTGGCGTGGACACCACGGCGCTGCCGCCCGCCCGGCACCGGGGGAGCAGGCCCCGCGCCCGGGGAGGAGGAAGTGAAGAAGCGGAGCCTGAACCCAGGAAACCAGGGAACCGAGCGCCGTTCCTCCAAAGACAGACGGAGTGAGCCGTTTTCATTCGGACCGAATAACAGGAGAGGAAGCGTTTCTAAGCTCACACTGTGAGGCTGGTGTTACTCCAACACCCAAGTGTCAGGCAAGGTCTCGCAGTAAAAGCACAATCTTGTGAACGGAGGCACGGATCTCGCCACAGGAGATGGCGTCCAGCCCGCGCCTGCCGGAGGGGGTCAGCACCACAGGGGCGGGGTCCTGGGGGGGGCCTGGAGGGGGTCCCGGGGGTGGGGTCCTGGAGGTGGGGGTGGGGTGGGGGTCCCAGGGGTGGGGTCCTGGGGGTGGGGGTCCCGGGGGTGGGGGTCCCGGGGGCGGGGGTGGGGTGGGGGTGGGGCGGGGGTGTGGTGGGGGTCCTGGGGGCGGGGTCCCGGGGGCAGGGGTGGGGTGGGGTGGGGGTGGGGCGGGGGGGTGGTGGGGGTTCTGGGGGTGGGGGTCCCGGAGGTGGGGGTCCTGGGGGCAGGGGTCCAGGCGGGGTCCCGGGAGTGGGGGTCCTGGGGTGGGCCGAGCAGCTAGCAGGAGAAATAAACTTGGAAGGAGGACCCGCACTCGCCGGCCGGCCTGACCTTTGCAGGAGCCCGGGGGACACGCACTCACACGCAGAACCCACACGGGCGCCCAGCAAGGCTGCAGGGCACAGTCGATCTGCGCCATCGAGCGATCGATCGATCGATCTGCGGAGTCGATGGCGCTCGGAAGCGGCTGCGTTTACAACAGCCTCAGAGGACAGACGGGGACGGGGAGCAGGGACGCCCCGCTGCCCGGAGCACACGGCGTCCGCGGGCGGAGCTGCCGAGAGCCTCCCGCGGCCAGCGGCCCCCCCCCCGGCCCTCCGCAGCCGGGCCGGACAGGACAGCCCTGCGTGTCTCCAGCACTGCCCAGGGCCCTGCCCTTCAGGCCTGGCACCAGCTGACACCACGGCTCAGCGCAGAGAGCGGAGCCGTGTCCCTGAGAGGAGGGGGAGAGGGGACGGGGGAACATGGGGCCACCAGGGCCCCTGGATCCGAGCGATGTCCCTCTGCCCTTGATGGTGTAGAGTCCAGTGCGCTGAGTGTCACCGCTGCTTAGACGTTTCAGTCAGCTGGTGGGGAGGGGAGTGTGGGGAGGGGTGTGTGGGGAGGGGAGTGTGGGGAGGGGCGTGTGGGGAGGGGCGTGTGGGGAGGGGCGTGTGGGGAGGGGTGTGTGGGAGGGGTGTGTGGGGAGGGGTTTGTGGGGAGGGGTGTGGGAATTCGCCCCTGGACTCGGGAGCTGTTCCCCCCACATGAGGGGGCCCGCGGCTGCAACTGGACCGTTAGCAGGGATGCCCTGAGCCGGGCCGGCACTGCCTCGGCCTCGGTCCCCGGGGCCCTGGTCCGTGGAGGTCCCGGGGGGCCAGGGTCCCGCACAGGGGCCTGCCCGGCGTCCCCGGGGCCCTGTTCCGTGGAGGTCCCGGGGGCCAGGGTCCCGCACAGCGGCCTGCCCGGCGTCCCCGGGGCGACCTTGTGGAGGGAGAAGAGGCTGCAGCCCAACCTGCCCGCCCAGTGGCTTCTGGGCCGAGTCCCAGAGATGGTCTAGGGCACAGGACACACAGCCCCCCTCCCTGAGCTTGGCCCCTCCTCCCTGAGCTTAGCCCCTCCTCCCTGAGCTTAGCCCCTCCTCCCTGAGCTTAGCCCCTCCCCCTACAGTTTAGCCCCTCCTCCCTGAGCTTAGCCCCTCCCCCTACAGTTTAGCCCCTCCTCCCTGAGCTTAGCCTCTCCCTGAGGCTTAGCCCCTCCTCCCTGAGCTAAGCCCCACCTCCCTGGCCTGGGCTCTGGGTGAGGACAGACTCAGAGCCAGGTCCTTTGTGGGCGGCCCTGGTGAGGGGCGAGCTGGGCCCGAGCCCCCACATCCCCCCCACACCTGGGAGCACAGCGGAGTCCACGCCCAGAGCAGGCCGCCTTTGATGAGCACAGCCCTCCCGCTCCTTTGATGTTTCCAGAGATTTCAAACTACATTAGACGCGACAGAACACCGCGCAGCGGGGCCCGGAGGGAACCTGTGATTTCGATCTGAGCACGGCTTTGATCATGCGATGGTGACGGGGAGCGTGCTGCCCCCCTCCGGCTCTGGGCAGGACAGAGGGCTGCTCTGCTGGTTTTGGGGTGCACGGGGCTTCAGGGTGCACTAGGTTTTGCGGTGCACCGGGTTTTGGGGTGCACCTGGTTTCCGGCGGGTGCACTGGGTTTCAGGGTACACCGGGATTTGGGGTACTCCGGGTTTTGGGGTTCATTGGGTTTGGGGGTACACCTGGTTTGGGGTGCACCGGGTTTTTGGGTGCACTGGATTCTGGGGTGCATCGGGTTTTAGGGTGCACCAGGTTTCGGGGTACACCAGGTTTTGGGGTACACTGGGTTTCAGGGTGCACCGGGTTTCAGGGTACACCGGGTTTGGGGTGCACCAGGTTTCGGAGTGCACTGGGTTTCAGAGTGCACCGGGTTTTGGGGTACACCAGGTTTTGGGGTACATTGGTTTTCGGGGTGCACTGGGTTTTGGGGTACACCGGGTTTCGGAGTACACTGGGCTTTAGGGTGCACCAGGTTTTTGGACACACCAGGTTTTGGGGTGCACCGGTTTTCAGGGTGCACTGGGCTTCAGGGCGCACCCAGCTTCGGTATGTACTGGGCATGGCCTCCTTCCTCCCCTTTTCCAGCTCAGAGGGTGGGAAGACACACTCCCAGGCCAGGGACCTGCTGGGAGCGCGGGGTGCCTTCTAGAAAGATCCGTCCGCTCTCTGGGCAGCAGGTTCCCGCAGTGAGTGAGCGTTGGAGAGACCAGGCGGTGACGGAGCCGCAGCTGTGCCGGCCGAGCGGCTCCGCGCCGAGGTGCTGGGTGTCTCCCAGGTGCCGGCCCCGTGGGGAGGACCGGAGGGCCCGACCGGGGCCACCCGACCGGGGCCTGAGCCGCCCGACCTGGGCCGAGCCGCCGGGCGGCCTCTGTGGCCACGGGAGGACCGGGCGTGGCTGGAGCCTCGGCCCCGTGGACGGGTGTGTGCTCACCTGTGGTCTGTGCCCGGCAGGGCGGGTGGTGAGCAGGGGCCAGGCAGCCCGGTGGGTGTGGAAGGGAGGGAGGGAGGGAGGGAGGGAGGAGGAGGAGGAGGAGGAGGAGGAGGCTGTGTCCGCACGGGGCTTCTGTCCACAGAAGCGGAGCGTCAGGTCATTCTGAGTCTGGAGTCATGAACACGCGGCTGCGAGTGCGTGTGCGTGTGCATGTGCGTGTGTGTGTGTGTGCGCGTGTGAGTGTGTGCGTGTGTGTGTGTGTGTGCGCGTGTGAGTGTGTGCGCGTGTGTGAGTGTGTGCGCGTGTGTGTGTGCGAGCGTGTGTGTGCATGTTCAGGTGGACACGTGTGCTCTTCATTAGGTGCTGCCTTCTCCCTCTCTGTGGCCTCCCGGCTGCGGTCACCCCCGGACGGAAGGGCAGTGGCTCCGGGCTGCGCCCCTCTGCCCCCTCGGCGGGGAGGGCGCCCGGCAGCACACGGTCAGGCCTGGAGCTGGGGGTCAGGCACACGGTCAGGCCCGGAGCTGGGGGGTCAGGCACACGGTCAGGCCCGGAGCTGGGGGGCGGGGGGTCAGGCACATGGTCAGGCCCGGAGCTGGGGGTCAGGCACACGGTCAGGCCCGGAGCTGGGGGGTCAGGCACACGGTCAGGCCCGGAGCTGGGGGTCAGGCACACGGTCAGGCCCGGAGCTGGGGGGTCAGGCACACGGTCAGGCCCGGAGCTGGGGGGTCAGGCACACGGTCAGGCCCGGAGCTGGGGGGCGGGGGGCCAGGCACACGGTCAGGCCCGGAGCTGGGGGTCAGGCACACGGTCAGGGCCGGAGCTGGGGGGCAGGGGGTCAGGCACACGGTCAGGCCCGGAGCTGGGGCAGGGGGTCAGGCACACGGTCAGGCCCGGAGCTGGGGGGTCAGGCAGGGCTCCGGGGCGGGACCGGCCCCCGGCTTTGGGAGGAGCCAGGGGTGACCTCCCAGGCACCGTCCCCGGAATGTGGCGCTTTACCGACTGCAGACGGCGCTCCTGTCCGCATCGGTGCGGCCGGATCCATGTTAATGCGATTAGGTGATCGCCGCTGCCCGCAGTGACCGGCCGCCCGCAGTGACCGGCTGCAAGGTGGCAGGAGGGCCAGAGACGGGGGCGGGGCCCAATTAGGAGGGGCAGGGCCCAGGGAGGAGGGGCGTGGCAAGGGGAAGGGCCTCAGAGGGGCGTGGCCCAATTAAGAGGGGCAGGGTCCAGGGAGGAGGGGCATGGCCAGGGTGGGGCCCAGGGGGGAGGGGCGGGGCCCTCAGAGAGGGGCGGGGCCGGGGAATGGGCGGGGCCAGGGAGGAGGGGCTTCCTGGCTGAGCTCCCTGTGTCCTGACCATCCAGGCCTGGCCCTGGGCCCCGCTTCCCGAAGCTCCATGAGTTCCATCCAGGAGCCTGATGTCAGAACCGCCTCCCCCCACCAGGGGATGTGGGTGCGAGCCGGTGGCCAGCCTCTGCACAGACCGGGCTGCAGACCCCAAGGCCCTCGGCCACCGCCGGCTGCAGAGCTGCCCCTGTCCCCGAGGCGCCGCCCCCACCGGAGACAGGAGGTGCCCACAGCGCCCCCGTCTGGGAAAGGCCGAGGGAGCCCCTCCCCTGTCCCTGGGCGTGGCGTGGGCGAGGGGCGTGCTGCAGGCCGGTCTGGCGGTGGGCGCGGCTCTCCTGGGCGCGAGGGGCCTTGGTTCACACCAGGAGCTACTGTGGAGGCTGGCGACGGAGAGGCCGGAGCCAGGCACCTGCCGGCAGGGCCTCTCCCCGGGACAGTCACCCCCTCACGGCCAGAGACTGACCCCAGCGCCGCTCCTGTGGCCACTGCAGCGGGAGGGGCTGCCTCTAGGGGCGAACTCCGTAAGGGAAGGGGTGTCCCCGTCTGAGTGAGGGGGGGCTGTCCCTTCCCACAGAGAGGAGGCCTCCCCCTGACCCGGAGTCCCCACCCCGCACGGAGCCCGGTGCCCCCGAACGAGGGGCCTCCCCGCCCACGCTGACTCACAGCGGCCGCCTCGCCCTCCCTCCCGCGTCAGCAGCTGCTGTCGTTTGTGGGAATCGGCGGGTTTCTCCCTCTCCCGCGTTCCTCAATCCCGATGGCCGAGGGGCAGGCCGCTCGGACGCCCTGTGCTCCTCTCCTCCGAGCTGCGTGCCCGCTGGCGCCCTCGCCGCGGTGCCCTCCGAGGAGCGCAGACCGGGCCTGCGAGCCGCGGCCGCCCGGGACCGTTCCCGCCGCCAATGCATCACGCTAATCAGAGGCCGTCTCGGAGATTAATCCATTCCACTGTAACTATTTAAAGGAAAAATAATTACCGAGACTGTTCTCACTCAATTATGCTGCCCGGAGTTGTAGGAAGAGAACGCAGTCCCGTTTGAAGGCGTAATCTGGGTTCTGCGGGTTTTTCTTTTCGGAGATGCCGGAGGTGCGGGGCGTGGGGAGAGACAGGCCCCTCTTCCTCCTGCTCGGGGGTATGGGGTGGGGTGGGCATCTCCTGTGGCCGGGCCCCGGAGCCCGGACCCTCGGGCGGCCCGGACCCTCGGGCGGCCCTGGGTGGGGCCTCCCGGCCGCCCTCCGGCAGCAGCACCCCGGCCGCTGGCCCTGCTCCGAGGCCCGTGGGCTCCCTCCCCGTGGAGCCGAGCATGGTGGGCGTGGCCTGGGTTTGTTTGCGTTTTCCGGACCCGTGACAGCCAGCCCTGCGGGCGGGGCGGGTGGACACGAGCCCCCCTCCTCCCCCAGGGCCCTGCACCCGGCACCGGCCAGCACCGGCCTGGCCCGTCCTCCTGGGTTCGCTCCTGATTCTCCTGGGCCCAGGGAGGGCGGCCGCCTCAGGATGGTGGCTCTGGGGCCACCAGTGCCCTCTGACCTCCGCCCCCTCCCCCCCCAGCTGGTACCTGAGCTTCTGGAGCAAAAAGGTGGGGGCCAGGGCCTGCTGAGCCTCACAGGGTGTCTGCAGGGGGCCTGCCTCCATCCTCACGCGGTAGATCCTTCCGGAACCCTGGGCGTGTCGGCCCCGCTGTGACTGGGTCAGCGAGTGTGTGTGTGTGACGTGCGTGTAGCCGTGCTTGTTCAGTGTCGACGCCCCTTTTCCATGAGTCGCCGGACCCCCGTCGGCGATCCGGGCGGCTGGGACGGCCCTGCAGGCCCCCGCGGAGGACCTGGTCCGGGGCTGTGAGGGAGGCAGCCAGCTCCCGCCGCCGCCGCTCGGTTCCGGCCGCCTCGTCTTTCCGAGCTGCCAAGTAAAGTAAGCAGATTCCTGTTAATGGGAACGAAGAGGCAGCTTGTCCCCCGGGAGCCCGCAGCCCGAGCAGCCAGGCCTGGGCGTGTGGGAGCCGCTGGTCCCCGAGCGCCCGCCTCCCGCACCCCTGCCCGTCCATCTGCCCAGACCATCAGCAGCCGCGGCCGACGTGTCCCGGGAAGCTCAGAGCCACAAGGTCACCCCGGCCCCCGCCCTCAGGTTTGGGGTGAGGGGGTCGGGAGGACCAAAGGGATGGGGCAGCTACACCACTCCAGTGCTCCCTGCACACGCCCGTGTCCTGGTCCCCACACGCCTGCTCCCTGCACACACCCGTGTCCTGGTCCTCACACGCCTGCTCCCTGCACACGCCGTGTCCTGGTCCCCACAGGCCTGCTCCCTGCACACCGGTGCTCCCTGCACACGCCGGGTCCTGGTCCCCACAGGCCTGCTCCCTGCACACCGGTGCTCCCTGCACACGCCGGGTCCTGGTCTCTCCGGCAGGTGACTCAGGCGGCTGGCGCAGGCCCTGGGGTGGGTGTTGCCCAGGAGCCCTCCTGGCCGAGGACAGGCCCCGGAGGCCCTGCTGCCCGTGTCCCTCTCGGCCCGCGGCCCCGGGGCTGCCCGGAGAGTGCGCCCCCCGCGGAGGCCCCGCTCGGCCCTCCTGACGGCCCCGCGGCGGCGGCCGCCGGTCCTCAGCCTCGGCCACGGAGCCGGCTGAGGGAGGGCCCCGCCCCAGGCTGACCTCCGTCGTTTTATTGTCATGTTGCAAGAATATAAGCAAGTCCTCATTAGACGACAAACTGCAATACGCTGAGACCCGTTTAAAAATTAACGCGAACACGACAACAAAACCAATAGGATCCAAACGGCAGCATCAATTTTACAGGCGACGCTGCCGCAGACACGGCTCTCACCGGCTCCCGCAGGGCCTCCTGCCCGACGGGGCCATGGGGCGGGGAGTGCAGGGCAGGGGGTGGGGGTGGGATGTGGGTAGGAGGCACAGGGGTGGGGGGGCGGGGCGGGGGTGCAGGATTTGGGGCAGGGGGTGCAGGGGTGGGGGGGCGGGGCGGGGGTTCAGGATTTGGGGCAAGGGGTGCAGGGGTGGGGGGTGCGGGGCGGGGTGCAGGGGTGGGGGGGCGGGGCGGGGCGCAGGGGTGGGGGGCGGGGCGGGGGTTCAGGATTTGGGGCAGGGGGTGCAGGGGTGGGGGGTGCGGGGCGGGGCGCAGGGGTGGGGGGGCGGGGCGGGGGTGCAGGGGTGGGGGGTGCGGGGCGGGGGTGCAGGATTTGGGGCAGGGGGTGCAGGGGGGGGCGGGGCGGGGGTTCAGGATTTGGGGCAGGGGGTGCAGGGGTGGGGGGTGCGGGGCGGGGTGCAGGGGTGGGGGGGCGGGGCGGGGGGCAGGGGTGGGGGGGCGGGGCAGGGGGTGCAGGGGTGGGGGGCGGGGCGGGGGTTCAGGATTTGGGGCAGGGGGTGCAGGGGTGGGGGTGCGGGGCGGGGCGCAGGGGTGGGGGTGCGGGGCGGGGGTGCAGGATTTGGGGCAGGGGGTGCAGGGGGGTGAAGGTGCAGGATGGAGGTGGGGTGTGCACGGTTCCCCGGACGTCCCACAGGCCCTGGCGCTGGGGGTCCCATGTCTCCCCGGAGGCCTGTTCCGGGGAATGGCTGCTGCGAAGGGCTGGTTCTGGGAGCTGGGGGCCGGGGAGGGGCCCAGAGCCCCCACAGGCCCTCACGAGGGGCCCTGGGAGCCCAGAAAGGGCCAGGTCCCCCGGCGGCCGAGCCCCGGGTCCTCACTGGGGAGAACCATGAGGCACGCAGGCCAGTGCCTGTGCGTGTACGCGGGCGAATGTATGCATGTGTGGACGTGTGTGCGTGGATGTGTGTGGTGAGCGGACATGTGTGGCATGTGCATGTGTGCTGTGTGGACGCGTGTGCATGTGTGAGGGGGCGGGGAGGGGGAGGCCAGGCTGGGCTGGTCCTGGGGCTGCACTGTCCTCTCAGAGGCCCGGGCGGGACTGACCTCTCTCCCGGGGCCTGGGGACGGCATGGGGACAGGCTGGGGGGCCCAAGCTCCCGGCCAGCCGTGGGGCCCCCGGGCTGTGACGCACGGTCGGCTGTGAGCGCCGCCCCGGCCTCAGCCCGGCCTCAGCCCGGCCCGCAGGCTCAGCACGGCCGCCTCCGGACTCGCTGCCGGCCAGAGCGGCCCGGGGTCCGGGCGGGGGAGGACATGAAAGGCCCTTTGTCCCGGCGGGGCCGGGGCCGGGGCTGTGCCTCCCCCAGGAAGTGGGCGGGCGGGCGGGACCAGCGCCTGGGCAGATAAAGGCGTGTGTGAGCGTGGCCTGCAGCGCCCCCTGCAGGCTGGCCGCGCACGCCTGTGCTCAGTGACGCTGTGTCCACTGCGTGTTCATTTTTCAAACACACCCACCGGCCCGCTGTGTGCCGGGCTGCACGCCTGGCTGCGGGTGCAGGTGGATGTACGTGCACATGTGTATGTGTGTGCACACGTGCTGTTTCACACGTTGGTGTTTCTGTGTTTACATGTGCACACACCTGTTTGTGTGCATTTTGTGACGTGTACGTGTGTGTGTGTGTGTGTGTGTGTGTGTACACGTACCATGCAGCCAGGCGCTGTGGCTGAGGCAGGACAGGACGCGGCAGGACATGGGGGCACGCCGTTGGCGTGTTGGGTGAGGGGCAGGTGCGTGAACACGGTCCATTCTGTCCTCACTCGGACCCGGCTCCCCGGCTCCCCCGGTGCCTGAGGACCCGTCCCTGCTGCTCCCCGTGGGCGCGGGGCCGGGCCGTGCGGTGTGCGTGGCTGAAACGCCACCCGGCAGCCGGTGGCACCCGCCGGGGGCTTGGGTGCTGAGCCCTGCGGGAGCCGGGCTGGGGAGCCGGGCTGGTGGGGGTAGCCGGGCTGGTGGAGAGAGCCGGGCGGGGGGGGGGGGGGCCTGAGCTGGTGGGGGGAGCTGGGTGGGGGGCTGGTGGGGGGAGCCGGGGGGTGCCTGTGCCGGTGGCAGCACTGACGCTGTCTCTCCCGCAGCTCGCATCATCCGGACGAAGCAGTGGTGTGACATGCGGCCGTGCCTGGAGGGCGAAGGCTGCGACCTGCTCATCAACCGCTCCGGCTGGACCTGCACGCAGCCCGGCGGGCGCATCAAGACCACCACGGTGCGCGGGGCGGCCGGCGGGGCAGGCGGCGGGGGGGCGGCCCAGCAGGGGCAGGCTGGTGCGGGGGCCGCCCGGCGGGGGGGGCGCGGCCATCCTGGGGGGCAGGCGGGGGGGGGAAAGGCCGTCCCGGGGGCTGGCGGGGGGGGGCCGGCCCGGCGGGGGCAGGCGGGGGGGGGGGGTCTGGCCATCCTGGGGGGCTGGCGTGGGGGGGGAGGCCGTCCCGGGGGCTGGCGGGGTTGGGGGGGCCCCAGCCGCCTGGGGGCACTTGGGGCCGAGTCCGGACGGAGGCCTCTCCAGTGGCAGCCCCAGCGCTGCGTCCGCCTCCCTTTGCCTGAAGCGGCCGGTCTGTGCCGATTCACACCTGATCGGAGGCAGCCGCCCGGGGAGGAACCCTCCTGGGTCTGGGCTGTCTGAGGCCAGAGAGGACGGTGCACGAGGGCTGGCCGGCCTCTTCCCCCCCCCCCCCCCCCCGCCCACCCTCCCCACTCCTCACCGCACCCTGCTCTCCCCGCCCCTTTCCCACCGCACCCCTCCCTCCTCCCCCCACCCCACACCCGTTTGGCTCCACACTGGATGCTGGGGTGCAGGATGGACCCCCCCGGCCCCCAGATCTCGGGGAGCAGCACCCCGGGACACCCTGCACGTGGCCCAGCACTTAGACTATAGGGGCTGCCCCAGCTGTGTGGCTCAGTGGGTAGAGCGTCGGGCTGTGGACTGAAGGGTCCCAGGTCCCACCCCCTGAAGGGGGGACCCTCCATGAGCGCCTGCCTGCCTTTAAATCGCCTGGTTTCTCAATGAGGAAGAGTGAAAACGAGTGACCGGAGCAGTGAAGAAGCCGCCTGAGAGAGAAAGAAGCAGCAGAGGAGGACAGTGAATGGAGGCGCCGGGTCGGCCGCTGCCTCAGGCGAGGCTGTGGGAGTGGGTCCCCGCCTCCCGCGCCTGGGGTTCGGGTGTGAGCCGGACGGTGAGCCCCGGGAGACGGCGACGCGGGGTCGGCAGGCGCTGGACACGTTCACCGCGCCCCCCCCACACCCTGGCTCGCTGCCCGGGTCCTTTCGGCCAGAGGGCCCCCCAAGGTGGACAAGGTCACGGCAGGTCACCTCGCTCAGCACAGCGCCCTCGGGGCCCGTGCACCTGCATTGTGTTGGGGGTTGGCGATAAATCGGGGGACCCGCCCCTGGAATGTGCACCCCCCATGGCGGCGGCGATGGGTCTGTGTCACCTGAACCTGAGAGAATCACAGCGGCTGCGTCCTGCCGCCCTAGAGGAGCCGCCACGCAGCCACGAAGCCACGCCGCCACGCCGCGGTCTGTGGGAGTGGAAGTCCGTTTCGATGTCTCAGGTCGGAGGGGACAGACCCAGCAGGACACGAAGGAGAAGCTCAGGGCCCCGGCGGACACCCTCTCAGTGCTCAGCATCGAGGACCGCGGACCTGCCGCCCCCAGGCAGAGGCGGGGCCTGGGGGGCCGGCGCCCCCGGAGGCCCGAGCCCACGGCGGGGAGCAGGCCCCTCCCTCCTGGGGCCGGGTCACCCCGCGGCTGCGTTGGGGAGACGGCACAGCAGCCGCCTGCAAGCTCGGCGCGAGGACACGGCACCGGCGTCGCCGGCAGATGCCGGCAGGTGGTCCCCAGGCCCCGGAGGACCCGCAGAGATGCCGTGAGATGAATCCCCATGCGGACACGAGGCCCGCCTCCGCCGGCGTTCGGCTGTGAGCCGTGCGCATACACACAGGCCGTGGCCCCGACCAGAGTCGGCCACGTCGGCCCCCCGCCCGCTCTTGTCAATAAAGTTTTATTGGGACACGGCCCCTCTGTTCACACACAGATCCTCGGAGGATGCCCAGCAGAGTTGTGGCGGGAGACGTGAAGGCAGACATATCCCACCTGGCCCTCCCTGCCCGCGTGCCCCGGACAGGATGGAGCAGGGCCGCAGCCCGGCCCCGGCGTGTGGTCGGCAGTGGGGGGGGGGGGGGGAGTGCCGGTGGGAGGTGAGCAGGGCCCCCCCCCCCCCCCCCGCGGCCCTCAGGAGGAGACGCCGTAGACCTGAGGTGGGCAAACTCATGCGTCCACAGAGCCAAACATCAACAGGACAACGATCGACATTCCTTCTGAGAGCCGGAAACAGCTTCTGCGCATGGGCCACGAAATTTCCAGTGCACTGTACGTGCGCGCCCCCACGTGGCATTTTGTGGAAGAGCCACACCCAAGGGGCTGAAGAGCCGTGTGGCTCGTGAGCCGCAGTTTGCCGACCACGGCCGTAGACAGAGGTGCCTTCCGAGTTCCGGCAGGTGTGGGGGCAGCCGAAGGGCTCCGTTGAAGAGAGCGGCGCGGAGAGCGGGCGGAGCAGCAGTCACACCTCGGGCTGCTGCGTGGGGAAGGTGGTGCCGCTGAGATGAGGGCCCCTTGGGGGTCCCTCCGAGCCGTGACCGGGGAAAGGGAAGCCGGCCGGGCTCACACAGGCTCAGCAGGCCCTGTGCGGCCGTGGCCGGGGCCGTGGTCCCGCGATGAGGCCCCCGCGCTGCAGCCCTGAGCAGGCTGGGCGCAGCCTCAGGCAGAGCAGCCGGGAGCCCAGCCAGGACCGTGGTCAGCAAACTCACTCATCCACAGAGCCGAATGTCAACGGCACAAGGATTGAAATTCCTTCGGAGAGCACATTTTTTAAACGTAAACTTCTTCTAACGCCACTTCTTCAAAATAGACTCGCCCAGGCCGTGGTGTTTTGTGGAAGAGCCGCACTCAAGGGGCCAAACAGCCGCACGTGGCTCGCGAGCCGCGGTTTGCCGGCCACGGTGCCCGGGGCACAGAGGCCGCGGCTCCGAGGCCGCGAAGCCGTCCTGCGCTTGTCAGCGGGCTGCCTGGCGGGCCGGGCGGGGCCAGAAGCCAGTGAGGCTTCGGGGCGGGCGCAGCCCCCTGCGGAGCTGGCGGTGACCTGGCTGAGCGGAGAGCACGCAGCCCGTCTTCGCTGGGGTCAGGAGAGGGCGGAACCCCGAGGCTCCTTCCTCAGGGCTGGGCCAGCGGGACACGGGCTGGGCCGGATCCCGTGAGACTGAGCTGGCCCCCTCCCGGACCCGCCTGCGGGGGGACAGGCCAGAGCACCAGAGGCACCTGAGGGGCCTGGGGGTCGGAGCCTGGCCGAGGTGCAGGTCCCCGCCTGCTGGGGCTGGTGAGGGTGCCCGGCCTCACGGGTGGGTCTGGGGGACCCCCTGTGACGGGGCAGGGGGCCGGCACCGCACACACGGAGAGAACAGAATCGCGGCATGAACTCGGGGTTGCCTGGGGTCTCCGGGCCAGGCCGGGAGGGGCTTGGCCTGGAACTCGGGGCTCCGTCTAGTTTCCGTCCTGGCGGTCAGCGGGCAGCTGCTGAGGGCTGCCCCGCCGGCGGCCTGGGGCTGTCTCCGAGGGGTCTCCGGGGCTCCCGTCGCTCCTGACGGGCTTGGCCTCGGAGCCTGACTGCTCTCTCCTCTCCCCCCGCAGGTCTCCTGACAGACGCCGGCCCACAGGGCAGAGGGCCTGGGCACCCGACAGGCCGCCAAACCCCTCTGCCATCGGCGCCTCCGTTTCTCACAGCCCGACCCGGACGGACGGACGGACGGACAGCCGCGTCCCGGGCCTTCTGAGCAGAGTCTCCGGCTGCGCGAGGAGTCCCGCCTGGGACGCAGTGGGGGTGCCCCAGGCCCCCCACCACCGGCCTCGCCTGCCTTCCCGGCCAGACCTGGCTGCGCCCCCCGTCGAGGAGCCGGACGAGGAGGAGGAGGAGGAGGAGGAGGAGGAGGAGGAGGAGGAGGAGGAGGAGCCCTGGGGCTGCAGCCGGAGGCGGACAGCCAGCCTGGAGGACGGACTGGGCGCCCGGACTGCCCGAGTCGCTTCTATTTTCTTACCTGCAGTTCACTCGATAGACCAAAGAGCAAATCTGTTTTAACGCGGACTCGCCCCAGGCCCAGCCCGGGGCCAGGGGGCGGGCACGGACATGCCGGCGGCCCCGGCCCCGCCCTCGAACACTGCGGCGCCCGAGCCGGGCGGCCTCGGAGGGCGGAGGTGCCGCTGCCCTGCGGGACGGCCGTCCCCCCGCGGACTCCGGCCGCGTGCCCCCGCCGAGATGGACTGACCGTACTAAACCCTCCTAACCACTAGCCACGCCTCGTCGCCCTTCGCCGGACGCCGGTCTCCGCCGCATGCTGGGCCTCGGGGACGGTCGCTCGGTGCCGTCCGCCGGGGGCAATGGAAGGAAGCGGAAGTAACCCTGTTTGAGAGAATCATTAAATGTATTTTGCAAAGCCTAAAGCTATATATTTAACAGTTTTTATATGTTGTATATTTGTAGGAAACACTATTTAACCATGAATGTGGCCGCCCTGGGCGCGGGGCCCGCGGGCGGCCTGAGGGTTCGGGGCCGGGGGAGCTCCGGGGCGGGGCGGGGCTGGGGGCCAGGGCGTGACGTCACGCGTGGGTTGATGTGTGCTTGGCGCCTGGCTCGCTTCCCGTGTCCCTCCCGCCGGCGTCTGTCTCGGCGCCGAGTGGACCATCCTCTCCCCTGTCCTGGTGGGCGGTGCCCCTTCTGACCCGGCACAGACTCGGGGGCAGCGGGCACCTCCTCGGTCGGCTGGTGCGGAGGTCGGAGGTCGGGGCGAGGGCACAAGGCAGGCGTCCGTCCCCCAGGCCTCCCTCTGGGGGTCCCCGGACCCCCTGGATGGCATCGGTCCGGTTTGCCCTGAGCCCTTTTTATGGTTAATTCTCACCCGAGGACATGTTTCCCTTGGTTTTTAGGGAGAGAGGGAGAGACAGAGAGAAACATCGATGTGAGAGGAACACATCGATGGGCTGCCTCCTGCCCGCTCCCGGCCAGGACCCGGAGGCCACAGCTGAGGTACGTACGTGCCCTTGACCGGAATCGAACCCGGGACCCTTTGGACTGCAGGCCGACGCTCTACCCACTGAGCCACACGGGCCGGGGCGGGACGCTCCTGGCTCTTCCCGGCCGCCCTGCGCCAGCCCCTTCATTCCCCTGCGTTCTGGTGAAGTATATACTACCTACGAGTCCATTAACAGGAGTATTATGCTAGTTCTATGCTACTAAAAAAAGAAAAGTTAAAACACACACAGCTATATACCCCCGTAGACACGATAGGACAGGAAACCCGCGTATTTAAGGCCCGTCCCCCGCCCGTTTCATTTATCCTCCGGTCACCACAGACTTGGACACGCGTGTCCTGGCGTGTCCTGGCGTGCAGGCCCAGCCGAGATGGGGTTTTCCGGTCACAGAGGCGGCGCCCTGCATGGGGTGCTGACCCAGCGGCCGCCAGGCTCCGGGAGCCGGATGGGGCCCCGGGGTCCCCCAGCCCCGCGCCCCGCCAGCCAGCGCCCCCACCTCCCCCGCCCGCCCGTCTCTGGAAACAGCGAGCGCAACGCCGAGGCCCAGGCCGGGGGATGAGATGTGACCGTTTTTCTCTTGTTTCACCGTCTCCGGTTTGTGTTGATTCCGCTAAATTATGGAAATAAAGAGAACGTCCTTTCATACACATGGCTTCTGTTCGCTGGCCGCGGGGTCCTGGGAGCGGGCCGTGGCCGGCGTGGCTGGTGTGGCTGGTGTGGCCGGCGTGGCCGCCGTGGCTGCGGGGACGGAGCCCGGAACCCTGTGAGGACGGGCCCGTCCGGGCTGGCCAGCCGTGAGGACGCGGGGCCAGGAGCCTGGGCCTCTTCCTGCCGCCCCAGGACGCCCCTGCAGGCAGCCCAGGTGAGTGGCCACCGCCCGCTGGGAGTGCTGGGCCCCGGCCCTCGGTGCGAATCCTGTCCCCCACCCGCAGGCTGTCCGGGTCCCGCCCCCGGCCGAGGGGCGGCCCCACACAGAGCAGCACCTCCTGTCCCTCAGCTGCCCGGGCGCAGGGTCCCGTCAGACCAGGGAGGCAGGCGACCGCCCGGCCCCCTCTCCCGGGGCCCCCGCTGGGTCTGTGGGTCCCGCACACGTCCCAGGACACGGGGCAGAGCAGAGGTCAGGGCTCCGAGGCGGCCCACACCCGAAGGACGCCCTCCCCAGGGCAAGCTGGCCCCTTGTCAGGCGCCCCTCCGGCCGGGGGCCAGGGCGCTGGCCTGTCCTCTCAGTGCACCGTGGGGCCGGGGCCGGGGCCGAGAGGAGCCGTGTTAGGTGTCAGCCCCTCTCCGCCCGGAGCTGTGAGCGGGCAGACAGGCCCTGGCCGCTGAGAGGGAGGGCAAGGCCTGGTGCTGCCACGGCCCCGGGGCTCCCTGCCCCTCCCAGGGGCCAGAGCCCCTGCCAGACAGGCCGGGTGCGGGGCCGCCCCGGGGCGAGCAGCCCGGGGCTTTGCAGTCGGAGCACAAACGGCGGGAGGCATGGCCAGGGGCAACCACCCCGACCTCCCAGGTGTCCCTGTGCTGGGGGAGCAGGTGAGACCGCCCCCTGCGTGGCCCCGCCCCCACGTGGCCCCGCCTCTATGGCTCCGCCTCCTTGTGGCTCCTCCCCCTGCATTGCCCTGCCCCTGCGTGGCTCCGCCTACTGTGTGGCTCCGCCCCCTGTGTGACTCCGCCTCCTGTATGGCTCTGCCCCTGCATAGCTCTGCCCCCTACGCAGCTCTGCCTCCTGTATGGCTCTGCCCTGCATGGCTCCGCCCCCTGTGTGGCTCCGCCCCCTGTGTGGCTCCTCCCCCTGTGTGGCTCCGACCTCTGTGTGGCTCCGCCCCCCTGTGTGGCTCCGCCCCCTGTGTGGCTCCACCCTCTGTGTGGCTCTGCCCCCTCTCCCACTCTCCCACCCCAACCCCCCCCAGGAATCCAGGGGAACAGGATCCAGCTGGAAAAGAGGAGGAGGGGCTTCATAGCACCGAGCTCACAACAGGAGGACGCCCTGCCCACCAGGGCCCGCCCACCAGGGCCCCGCCCACCATCTCCCATCCACCAGGCCCCGCCCACCATCTCCCCACCCCCCCACCTCCCCGCCCAACAGGGCCCCGTCCACCAGGCCCCGCCCACCAGGTCCTGCTCACCAGGCCCCGCCCACCATCTTCCCACCCACCAGGCCCCGCCCACCATCTTCCCACCCACCAGGGCCCCGCCCACCGTCTCCCATCCACCAGGCCCCGCCCACCATCTCCCCACCCCCCCACCTCCCCGCCCACCAGGGCCCTGTCCACCAGGCCCCGCCCACAAGGTCCTGCTCATCAGGCCCCGCCCACCATCTCCCCACCAATCAGGCCCCGCCCACCAGGCCCAGCCCACCATCTCCCCGCCCACCAGGCCCCGCCCACCAGGGCCGGCTCATTGCGGCTGGTGTAACAGCCCCTCAGGCGCCTTCCCAACGTGGCGGGGAGCACAGCGGCGGCCTGAGGACCGTCTCCGGGAGGACCTGGTCGCTGTGCCTGGGGGAGGCCGGGGGAGGACTAAGGGGGGAGAGGGAGGAGGACGGGGGGCGGGGAACAGCACCTGCTCCTAGCTCCCCCCATGGGGGTGTCGCTGTGCCTGCGCTCCCGGCCTCAGCGTGCTCACCCCTCACGGGGTCTGCTCCCGCCCGGGCCAGGCGCCCGGGCCGGCGGCTGGGATGGGGCAGGGCTGGGCCCCGGCCTCCTGCAGCCGGGCCAGAGCCCTCCCCCACGCACCCTGTCCTGCGGTCCCATGTCGGGGTCCCTCTCCCTCCCTGGACCTCCTCCCCCGACTGCTGACCGTCCACCCCTTCCCTGTGCTGCCCTGCCCTGTCCTCACCGGGGCAGCACGGCACCACACCTACTGTGCGCGGGCCCGGCCGGTGGGCCTGCTGGGTGCCACACCTACTGTGCGCAGGCCTGACCGGTGCTGGCCTGCTGGGTGCCACACCTACTGTGCGCAGGCCCGGCCGGTGGGCCTGCTGGGGCACCTCGCACACACCACTGTCCTGGGCTCCCAGCGGCTCCGGCTCCGGGCGGTGGGAGCTCAGAGCCTCGGGGTCTCTCCACGTTGGGGCTCGAGCGGCTGCTGGGGTTTGGGGAGGGGAGGGCAGGGGCGCGTCTGCTGTGCTCTGAGTGCCTCAGAGCAGCCTCTCCTCGAGAACAGCACGGAGCTGGGGGGAGGGGGCGCAGCAGGTGACACCTGCCCCGAGGCCGGACTCCGGGACGGCCCTCCCGCCCGGAGGCAGGGCCTCGGCCTGACCGCTGGGCTGGCCGAGGGGCGTCCGTGCAGTGTCTAGTGCTCTGATTCTGGGGGGACCCGGACGCCCCTTCAAGGGGGGGGGGTGTCACTGCTGAAGGCCTGTCTCTCGGAGCCCGGGGACGGGTGTCCGGACGTCCCCGCAGGGACCTGGAGGAGCCGCCCAGCGGCAGGGCCTGCGAGGCGCTGACCCCGAGGGCTCCGGGCCCTGCGGGGCTCGGGCTGGGCGGCTGGGCGCGGAGTCAGGTCGGGCGCTCAGACCGGAGCCCAGGGCCGGGGACCCCGAGGGAGGCCTCTCCTCCCTGGCTGTAGGGCGGAGGGCGGCAGCTGGGCTGGGTACCCGAGTCTCCTCTCTGCTCAGCTCAGACGGCCGTGCGCGGGGAGGACACTGACTCCCCCAGGAAACACGCCCAGGCCCAGCCCGGGCTCCGGGGCTGAGCATCACCTACGGCCCAGGAGGTCAGGGTTCGATTCCCGGTCAGGGCACAGACCCTGGTGGCCGGCTCCATCCTCAGTGGAGGGCGTGCAGGAGGCAGCTGCTCCATGGTGCTCTCTCATCCTTGATGCTTCTCTCTCTCCCTTTCCCTTCCTCTCTGACATCAACAGAAATAAAAAAAAAAAAAAAAAAGAAAGAAAGAAAAGGTGATGCACCCTCTGCCCTCACAGCCCCTGGACCCCTCCCCCTCTGGATCTAGCCAGAGGGCCCCCCTCCCCTGTGCCCGGGGCCCCTCCGGGAAAGCAGACCCTCAGCAGCAGCGCTCACTGCGCCCCCCTCCCCCCTCCCCAGCCCCCCCACAGGCCTCAATGCCGGGGTCCCAGCCCCTCGCCTCCGTCCGCTCCGCCATCACTGACGGCGCCAATGACAGAAGGCCGATGAGCTCCATTCGGGCCCGGCATCCATTTACTGAACGGGCGATGTGGCGGGGGGAGAGGGGGGGGTGGGGGGGGAGTATAAGTCACGCAGGAAGTGAGCCCCCTGACTTTTCAATAATTGAACCCGCTTTCCCGCTGGGAATGGCAGACTTCCTGTTCAGTAGGCCGCCGATGATGGGGCTGAGGGGCGCCCGGGGTGGGCTGCGTGTGGACAGACCGGGCACGGGGGCCGGCGGTCCTCCTGGGTGCGGGTTCTCCCTGGTGCGGTCCTCCCGGTGCGGGTCCTCCCGGGGCAGTCCTCCCCGGTGTGGCCGTCCCCAGTGCGGTCCTCCCGGTGCGGTCCTCCCGGTGTGATCCTCCCGGTGCGGTCCTCCCGGTGCGGTCCTCCCGGTGTGATCCTCCCGGTGCGATCCTCCCGGTGCGGTCCTCCCGGTGCGGTCCTCCCGGTGTGATCCTCCCGGTGCGATCCTCCCGGTGTGATCCTCCCGGTGCGGTCCTCCCGGTGTGATCCTCCCGGTGTGATCCTCCCGGTGTGATCCTCCCGGTGTGATCCTCCCGGTGCGGTCCTCCCGGTGCGGTCCTCCCGGTGTGATCCTCCCGGTGCGGTCCTCCCGGTGCGGTCCTCCCGGTGCGGTCCTCCCGGTGTGATCCTCCCGGTGTGATCCTCCCGGTGCGATCCTCCCGGTGTGATCCTCCCGGTGCGGTCCTCCCGGTGTGATCCTCCCGGTGTGATCCTCCCGGTGTGATCCTCCCGGTGCGGTCCTCCCGGTGTGATCCTCCCGGTGCGATCCTCCCGGTGTGATCCTCCCGGTGCGGTCCTCCCGGTGTGATCCTCCCGGTGCGGTCCTCCCGGTGCGGTCCTCCCGGTGTGATCCTCCCGGTGTGATCCTCCCGGTGTGATCCTCCCGGTGCGGTCCTCCCGGTGCGGTCCTCCCGGTGTGATCCTCCCGGTGCGGTCCTCCCGGTGCGGTCCTCCCGGTGTGATCCTCCCGGTGCGATCCTCCCGGTGTGATCCTCCCGGTGTGATCCTCCCGGTGCGATCCTCCCGGTGTGATCCTCCCGGTGTGATCCTCCCGGTGCGATCCTCCCGGTGTGATCCTCCCGGTGTGATCCTCCCGGTGTGGTCCTCCCGGTGTGGTCCTCCCCGGTGTGATCCTCCCGGTGCGGTCCTCCCGGTGTGATCCTCCCGGTGCGGGTCCTCCCGGTGTGATCCTCCCGGTGTGATCCTCCCGGTGCGGTCCTCCCGGTGTGATCCTCCCGGTGTGATCCTCCCGGTGCGGTCCTCCCGGTGTGATCCTCCCGGTGTGATCCTCCCGGTGTGATCCTCCCGGTGCGGTCCTCCCGGTGCGGTCCTCCCGGTGTGATCCTCCCGGTGCGGTCCTCCCGGTGCGGTCCTCCCGGTGTGATCCTCCCGGTGCGATCCTCCCGGTGTGATCCTCCCGGTGTGATCCTCCCGGTGCGATCCTCCCGGTGTGATCCTCCCGGTGTGATCCTCCCGGTGCGATCCTCCCGGTGTGATCCTCCCGGTGTGATCCTCCCGGTGTGATCCTCCCGGTGTGGTCCTCCCGGTGTGGTCCTCCCCGGTGTGATCCTCCCGGTGCGGTCCTCCCGGTGTGATCCTCCCGGTGCGGGTCCTCCCGGTGTGATCCTCCCGGTGCGATCCTCCCGGTGCGGTCCTCCCGGTGTGATCCTCCCGGTGTGATCCTCCCGGTGCGGTCCTCCCGGTGTGATCCTCCCGGTGTGGTCCTCCCGGTGTGATCCTCCCGGTGTGATCCTCCCGGTGTGATCCTCCCGGTGCGGGTCCTCCCGGTGTGATCCTCCCGGTGTGATCCTCCCGGTGCGGTCCTCCCGGTGTGATCCTCCCGGTGTGGTCCTCCCGGTGTGATCCTCCCGGTGTGATCCTCCCGGTGTGATCCTCCCGGTGCGGTCCTCCCGGTGTGGTCCTCCCGGTGTGATCCTCCCCGGTGTGATCCTCCCGGTGCGGTCCTCCCGGTGCGGTCCTCCCGGTGTGATCCTCCCGGTGTGATCCTCCCGGTGTGATCCTCCCGGTGCGGTCCTCCCGGTGTGATCCTCCCGGTGTGATCCTCCCGGTGTGATCCTCCCGGTGTGGTCCTCCCCGGTGTGATCCTCCCGGTGTGATCCTCCCGGTGTGATCCTCCCGGTGTGGTCCTCCCCGGTGTGATCCTCCCGGTGTGGTCCTCCCGGTGTGATCCTCCCGGTGTGATCCTCCCGGTGTGATCCTCCCGGTGCGGTCCTCCCGGTGTGATCCTCCCGGTGTGATCCTCCCGGTGTGATCCTCCCGGTGTGGTCCTCCCGGTGCGGTCCTCCCGGTGTGATCCTCCCGGTGTGATCCTCCCGGTGTGGTCCTCCCGGTGTGGTCCTCCCGGTGTGGTCCTCCCGGTGTGATCCTCCCCGGTGCGATCCTCCCGGTGCGGTCCTCCCGGTGCGGTCCTCCCGGTGCGATCCTCCCGGTGTGATCCTCCCGGTGTGATCCTCCCCGGTGTGATCCTCCCAGTGCGGTCCTCCCGGTGTGATCCTCCCGGTGTGATCCTCCCGGTGCGGTCCTCCCGGTGTGATCCTCCCGGTGTGATCCTCCCGGTGTGGTCCTCCCGGTGTGGTCCTCCCGGTGTGATCCTCCCGGTGTGATCCTCCCCGGTGTGATCCTCCCGGTGTGGTCCTCCCGGTGTGATCCTCCCGGTGTGATCCTCCCCGGTGTGATCCTCCCGGTGTGATCCTCCCGGTGTGGTCCTCCCGGTGTGATCCTCCCGGTGTGATCCTCCCGGTGTGGTCCTCCCGGTGTGATCCTCCCGGTGTGATCCTCCCGGTGTGGTCCTCCCGGTGTGGTCCTCCCGGTGTGATCCTCCCGGTGTGATCCTCCCCGGTGTGATCCTCCCGGTGTGGTCCTCCCGGTGTGATCCTCCCGGTGTGATCCTCCCCGGTGTGATCCTCCCGGTGTGATCCTCCCGGTGTGGTCCTCCCGGTGTGATCCTCCCGGTGTGATCCTCCCCGGTGTGATCCTCCCGGTGTGGTCCTCCCGGTGCGATCCTCCCGGTGTGATCCTCCCGGTGCGGTCCTCCCGGTGTGATCCTCCCGGTGCGGTCCTCCCGGTGCGGTCCTCCCGGTGTGGTCCTCCCGGTGTGATCCTCCCGGTGTGATCCTCCCGGTGTGGTCCTCCCGGTGCGGTCCTCCCGGTGCGGTCCTCCCGGTGTGATCCTCCCGGTGTGGTCCTCCCGGTGTGATCCTCCCGGTGCGATCCTCCCGGTGTGATCCTCCCGGTGTGGTCCTCCCGGTGCGGTCCTCCCGGTGCGGTCCTCCCGGTGCGATCCTCCCGGTGTGATCCTCCCGGTGCGATCCTCCCGGTGTGATCCTCCCGGTGTGGTCCTCCCGGTGTGGTCCTCCCGGTGTGATCCTCCCCGGTGCGATCCTCCCGGTGCGGTCCTCCCGGTGCGGTCCTCCCGGTGTGATCCTCCCGGTGTGATCCTCCCCGGTGTGATCCTCCCGGTGTGGTCCTCCCGGTGTGATCCTCCCGGTGTGATCCTCCCGGTGTGATCCTCCCCGGTGCGGTCCTCCCGGTGTGATCCTCCCGGTGTGATCCTCCCGGTGCGGTCCTCCCGGTGTGATCCTCCCGGTGCGGTCCTCCCGGTGCGGTCCTCCCGGTGTGATCCTCCCGGTGTGATCCTCCCGGTGTGATCCTCCCGGTGCGGTCCTCCCGGTGTGATCCTCCCGGTGTGATCCTCCCGGTGCGGTCCTCCCGGTGTGATCCTCCCGGTGTGGTCCTCCCGGTGTGATCCTCCCGGTGTGATCCTCCCGGTGTGGTCCTCCCGGTGTGGTCCTCCCGGTGTGATCCTCCCCGGTGTGATCCTCCCGGTGCGGTCCTCCCGGTGCGGTCCTCCCGGTGTGATCCTCCCGGTGTGATCCTCCCGGTGTGATCCTCCCGGTGTGATCCTCCCGGTGCGGTCCTCCCGGTGTGATCCTCCCGGTGTGATCCTCCCGGTGCGGGTCCTCCCGGTGTGATCCTCCCGGTGTGATCCTCCCGGTGCGGGTCCTCCCGGTGCGGTCCTCCCGGTGTGATCCTCCCGGTGTGATCCTCCCGGTGCGGTCCTCCCGGTGTGATCCTCCCGGTGCGGTCCTCCCGGTGCGGTCCTCCCGGTGTGATCCTCCCGGTGTGATCCTCCCGGTGTGATCCTCCCGGTGCGGTCCTCCCGGTGTGATCCTCCCGGTGTGATCCTCCCGGTGTGATCCTCCCGGTGTGGTCCTCCCGGTGTGATCCTCCCGGTGTGATCCTCCCGGTGTGATCCTCCCGGTGCGGTCCTCCCGGTGTGATCCTCCCGGTGTGATCCTCCCGGTGCGGTCCTCCCGGTGTGATCCTCCCCGGTGCGATCCTCCCGGTGCGGTCCTCCCGGTGCGGTCCTCCCGGTGTGATCCTCCCGGTGCGATCCTCCCGGTGTGATCCTCCCGGTGTGATCCTCCCGGTGTGGTCCTCCCCGGTGTGATCCTCCCGGTGTGATCCTCCCGGTGTGATCCTCCCGGTGTGGTCCTCCCCGGTGTGATCCTCCCGGTGTGGTCCTCCCGGTGTGATCCTCCCGGTGTGATCCTCCCGGTGTGATCCTCCCGGTGCGGTCCTCCCGGTGTGATCCTCCCGGTGTGATCCTCCCGGTGTGATCCTCCCGGTGTGGTCCTCCCGGTGCGGTCCTCCCGGTGTGATCCTCCCGGTGTGATCCTCCCGGTGTGGTCCTCCCGGTGTGGTCCTCCCGGTGTGGTCCTCCCGGTGTGATCCTCCCCGGTGCGATCCTCCCGGTGCGGTCCTCCCGGTGCGGTCCTCCCGGTGCGATCCTCCCGGTGTGATCCTCCCGGTGTGATCCTCCCCGGTGTGATCCTCCCAGTGCGGTCCTCCCGGTGTGATCCTCCCGGTGTGATCCTCCCGGTGCGGTCCTCCCGGTGTGATCCTCCCGGTGTGATCCTCCCGGTGTGGTCCTCCCGGTGTGGTCCTCCCGGTGTGATCCTCCCGGTGTGATCCTCCCCGGTGTGATCCTCCCGGTGTGGTCCTCCCGGTGTGATCCTCCCGGTGTGATCCTCCCCGGTGTGATCCTCCCGGTGTGATCCTCCCGGTGTGGTCCTCCCGGTGTGATCCTCCCGGTGTGATCCTCCCGGTGTGGTCCTCCCGGTGTGATCCTCCCGGTGTGATCCTCCCGGTGTGGTCCTCCCGGTGTGGTCCTCCCGGTGTGATCCTCCCGGTGTGATCCTCCCCGGTGTGATCCTCCCGGTGTGGTCCTCCCGGTGTGATCCTCCCGGTGTGATCCTCCCCGGTGTGATCCTCCCGGTGTGATCCTCCCGGTGTGGTCCTCCCGGTGTGATCCTCCCGGTGTGATCCTCCCCGGTGTGATCCTCCCGGTGTGGTCCTCCCGGTGCGATCCTCCCGGTGTGATCCTCCCGGTGCGGTCCTCCCGGTGTGATCCTCCCGGTGCGGTCCTCCCGGTGCGGTCCTCCCGGTGTGGTCCTCCCGGTGTGATCCTCCCGGTGTGATCCTCCCGGTGTGGTCCTCCCGGTGCGGTCCTCCCGGTGCGGTCCTCCCGGTGTGATCCTCCCGGTGTGGTCCTCCCGGTGTGATCCTCCCGGTGCGATCCTCCCGGTGTGATCCTCCCGGTGTGGTCCTCCCGGTGCGGTCCTCCCGGTGCGGTCCTCCCGGTGCGATCCTCCCGGTGTGATCCTCCCGGTGCGATCCTCCCGGTGTGATCCTCCCGGTGTGGTCCTCCCGGTGTGGTCCTCCCGGTGTGATCCTCCCCGGTGCGATCCTCCCGGTGCGGTCCTCCCGGTGCGGTCCTCCCGGTGTGATCCTCCCGGTGTGATCCTCCCCGGTGTGATCCTCCCGGTGTGGTCCTCCCGGTGTGATCCTCCCGGTGTGATCCTCCCGGTGTGATCCTCCCCGGTGCGGTCCTCCCGGTGTGATCCTCCCGGTGTGATCCTCCCGGTGCGGTCCTCCCGGTGTGATCCTCCCGGTGCGGTCCTCCCGGTGCGGTCCTCCCGGTGTGATCCTCCCGGTGTGATCCTCCCGGTGTGATCCTCCCGGTGCGGTCCTCCCGGTGTGATCCTCCCGGTGTGATCCTCCCGGTGCGGTCCTCCCGGTGTGATCCTCCCGGTGTGGTCCTCCCGGTGTGATCCTCCCGGTGTGATCCTCCCGGTGTGGTCCTCCCGGTGTGGTCCTCCCGGTGTGATCCTCCCCGGTGTGATCCTCCCGGTGCGGTCCTCCCGGTGCGGTCCTCCCGGTGTGATCCTCCCGGTGTGATCCTCCCGGTGTGATCCTCCCGGTGTGATCCTCCCGGTGCGGTCCTCCCGGTGTGATCCTCCCGGTGTGATCCTCCCGGTGCGGGTCCTCCCGGTGTGATCCTCCCGGTGTGATCCTCCCGGTGCGGGTCCTCCCGGTGCGGTCCTCCCGGTGTGATCCTCCCGGTGTGATCCTCCCGGTGCGGTCCTCCCGGTGTGATCCTCCCGGTGCGGTCCTCCCGGTGCGGTCCTCCCGGTGTGATCCTCCCGGTGTGATCCTCCCGGTGTGATCCTCCCGGTGCGGTCCTCCCGGTGTGATCCTCCCGGTGTGATCCTCCCGGTGTGATCCTCCCGGTGTGGTCCTCCCGGTGTGATCCTCCCGGTGTGATCCTCCCGGTGTGATCCTCCCGGTGCGGTCCTCCCGGTGTGATCCTCCCGGTGTGATCCTCCCGGTGCGGTCCTCCCGGTGTGATCCTCCCCGGTGCGATCCTCCCGGTGCGGTCCTCCCGGTGCGGTCCTCCCGGTGTGATCCTCCCGGTGTGATCCTCCCGGTGTGATCCTCCCGGTGCGGTCCTCCCGGTGTGATCCTCCCGGTGTGATCCTCCCGGTGCGGTCCTCCCGGTGTGATCCTCCCGGTGTGATCCTCCCGGTGTGATCCTCCCGGTGCGATCCTCCCGGTGCGATCCTCCCGGTGCGGTCCTCCCGGTGCGGTCCTCCCGGTGTGATCCTCCCGGTGTGATCCTCCCCGGTGTGATCCTCCCGGTGTGATCCTCCCGGTGTGATCCTCCCGGTGTGATCCTCCCGGTGCGGTCCTCCCGGTGCGATCCTCCCGGTGTGGTCCTCCCGGTGTGATCCTCCCGGTGTGATCCTCCCGGTGTGATCCTCCCGGTGCGGTCCTCCCGGTGCGATCCTCCCGGTGTGATCCTCCCGGTGCGGTCCTCCCGGTGTGATCCTCCCGGTGCGGTCCTCCCGGTGCGGTCCTCCCGGTGCGATCCTCCCGGTGTGATCCTCCCGGTGCGATCCTCCCCGGTGCGATCCTCCCGGTGCGGTCCTCCCGGTGTGATCCTCCCGGTGTGATCCTCCCGGTGCGGTCCTCCCGGTGTGGTCCTCCCGGTGTGATCCTCCCGGTGCGGTCCTCCCGGTGTGGTCCTCCCGGTGTGATCCTCCCGGTGTGATCCTCCCGGTGTGATCCTCCCGGTGTGGTCCTCCCGGTGTGATCCTCCCGGTGTGATCCTCCCGGTGTGGTCCTCCCGGTGCGGTCCTCCCGGTGTGATCCTCCCGGTGTGGTCCTCCCGGTGCGGTCCTCCCGGTGTGATCCTCCCCGGAGCGGTCCTCCCGGTGTGATCCTCCCGGAGCGGTCCTCCCGGTGCGATCCTCCCGGTGTGATCCTCCCGGTGTGATCCTCCCGGTGTGATCCTCCCGGTGTGGTCCTCCCGGTGTGGTCCTCCCGGTGTGATCCTCCCCGGTGTGATCCTCCCGGTGCGGTCCTCCCGGTGCGGTCCTCCCGGTGTGATCCTCCCGGTGTGATCCTCCCGGTGTGATCCTCCCGGTGTGATCCTCCCGGTGCGGTCCTCCCGGTGTGATCCTCCCGGTGTGATCCTCCCGGTGCGGGTCCTCCCGGTGTGATCCTCCCGGTGTGATCCTCCCGGTGCGGGTCCTCCCGGTGCGGTCCTCCCGGTGTGATCCTCCCGGTGTGATCCTCCCGGTGCGGTCCTCCCGGTGTGGTCCTCCCGGTGCGGTCCTCCCGGTGCGGTCCTCCCGGTGTGATCCTCCCGGTGTGATCCTCCCGGTGTGATCCTCCCGGTGCGGTCCTCCCGGTGTGATCCTCCCGGTGTGATCCTCCCGGTGTGATCCTCCCGGTGTGGTCCTCCCGGTGTGATCCTCCCGGTGTGATCCTCCCGGTGTGATCCTCCCGGTGCGGTCCTCCCGGTGTGATCCTCCCGGTGTGATCCTCCCGGTGCGGTCCTCCCGGTGTGATCCTCCCCGGTGCGATCCTCCCGGTGCGGTCCTCCCGGTGCGGTCCTCCCGGTGTGATCCTCCCGGTGTGATCCTCCCGGTGTGATCCTCCCGGTGCGGTCCTCCCGGTGTGATCCTCCCGGTGTGATCCTCCCGGTGCGGTCCTCCCGGTGTGATCCTCCCGGTGTGATCCTCCCGGTGCGATCCTCCCGGTGCGATCCTCCCGGTGCGGTCCTCCCGGTGCGGTCCTCCCGGTGTGATCCTCCCGGTGTGATCCTCCCCGGTGTGATCCTCCCGGTGTGATCCTCCCGGTGTGATCCTCCCGGTGTGATCCTCCCGGTGCGGTCCTCCCGGTGCGATCCTCCCGGTGTGGTCCTCCCGGTGTGATCCTCCCGGTGTGATCCTCCCGGTGTGATCCTCCCGGTGCGGTCCTCCCGGTGCGATCCTCCCGGTGTGATCCTCCCGGTGCGGTCCTCCCGGTGTGATCCTCCCGGTGCGGTCCTCCCGGTGCGGTCCTCCCGGTGCGATCCTCCCGGTGTGATCCTCCCGGTGCGGTCCTCCCCGGTGCGATCCTCCCGGTGCGGTCCTCCCGGTGTGATCCTCCCGGTGTGATCCTCCCGGTGCGGTCCTCCCGGTGTGGTCCTCCCGGTGTGATCCTCCCGGTGCGGTCCTCCCGGTGTGGTCCTCCCGGTGTGATCCTCCCGGTGTGATCCTCCCGGTGTGATCCTCCCGGTGTGGTCCTCCCGGTGTGATCCTCCCGGTGTGATCCTCCCGGTGTGGTCCTCCCGGTGCGGTCCTCCCGGTGTGATCCTCCCGGTGTGGTCCTCCCGGTGCGGTCCTCCCGGTGTGATCCTCCCCGGAGCGGTCCTCCCGGTGTGATCCTCCCGGAGCGGTCCTCCCGGTGCGATCCTCCCGGTGTGATCCTCCCGGTGTGATCCTCCCGGTGTGGTCCTCCCGGTGTGGTCCTCCCGGTGCGGTCCTCCCGGTGTGATCCTCCCGGTGCGATCCTCCCGGTGTGATCCTCCCGGAGCGGTCCTCCCGGTGCGATCCTCCCGGTGTGATCCTCCCGGTGCGGTCCTCCCCGGTGCGATCCTCCCGGTGCGGTCCTCCCGGTGTGATCCTCCCGGTGTGATCCTCCCGGTGTGATCCTCCCGGTGTGATCCTCCCGGTGTGGTCCTCCCGGTGCGGTCCTCCCGGTGTGGTCCTCCCGGTGCGGTCCTCCCGGTGCGATCCTCCCGGTGTGATCCTCCCGGTGTGATCCTCCCCGGTGTGATCCTCCCAGTGCGGTCCTCCCGGTGTGATCCTCCCGGTGTGATCCTCCCGGTGCGGTCCTCCCGGTGTGATCCTCCCGGTGTGATCCTCCCGGTGTGGTCCTCCCGGTGTGGTCCTCCCGGTGTGATCCTCCCGGTGTGATCCTCCCCGGTGTGATCCTCCCGGTGTGGTCCTCCCGGTGTGATCCTCCCGGTGTGATCCTCCCCGGTGTGATCCTCCCGGTGTGATCCTCCCGGTGTGGTCCTCCCGGTGTGATCCTCCCGGTGTGATCCTCCCGGTGTGGTCCTCCCGGTGTGATCCTCCCGGTGTGATCCTCCCGGTGTGGTCCTCCCGGTGTGGTCCTCCCGGTGTGATCCTCCCGGTGTGATCCTCCCCGGTGTGATCCTCCCGGTGTGGTCCTCCCGGTGTGATCCTCCCGGTGTGATCCTCCCCGGTGTGATCCTCCCGGTGTGATCCTCCCGGTGTGGTCCTCCCGGTGTGATCCTCCCGGTGTGATCCTCCCCGGTGTGATCCTCCCGGTGTGGTCCTCCCGGTGCGATCCTCCCGGTGTGATCCTCCCGGTGCGGTCCTCCCGGTGTGATCCTCCCGGTGCGGTCCTCCCGGTGCGGTCCTCCCGGTGTGGTCCTCCCGGTGTGATCCTCCCGGTGTGATCCTCCCGGTGTGGTCCTCCCGGTGCGGTCCTCCCGGTGCGGTCCTCCCGGTGTGATCCTCCCGGTGTGGTCCTCCCGGTGTGATCCTCCCGGTGCGATCCTCCCGGTGTGATCCTCCCGGTGTGGTCCTCCCGGTGCGGTCCTCCCGGTGCGGTCCTCCCGGTGCGATCCTCCCGGTGTGATCCTCCCGGTGCGATCCTCCCGGTGTGATCCTCCCGGTGTGGTCCTCCCGGTGTGGTCCTCCCGGTGTGATCCTCCCCGGTGCGATCCTCCCGGTGCGGTCCTCCCGGTGCGGTCCTCCCGGTGTGATCCTCCCGGTGTGATCCTCCCCGGTGTGATCCTCCCGGTGTGGTCCTCCCGGTGTGATCCTCCCGGTGTGATCCTCCCGGTGTGATCCTCCCCGGTGCGGTCCTCCCGGTGTGATCCTCCCGGTGTGATCCTCCCGGTGCGGTCCTCCCGGTGTGATCCTCCCGGTGCGGTCCTCCCGGTGCGGTCCTCCCGGTGTGATCCTCCCGGTGTGATCCTCCCGGTGTGATCCTCCCGGTGCGGTCCTCCCGGTGTGATCCTCCCGGTGTGATCCTCCCGGTGCGGTCCTCCCGGTGTGATCCTCCCGGTGTGGTCCTCCCGGTGTGATCCTCCCGGTGTGATCCTCCCGGTGTGGTCCTCCCGGTGTGGTCCTCCCGGTGTGATCCTCCCCGGTGTGATCCTCCCGGTGCGGTCCTCCCGGTGCGGTCCTCCCGGTGTGATCCTCCCGGTGTGATCCTCCCGGTGTGATCCTCCCGGTGTGATCCTCCCGGTGCGGTCCTCCCGGTGTGATCCTCCCGGTGTGATCCTCCCGGTGCGGGTCCTCCCGGTGTGATCCTCCCGGTGTGATCCTCCCGGTGCGGGTCCTCCCGGTGCGGTCCTCCCGGTGTGATCCTCCCGGTGTGATCCTCCCGGTGCGGTCCTCCCGGTGTGATCCTCCCGGTGCGGTCCTCCCGGTGCGGTCCTCCCGGTGTGATCCTCCCGGTGTGATCCTCCCGGTGTGATCCTCCCGGTGCGGTCCTCCCGGTGTGATCCTCCCGGTGCGGTCCTCCCGGTGCGGTCCTCCCGGTGTGATCCTCCCGGTGTGATCCTCCCGGTGTGATCCTCCCGGTGTGATCCTCCCGGTGCGGTCCTCCCGGTGTGATCCTCCCGGTGTGATCCTCCCGGTGCGGGTCCTCCCGGTGTGATCCTCCCGGTGTGATCCTCCCGGTGCGGGTCCTCCCGGTGCGGTCCTCCCGGTGTGATCCTCCCGGTGTGATCCTCCCGGTGCGGTCCTCCCGGTGTGATCCTCCCGGTGCGGTCCTCCCGGTGCGGTCCTCCCGGTGTGATCCTCCCGGTGTGATCCTCCCGGTGTGATCCTCCCGGTGCGGTCCTCCCGGTGTGATCCTCCCGGTGTGATCCTCCCGGTGTGATCCTCCCGGTGTGGTCCTCCCGGTGTGATCCTCCCGGTGTGATCCTCCCGGTGTGATCCTCCCGGTGCGGTCCTCCCGGTGTGATCCTCCCGGTGTGATCCTCCCGGTGCGGTCCTCCCGGTGTGATCCTCCCCGGTGCGATCCTCCCGGTGCGGTCCTCCCGGTGCGGTCCTCCCGGTGTGATCCTCCCGGTGTGATCCTCCCGGTGTGATCCTCCCGGTGCGGTCCTCCCGGTGTGATCCTCCCGGTGTGATCCTCCCGGTGCGGTCCTCCCGGTGTGATCCTCCCGGTGTGATCCTCCCGGTGTGATCCTCCCGGTGCGATCCTCCCGGTGCGATCCTCCCGGTGCGGTCCTCCCGGTGCGGTCCTCCCGGTGTGATCCTCCCGGTGTGATCCTCCCCGGTGTGATCCTCCCGGTGTGATCCTCCCGGTGTGATCCTCCCGGTGTGATCCTCCCGGTGCGGTCCTCCCGGTGCGATCCTCCCGGTGTGGTCCTCCCGGTGTGATCCTCCCGGTGTGATCCTCCCGGTGTGATCCTCCCGGTGCGGTCCTCCCGGTGCGATCCTCCCGGTGTGATCCTCCCGGTGCGGTCCTCCCGGTGTGATCCTCCCGGTGCGGTCCTCCCGGTGCGGTCCTCCCGGTGCGATCCTCCCGGTGTGATCCTCCCGGTGCGATCCTCCCCGGTGCGATCCTCCCGGTGCGGTCCTCCCGGTGTGATCCTCCCGGTGTGATCCTCCCGGTGCGGTCCTCCCGGTGTGGTCCTCCCGGTGTGATCCTCCCGGTGCGGTCCTCCCGGTGTGGTCCTCCCGGTGTGATCCTCCCGGTGTGATCCTCCCGGTGTGATCCTCCCGGTGTGGTCCTCCCGGTGTGATCCTCCCGGTGTGATCCTCCCGGTGTGGTCCTCCCGGTGCGGTCCTCCCGGTGTGATCCTCCCGGTGTGGTCCTCCCGGTGCGGTCCTCCCGGTGTGATCCTCCCCGGAGCGGTCCTCCCGGTGTGATCCTCCCGGAGCGGTCCTCCCGGTGCGATCCTCCCGGTGTGATCCTCCCGGTGTGATCCTCCCGGTGTGATCCTCCCGGTGTGGTCCTCCCGGTGTGGTCCTCCCGGTGTGATCCTCCCCGGTGTGATCCTCCCGGTGCGGTCCTCCCGGTGCGGTCCTCCCGGTGTGATCCTCCCGGTGTGATCCTCCCGGTGTGATCCTCCCGGTGTGATCCTCCCGGTGCGGTCCTCCCGGTGTGATCCTCCCGGTGTGATCCTCCCGGTGCGGGTCCTCCCGGTGTGATCCTCCCGGTGTGATCCTCCCGGTGCGGGTCCTCCCGGTGCGGTCCTCCCGGTGTGATCCTCCCGGTGTGATCCTCCCGGTGCGGTCCTCCCGGTGTGGTCCTCCCGGTGCGGTCCTCCCGGTGCGGTCCTCCCGGTGTGATCCTCCCGGTGTGATCCTCCCGGTGTGATCCTCCCGGTGCGGTCCTCCCGGTGTGATCCTCCCGGTGTGATCCTCCCGGTGTGATCCTCCCGGTGTGGTCCTCCCGGTGTGATCCTCCCGGTGTGATCCTCCCGGTGTGATCCTCCCGGTGCGGTCCTCCCGGTGTGATCCTCCCGGTGTGATCCTCCCGGTGCGGTCCTCCCGGTGTGATCCTCCCCGGTGCGATCCTCCCGGTGCGGTCCTCCCGGTGCGGTCCTCCCGGTGTGATCCTCCCGGTGTGATCCTCCCGGTGTGATCCTCCCGGTGCGGTCCTCCCGGTGTGATCCTCCCGGTGTGATCCTCCCGGTGCGGTCCTCCCGGTGTGATCCTCCCGGTGTGATCCTCCCGGTGCGATCCTCCCGGTGCGATCCTCCCGGTGCGGTCCTCCCGGTGCGGTCCTCCCGGTGTGATCCTCCCGGTGTGATCCTCCCCGGTGTGATCCTCCCGGTGTGATCCTCCCGGTGTGATCCTCCCGGTGTGATCCTCCCGGTGCGGTCCTCCCGGTGCGATCCTCCCGGTGTGGTCCTCCCGGTGTGATCCTCCCGGTGTGATCCTCCCGGTGTGATCCTCCCGGTGCGGTCCTCCCGGTGCGATCCTCCCGGTGTGATCCTCCCGGTGCGGTCCTCCCGGTGTGATCCTCCCGGTGCGGTCCTCCCGGTGCGGTCCTCCCGGTGCGATCCTCCCGGTGTGATCCTCCCGGTGCGGTCCTCCCCGGTGCGATCCTCCCGGTGCGGTCCTCCCGGTGTGATCCTCCCGGTGTGATCCTCCCGGTGCGGTCCTCCCGGTGTGGTCCTCCCGGTGTGATCCTCCCGGTGCGGTCCTCCCGGTGTGGTCCTCCCGGTGTGATCCTCCCGGTGTGATCCTCCCGGTGTGATCCTCCCGGTGTGGTCCTCCCGGTGTGATCCTCCCGGTGTGATCCTCCCGGTGTGGTCCTCCCGGTGCGGTCCTCCCGGTGTGATCCTCCCGGTGTGGTCCTCCCGGTGCGGTCCTCCCGGTGTGATCCTCCCCGGAGCGGTCCTCCCGGTGTGATCCTCCCGGAGCGGTCCTCCCGGTGCGATCCTCCCGGTGTGATCCTCCCGGTGTGATCCTCCCGGTGTGGTCCTCCCGGTGTGGTCCTCCCGGTGCGGTCCTCCCGGTGTGATCCTCCCGGTGCGATCCTCCCGGTGTGATCCTCCCGGAGCGGTCCTCCCGGTGCGATCCTCCCGGTGTGATCCTCCCGGTGTGATCCTCCCCGGTGTGATCCTCCCGGTGCGATCCTCCCGGTGTGATCCTCCCGGTGTGATCCTCCCGGTGCGGTCCTCCCGGTGCGATCCTCCCGGTGTGATCCTCCCGGTGCGGTCCTCCCGGTGCGATCCTCCCGGTGCGGTCCTCCCGGTGTGATCCTCCCGGTGCGATCCTCCCGGTGCGGTCCTCCTGGTGCGGTCCTCCCGGTGCGGTCCTCCCGGTGTGATCCTCCCGGTGTGATCCTCCCGGGTGTGATCCTCCCGGTGCGGTCCTCCTGTCGCGGTCCTCCCCGGAGCAGTCCTCCCTATGCGGTAAGCCTCAGGGACAGGGACACGGGGACCGGAGGCGCAGGAGGAGG
Organism: Pipistrellus hanaki; assembly: GCF_964339955.1. Classification (NCBI taxonomy): domain Eukaryota; kingdom Metazoa; phylum Chordata; class Mammalia; order Chiroptera; family Vespertilionidae; genus Pipistrellus; species Pipistrellus hanaki. The sequence continues at coordinate 362,517 of NW_028182305.1, forward strand.
GTGTGGCCCATCGGGAGGCGTGTCTGCAGGGAGTGGCCGGGGGCCTGGGCCGGGCTGTGGTCACCGGCCTGTGACGTGGCCCTGGGGATGGCCTGGGGGTGGCGGGGGGGGACGCAGGGGCTGCGGGGGGACCTGTGAGCCAGGAGGTCCCGGTTCGGTCCCCGGTCAGGGCACAGGCCCGGGGTGCGGGCTCCATCCCCAGCGGGGGGCGTGCAGGAGGCAGCCGGGCCGTGGTTCTCTCTCATCAGGGATGTTTCTCTGAAAGAACGCAGCTGAGGAAACACGCCAGGAGGACGCAGTGCACAGACACGGACACGGACACGGTGAATGAACAGGGTGAAGACGTGTGCACAGCCGCACGCTCTGTAGGTGCAGGCGCTGGTCCCGGTGCAGCTTGCGGTGTCGAACGGTCATTTTCGGGGGCACCAGGTCCTGTTCTCCTCGGCGGGACGCAGAGCCCGGAGGACGAGGTGCAGGCGGAGCACTGGCCGGCCCTGCTGCTCTCGGCGACGGCATCAGCCTGGAACAGGCTGTGGTGACACATGAGCCCGGCACAGACACCAAACACGCGAGAACCCGCACCGGGGAGCGCCAGGTGCGGCTGGGCGGGCGTGGCTGGACACGTTCACTTTCACCCTCGGCCTGGGATTCTGTTTTATTGGTTTTGAGAGGGAGGGAGGGAGGGAGAGAGAAGGGAGAAAAGGAGGGGGAGAGAGAGAGAGAGAGAGAGAGAGAGAGAGAGAGAGACAGAGAGAGAGATCAGTCGCCTCCCATGCCCTCCCTGGCTGGGCATCTGACCACAGCCTGGGTGTGCACCCTGAGCTGTACGTGTAAAGAGGTAACGTGCTAGCTGGTCCCCAGGTGTCCCAGTCACGACCGGTCAAAGTTTCGTGCACACAGGAGCTGGTGGGCCGGGCCCGGGGCGGGGCCATGAGGCCGGAGGGGGGTCCGGGCGGGTCTCAGTGGTCCCCTGACAGAAGCACACAGGCCCTCCACGCCGCCCGGCCCAGAGGGGGCATCAGGGCAGGGGCGGGGCCTGGCAGAGAGCTCTCAGCACTCCTGCCCCGGGGCCTGAAGGCGCAGAGGGGAAGAGAGAGCATATAGGCAGTTAGGGGGGTCAGACGAGGAGGGGAGAGCAGTTAGGGGCAATCAGGCCGGCAGGCAGGTGAGTGGTTCTGGGTTGCCAGAGGGACCCCAGACTGGGGAGGGTACAGGCCAGGCTGAGGGAGCCCCGCCCCTGTGCAGGATTTTAGTATGTTTACACTCCTTTACGTGGCCAAAACCTCTCCCAGGTGGTTCTGCCGCCTCTGGGCAGCCTAAAGTTCCAGCGATTGCAGTAGATACCAGCCTAACTTCCTAGTTTGCACTTCATCAAACTCTCGGAGACACGTGGGTGACAAAGTATGCGTACCAAATGCCGGACAAAACGCAAATCCCAAAACACTGTTTTAAAATATATTTTATTGATTTTTTGCAGAGAGGAAGGGAGAGAAATAGAGAGCTAGAAACGTCGATGAGAGAGAAACATCGACCAGCTGCCTCTTGCACCCCCCCCCCCTACCGGGGATGTGCACGCAACCAATGTACATGCCCTTGACCAGAATCGAACCTGGGACCTTTCAGTCCGCAGACCGATGCTCTACCACTGAGCCAAACCGGTTTCGGCAAAATCCCCAAACATTTCAAAGCGTGCAGACAATGTAGTGCGTGTTCTCTGCTCACCACAGAATTAAATTGGAAACCAAAATGGACAAAATACACCAGAGAGAGAGATGGAAGCGGGGACAGCTGAGGAATCGCAGAGGGAAGGCGGTGGGGTGGGGGTGGGGAGGGTGGGGGTGGGGTGGGGGGGAGGTTAACAGGGGAACCCACACGCATGTATGCAGAGCCCGTGTCACAGACAGTGCTGTGGAGCAGGCGGGGAGGGGTGGTGCGGGGTGGAGGGGGTCAATGGGGGGAAAATGGGAGGCGTCTAGAATATTTTTAACGATAAAGACACATTTTTTAAAAAAAGAAATCAATAAGGAAATGATATCTGAGAAGTCCCCAAATATTTGGAAATACCTTCTAATTCATCTGTGAGGTTTTTGTGTTTTTTTTAAAAAAAGGAAATTAAAGTTGCATGTATTTAAATTAATTTAAATATTTAGTTGAATAGTAATGAGCGTGCAGGATGCTGGATCTGTGTGGCTGCCTTGGTGCGTGGAGGACGAGGCTCCCTTAGGGGCTGTGCCGGAGGGTGAGGGGCCGGGCAGGCTGAGGCCGGCTTCCCGTGGACCCAGCATGGACACAGCGTGGACGCGGGGAGGACCCAGCGTGGACCCAGCGTGGACACAACGTGGACGCGGGGAGGAAGCCACACAGATACCCGCGGACGCCCGCGAAACGGAGAGGGAGGGCGTGAGAGAGAAGGCAGGGAGGCCAGCAGCTCGTTCGAAAAGGGCCTCAGAGTTACGACGGACGCGGACTTGCCTGCCCCAATGTCAGTGCACCCCCAGCCCGGCCGGCGTGGCTCCGTGGCTGAGTGCCCACCTAGGACCCAGGAGACCAGGGTTCGATTCCCGGTCAGGGCACAGGCCCAGGTTGTGGGCTTGATCCCCAGTGGGGGGCGTGTAGGAGGCAGCCAATCCATGATTTCCTCTCATTGTCGATGTTTCTATCTCTCCCTGTCCCTTCCTCTCTGACATCAATAACAGTATATTTGAAATAAATAAATAAAAGTTTTTAAAAAATAAAGGGCAGGACGGGCATGGCTGGGCATGGATCCCCCCTCCACTCGCAGCAGCCCCGCACTGAGATGAGTGTGTTTTGTAAACGCTGGGTGTGGTGTCTTACACGAATCCTGTTCACACGTTCAGCCTTTACTAATTAAAAAAATCTTCGTTGTTGAAAGTGTTACAGATGCCCCTTCCCCCATGGACCCTCCCAGCGCCCATGGTCGGCAAACTGCGGCTCTCCAGCCACAGGCGGCTCTTTGGCCCCTTGAGTATGGCTCTTCCACAAAACACCACGGCCTGGGCGCGTCTGTGTTGAAGAAGTGGCGTTAGAAGTTTAAGGTTTGAAAATGTGGCTCTCCGAAGGGATTTCAGTACTGTTGCTACTTGGCTCTGTGACTCATGAGTTTGCCCACCACTGTCCCAGCCTGCAGCCACCCTCCTGGCTAACCTTTCTGTAAGTTCCCTGTGCGTTGGTAAAAGACAGACGTTCAGGTATTCTGCTCCGGGTGTGAGGGCTCTGTGTTCTGTCAGCGTGGACTCGCTCTGCCTCGTGTCTGCGGGTGTCCATCGGCCACCTGTTTGCTGTCCGTCACCCCTGCCCGTGCCTCTGGCTTTCCGCTGAGCCGCTGCGGGAGCTGCTGAGAGGGCGTGAGGTGGCGCTGTCCACACCCCCGAGCTGGGTGGCGTGTGCTCTGCGTGTGGAAAGCCTCTGTCGTTACCGTCACACGGATTCCCGGTGGTCATCTCCTCTACGTAGCGAACTCTGTCGTTGACGAAATGTCCTCCTGGCTCTGGAGATTTATCCAGGTCTGCTTCGTCCGCTGCCGATGTGGCCGCTCGGAGCTGGGCTTTCTCTCCCTGTCTGCGCCGTTCCAGCTGAAGCATTGTATAGTGTGAGGCCTGGCTTTTCTACCTCCACGCTCACAATCTCTGCTTTGTTCCTTGGGATTCTGGACCGTTCACATGCGATGTGCTCACCGCTGAGCCCGTGGGGAGGCGTGTTGTCCGGAGTCTGTTTGTGGAGCCCTCTGTTATTCTGTTCACGTCTCCCTGCATCTTTTATAGTTAAAAACTGTTTAGTGTTTCCTGTTAATTATCCTTTTGCTTCTAATTATCCATCCTTGTGGTTTTACAGGTGGCTTTATGGGGTAGTTTTTAATTTACCTTTTGTTTTAAATTTTATCCGGATTGCATGGTGATCAGATATCTTCTTCTGAATATATATATATATATATATATATATATATATATATATGATTCATGCACTCAGGTGGAGGGGAACTCGGGGGGTCCCTCAGCCTGGCCTGCACCCTCTCGCAGTTTGGGACCCCTCGGGGGGTGACCCCTGATGGCTTAGGCCCGCTCCCCGGGGATCAGCCTGAGCTGGCAGTCAGGCGTCTCTCGCCGGCCTGATGTGCCTCGGGGGCCGTCTGACTGAGGCTGAGGCCTCCCCGTGGGAGCGGCCTGAGTCGCAGTCAGACAGCCGTAGCAGAGGCGATGGGAGAGGCTCCGCACGGCCACTGCGCTCACACCGTCAGCCTGGCTGTGGCTGAGCGGAGCTCCCCTGTGGGAGCACATGACCACCAGGGGGAGCTCCTGCCTTGATTGTCTGCCCCCTGGTGGTCAGTGCACATCATAGTGACCGGTTGTTCTAGGTCATTGTGCCCTTAGGGTCAATTTGCATATTGCCCTTTTATTATATAGGATTTCTTCATACATATACATACATGTCTATGCTAATAAAAGGGTAACATACTAATTAGACTGGATGTCTTCCGGACGACCTTCCGGACATTCTTCAGGACAAAGTCATGGTGGCAGGGTGGAGGCAGAGACGGTTGGGGGCAATCAGGCTGGCAGGGGAGAGCAGTTAGGGGCATCAGGCCAGCAGGGGAGCAGTTAGGAGCATCAGGCAGGCAGGCAGGGGAGCAGTTAGGAGCAACTGGTCCCAGATTGGGAGAGGGATGGGGCCTAAACTGGCAGTTGGACATCCCCTGAGGGGTTCCGGACTGGAGAGGATGCAGGCTGGGCTGAGGGGCCCCCTCCCTGTCCCAGGCCTCCAGCAGTTATGTAAGAACCATTCTCGATGATTGGATTTTGTAATTTTTCTGTGTGCGCTTGGAAAAAATATCTGTTCGTTGCATAATCCCTCCAGTGTACGTTAAGTATCCTTGCTGGGTTTGTGTGTTTTTCCCCTCAGCCTGGCCCATCCAAAGGATGTGTTTACATGCCCACTAGGATGACAGCATATTATGTTATTCCCAGGAGGCACACCAACTTCTTTACGCATCTGGGAGCTCCTGTGGTAAGAGCATGCACGATACGTATGGCGGATCTTATCCTTCCACTAAAATCCGGTCTCCTGCCGAACCTCTCTGCCGGAAATGGTGTTTCTGTCTCAGGTTTATCGTGTCCTCAGGCCGCTCTCCGGGGGTTCGAGGTCAGCCTCGTCCCGACAGCCGTCCATCCTCCCTCTACTCCCCCTGCCCGGGGCCCCCGATGGAGCACGGCTCAGGACACCACGTGTCTGAACACGCACCCTTCCCTCCGGTCTGCCCGTTTCCACCAGGACTGTCGTTATGGTTTTTAGGAGGCGTGCATCGGATTTACGGGCAAATGTGGGAAAACCGACCTTTTCTAGCTACTGAGACTTTCCGTCAACGGACAGAACAGACCTCTGCATGTATCTGGAATACCGACGCCAGTGCCTCAGGGGTGTTTTTTTTAAAGTTTTTTTTTTAAATATATTTTATTGACTTTTTACAGAGAGGAAGGGAGAGGGATAGAGAGCTAGAAACATCAATGAGGGAGAATCATTGATCAGCTGCTGCACACCCCCCACCGGGGATGTGCCCTTGACTGGAATGGAACCCGGGACCTTTCAGTCTGCAGGCCGACGCTCTATCCACTGAGTCAAACCAGTCTTGGCAGCGCCTCAGGTTTTAAGGTTTGCTTTTTTTTAATTTTCATGCAAAGCCACTCTGGGGAGCGTCTGTCCATTTGAACAGCACGTCTGTGTCACACCACCCAGTTGTCATGATGTGATCTTTTTCTTTTTAATATATTTTATTGATTTTTTTTTTACAGAGAGGAAGGGAGAAAGAGAGAGAGTTATAACATCGAAGAGAGAGAAGGATTGATCAGCTGCCTCCTGCACACCTCCTCCTGGGGATGTGCCCGCTACCAAGGTACATGCCCTTGACCGGAATGGAACCTGGGACTCTTCAGTCTACAGGTCGACGCTCTATCCACCGAGCCACACCGGTCAGGGCTTCTTTTTAATCTTTATGTTATTTCTTTACATTATCTGTTTTTCTTTTCTTTCTCCGCTGACGGGAGGGTCCCTCACTTCCAGTGTGGCACTGCAGCCCCGGCGGGAACCCGCCCCCCGGTTCCCCGCTCCTGGGAAGCCCAATTGGCCGTGAGCGGCTTTGAATGGATTACTGCGCTGGAACTGCTAATATTTTGATTGATTTTTAAAAATCTCTGCCCATGAATTACATCGACCGGCTGCTCTCTCTTCGCGCACCCTGCCTGCCTGGTTGCAACCGAGATTACGCCCGAGTCATAAAAGGAGTCCTTTCGCTTTTTATTGTCTGGAACATTCCTTATGAAATTGGAATGATCTGTTCATTGACTGTTTGGTAAAAGTCGCCCATAAAACCGTCCGCGCCTCCTTTCAGAGGGAAATATGGCGAGTGTGGACTTTAAAACACGGCGCCCGTATCGAGCGCCCGCAAGCCCGGCCACTCGCCGTTTCCGTGCAGTCTCTTTTCAGAGACGCTCAGACACCCCCCCCTCCCTGGACACTCAGACACCCCCCCCTCCCCAGACGCTCAGACAGACACCTCCCCAGACGCTCAGACAGACACCTCCCCGGACGCTCAGACAGACAGACGGCTCCCCGGACGCTCAGACAGACAGACGCCTCCCCGGACGCTCAGACAGACAGACGCCTCCCCGGACGCTCAGACAGACACCTTCCCGGACGCTCAGACAGACAGACACCCCCCCGGACGCTCAGACAGACAGACACCTCCCCGGACGCTCAGACAGACACCTTCCCGGACGCTCAGACAGACAGACACACCCCCCCGGACGCTCAGACAGACACCCCCCCGGACGCTCAGACAGACAGACACCTCCCCGGACGCTCAGACACACCCCCCCCTCCCCGGACGCTCAGACACCCGCCCCTCCCCGGACGCTCAGACAGACAGACGCCTCCCCGGATGCTCAGACAGACGCCTCCCCGGACGCTCACACAGACAGACGCCTCCCCGGACGCTCAGACAGACACCTCCCCGGACACTCAGACAGACAGATGCCTCCCCGGACGCTCAGACAGACAGACGCCTCCCGGGACGCGACTCTGGTCACTCAGGTGGGCACACCCGTCGCTGCCCGCGTGCATAGGGTCCTGTACTCCGTGATGTCCTCACTGTGAGTCTGTCCTGCATGTGTGTGCGTGTGTGTGTGTGTGTGTGTGTATGCGTGTGAGGACGGTGACAGGGTGGTACAACATGGGGTGCCCGTTTCCCATCGCCGGGCTAAGAATCGGACCCCGAGCCGCCCCGTCCAGCCTCCCCCCTCCCCCCGGCTCTCGGAGTTCCCTTTCCCCACAGCGGCCACGCCCTGGCTTTGCCAAAATCACGCTCTGCCGTCTCTTTAGAGTCTTATGGCATCAGAACGCACCGCAAACATGCCATTCGGTGTACAACGGGTTCAAGACAAAACCAGCTTTGTCAGGAAAGAGGCGGTATTGGGGGGGTGCTGTGTGCGGAGAGGGGACGGCTCTGACGTGGGGGTCATGGCCCCTGGCTGCTGTGGGGACCCCAGGCCATGGGGGAGCAGAGGGGGCCGGCGGGGCCAGCACGGGGGCTCGGCCGGGCCAGACGCACCGTGGTCCCCGGGGGCCGCCGTCCGGAGCCGGGCCTCTGCCCGCTGACCGGGGACACCACCCCCACCGGTGACGCCGTGAGGGCGAGGCCGGAGCCCAGAGCCAGCGGGACGCTGAGCGGCCGGTGAACCGTCCGTCCCCGCCGAGCGCCACGCACCCGGCCGTGGCCGGCAGGAAACCGTAAACTGCCCGCTGGCCTTCATCTGCCGGTGGCCTTGGACTTCGCCGGCTTCTCGGAGCAACTTATTCAAAACGGCCTGGACGTCCGCCGGCTGGCGGCTTGGTGCTCCAGCCCAGGTCCTCTCTCCCCCGCCACCCCCCAGGGCTGTGCTCCGGGGGGGGGCACCCCGAGGTGGGCCGGGGGCACCTGCTGGCTCCTGCTTGCTCCAGGAGCAGAGAGAGCGGCAGAGGAGGGAAGGGCTGGGGTGGGGGGCGGCCTGGCCCAGGCCAGACGGGGTCCTGCAGGCAGCGCCCCACAGCAGCCCTCAGGTTCACAGACGGGGTCCTGCTGCGCAGAAGGTGCCGCCGCCTTCAGGGGCCGGGGCGGGGGGAGGGGGGGAGGAGGAGGGACACACTGGGCCCTGCAGAGCCCCACCCCTCAGCACTGTGACTCGGGTCCCCAGCAGACAGAGCCGGTGCCTGTGGGCGTGCGGGAGGGGGGCTCACTGTGGGACGGCTCAGGCAGAGGTGGAGCCCGGGCCCGGCTGGTGTGGCTCAGGAGATAGAGTGTCAGCCTGTGGACCGAAGGGTCCTGGGTTCAATTCCGGTCGAGGGCATGCACCTCAGCTACAGGCTCCTTCCTGGCCCAGGCCCTTATGGGCTCATCAGGAGGTGACCCATCGACGTGTCTCTCTCACATCGGTGTTTCTCTCTCTCCCTCTCTCCCCCACGCCCTCTAACCAATGGGAACGTGTCCTGGTGAGGGTTACAAATAAACCAACAGGCACAGAGGAGGTGGAGGCCGGGCCGGTGCCTGCGGGCCGGTGGACGGGACCCTTTCCGGCCGCTCAGACCAGCCCCCTAGGCCTGGGACCCCCCGGGGGCTGTGCGCTCTGCCCGGGCTGCGCTGGCTCCTCCGAGGGCAGAGCGCCCGGGAGCCCGGCCCGGCTCCGGGACCCCTCCTCCCACAACCCACCACTAATCTCGTGCTGATGGACAAAACCAGCCTCGGAATCCTAATGAGCCTGCCCCAGAGACAGACAGCTCATCCCGAGACTAAATGAGAAAAACTGCCACTTCTGCCGGTTGCTTTAGAAACGCATTTGCATTCTGTCAGCTTCTATTACGGAGCTGAGCCAGACGCGGGGGGGAGTGGGGGGGGGCGGGGGGAGGGGGGCCGAGGCTTTCCTGGGGGCCCCTGGGAGCCGGGCAGAGGCGCCGAGCCCAGGTGTGGGAGTGGGGGTCCCTCTGTGGTGGGGGGGCTGGAGGGGGGCAAACCGAGGGGCAGGCCTGAGGCTGCCACTCCAGCAGCTCAGCGTTCCCTCCCCATTCTCCCCCCACAGAGGTCGCGACCCCCACACAGCATTGACCGTGGGTGGGACTCACTCACTCACCTGCCCGGACACCCCGAGTCCAGAAGGGCCAGGGCCGTGGGGGGGCGGGAGCACTCCCTCCACACGCTCCGTCCTGGGGGCTGGACGGGCCTCGGCGCGGCTGCCCCGGACCCGGGACCCGGGCCTCCCACGGCCCAGCCTGGCACGACCTCGCCTGCCAGGCCGGTGTCCGAGCAGGTGGGGGGGGAGGGGAAGGGGAGGAGGGAGGGGGAGGAGGGGGAGGGGGGAGCTGGTGCCCAGAGGGGGGGCAGCACAGGGACCCTCCGCAGGCTGCGGCCACAGGAACTCACAGGACAGGGAGCGGCCGCCTCCCCCAGGCCGTCCTCTCAACCTGCCACCCCCCCTCCGCTCCTCCTCAGGTGGGTGCTGGGTGCTGGGTGCTGGGTGCTGGGTGCCAGGTGGGGAGGCCCCATCTCTGCCGCTGGAGCTGGTCCCTGAGGGCACCGTCCTCGCGGGTGAGGCGTGAGCACAGGCGCCGCCCGAGGGCCTGGGACCCAGAGGGCACAGCAGCCGCGCGGGCGGGCAGTGGGTGGGGCTGAACAGGGTCAGTGCGTGTGAACGTTTAATCACGAACAGGAAGGAGCCAGAAGCTCAGCACAGCCACACAGATCACCCAGAATTCCGGGAAAGGACAGGGAGGGAGGGAGGGAGGGAGGGAGGGAGAGACAGAGAGAGAGAGAGAGAGAGAGAGAGAGAGAGAGAGAGAGAGAGAGAAGAACCTGGAGGAGTGGGGAAATCAGTACGTCTTATAGGAAACAACGGTCACAAATGGACGGTACGCTGAGGTCTCCCCCAGAGGCGGGGGTGGGGGACATGAGGGACATGACGTGGGTGCACTGTCGCCCAGAGAGACCGGGAAAGGGGGGGGGGGGGGGCAGCAGAGACAAGGCCGCAGCTCAGGGACCCTCCGCAGGCTCGTGGTGAGCGCAGTGGACGCTGTGCACGGAGGGGGGTTCGCCCGCAGGAGGCCTGGGAAACGCAGTCGCAGTCGAAGGCCCATCAGCCGAGGAGAGAATGAGAGGAGCCGAGAGGAGGCCGGATCCCGAGTGTGACCTCGCAGATGCCCCCGGGGGGGTGAGGGATAACCCTCTGGGGGCGCCTGGGACCAGCTCTGCAGGCGGAGGAGAGGCGGGTGGTCGCAGGGCGTAGCCAGGGTGCGAGGGGAAAGGCATGATGAGGCACATTCACCACCAAGGCCCCCTCCCCGAGGCAGAGACCCCACGTGCCCGGGGGGCAGCGTGCACCCCTCTCCTGCACCCTCCCCCGCTGCCCGGCCACCTCGCCCCCAGCACTGCCCGCAGACACTCCCTCGCTGAGCCAGCCGCCCGGAGCCTGGCCACGGGCCGCCCAGAGCCTGGCCATGGGCCGCCCGGCTGAGCTCCCTGCGGGGCCACGGGCTGCGGCTGCCGGCCCCGGGGCCTCTGCACGAAGGACAATCAGAATGTGACGGTTTGGAGGAAAAGAGGCGAGAGTCCCGGTGACCGAGCACCCAGTCCCGTCGCACGTTCGGGCAGGTCCTCACCGGTTTCCTCCCAGCTCCACCCGGACGGCCACACAAGCACGTCACTGAAAATCTGACATCATTTTATCTGAATAATCCAATGAGAAATCAACTTCAATTTGTAAGTGGTAATGTCTGACTATAGATCCTGTCCACACGGTCATCGGTGCCAGCCCAATGCCAACAGGACCCCCGCGGGGGAGGGTCGTGGAGAAGGACCTGCGTCCGGGGACCCTGCTCCCGGGGACCCTGCGTCCGGGGACCCTGCATTGGGGTGAGGACGCCCGGGCTGCAGGAAGCTCTGGATGAGGCAGCCCCAGGAGAGACCTCTGAGGCTGGACCCGCTCAGCTCCCTGTGCCCCGTTCTCTGCTGGCCAGCACCCCTCCGTCCAGCTCCCTTCCACCGCCCCCCGCCCAGCAGGCCTGCTGAGCGGCTCCAGCCCCCGCTGGGGAGCAGGCCCCGGTCTTGTGTGGAAGAAGAGTGCACCCCCAGAGCCCCCGGGGTGCTGGCTCACAGTGACCAGAGACTCCACCCCAGCTCCCCACGCGGTCCATCCTCATGCAAATGAGGACTTCAAATCCTTACAGTTTGATTGGCCCAACATGCAAGAAAGCACTGCCCCGATTGGTCAGATGGAGCTGCTCTGATTGGCCAGTAAAGACGAACGGGATATAGCTGGGCAGCTCTGATTGGATGGGGAGAGCCTCCGTGCTATTGGCTGACACAGGATCCCAGGACCTGCTCTAAAGGCGGCTCCCTGAGGCCGGTGTGGAGGAGGGAGGTGGGGCAGACAGGCCGCCAGGCTCTGCGTTTACTTCGTTAGTTTGAGCCCAAGCAGCCCCGGAGCCCTCTGGCTGGGAGGCTCCGTCCTCAGGGTTCATGGTCGATGGTGTTTGTGGCCCGATCGGTCCCTGGCTCGTTGGGTCAGAACTCCGGGCTCTCGGCTGTGACAGCTGTGGTCACGCCGTTATGTCCCCCAGTGACCAGCGCGGCTCCCGCCGGCACATCCCACAGGGCTGGCCGGCGTCCCGGAGGCCCCGGTCCTCACTCCGGGCCTGGTGACGAACGCAGGCCGGGCCCAGGCCTCAGCCGGCTCCGGCAGACCCTCCCTGTCCCCTCCCACACTCTGGCTTCCCGGGCCACCCGTGGGCGTGAGGAGCGGTGAGCCCCTTCCGTGTTCCTGCCTCCGACCTCACAGAGGCAGGGCCTCCAGGGAGGGGAGCACGCGGAGCACACGGGCAATGCCCGGGGCACGGGGAGTGGGCACACGCAGGACAATCCCTGCCACACACCTCCACACGCAATCATCACGGAATGACACGCACTCGGTGACCAAGGTCCCTTTGCTGTCCCACATGCCTGGCACCTCCTGGTTCTTCAGATTAAAAAGCCATCGATGAATCAGGACGGTGGAGGCCGATGGGATCACCTGGCAGCCTTTGAGTCTGAGGGCTGGCCGTCCTGTGGGGAGAGGCCCGCTCACCCCGTGAAGAGACACGCATTTAAAAAAATAGCTTTTAATCACAGCAATAATCTTTTCATCGCTATGTGGGGGAATGTTTCTGTTTTCCGTGTCCATCTCCATCTCAGAAAAGGAAACAGCCAGGTTCCTGAGTGGAGGAGCTGGGGATTAAGAAATAAAAGAAAGAAAGAGACCAGGAGGCAGAAAAAGATTCATCGAGCTGGGAGCCAGGTGGGCGCCATCCTCTCTGATGGAGAGGCAGCGAGCGGAGCCACGCAGCAGGTTTATTTATAGGTCAAAGGCGCTCCTTTGCATTCTTACCTAGGCCCTAGCATTCCTGGATTTACATATCTAGACCCGCCCCTGCTGACACCCGGACAAAGGTAAGTCAGAACTGACCACACCCCCACCTTCTTCAGGGGAGTGTTACGGGAACACGACTCTGCCAGGGCCCCGGGCTCAGCTGACAATTTAAAGAATGTCCGTGTGCCTTCCCAGGAGGCCCTCTGCATCGATAGATCCATGAGCTTTTAATTCCGAGTTGCTGATAATGATTGTGACAATAACTCCGCCTAGAAGGAATGCTGGCGTTAAAGCCGTGGGATATTAAAAGCATCCGTTTACATAAGTGCTCATTCATAGTGTGATGGTGAGTCAGGAAGCTGTTCCTCTGGAAATACGCAGTAACCAGGAAGTAACAACACAGGAGCCAGCTCTGTTCTCCATCTTCACACGCCTAACCCGCCACCCCGCCCGCCAGAGTAGGCTACCCTGCCAGGGAGGTCTGGAATCTATGCTAATAAAAGCCCAGGTGGTCCTCACAAACGATGCTGTCACAAGATGGCCGCCACAAGAATGCCGTGTGCACAGTGGAGGCGGGGCCTGACTGTTGCTCCTGGTGGTGAGGCCTCGGGGTCCTGCGGCTCCACACAGCGTGGAGAAGGCGGGTCCTGGCAGAGGAGGCCGGTCGTGGCACGGGAGGGCAGTTGTGGGCAATCAGGCTGGCAGGGGAGCAGTTAGAGACGTTCAGGGAGGCAGGCAGGCGAGCGGTTAGGAGCCAGCAGTCCCAGATTGTGAGAGGGCTGGGGCCTAAACCCGCAGGCAGACATCCCCCGAGGGTCCCAGATTGGAGAGGGTACAGGCCGGGCTGAGGGACCCGCCCCCCCTCACACACACACACACACACACACACAGAGACGAATTTCGCACACCCGGCCTCCAGGGGAAATACAAATTCAGGTGAAAGCCTCGCTGTAAGTGGGACCTGCCCGCCATCCCCAGCGGCTCCGTGTGGAGCTCTTCCCCTGGACCAACGAGACGCCGGGTCCCTCTGCCCTCAGGGCCCAAGCGGAGGCTCCGGCCCACGTGTCTCTTTCACATCAATGTCTCCCTCCCTCCCTCCCTCTCTCTCTCTCAAATCAATTTCAAAAAGTAGACAACAAATGAGTGCTGTTTGTTTCCATTGTAATCGAGAATTTACTGAATCCTTTAAAACGTCGATGATGGCTGTGTTTGGATCCTGCAGGAAAATGCTCAGTGATGACATGAGTTTCCTCTCAGTACGTGAAATACAATGAAAACTGCGTCTCTGCAGCCACTGCCAGTGATGATGACAAATTGCAGGTGTCACCTCCTTAGACACACTGATCGGGGAGTGACACGTAACGTGTGCACAAAGCGTGACACACAGCGCGTCTTAATCACGCTCGTCCAATGAGCACTGCGGGTAAGCCACAGGCACACTGGGCGCCTTCTGCTCCAGACCGGCTTGGACACCAGCCTGTCCTCATGCGTGCTCACTCCCCGATTCCCGCAGGACCGGGCAGCTCACCGGGCGGCTTCCCGATGCCCGGGGCATCCTGGGACATGAACACACACAGTGCAATGCACACAATGCAGACATGTATTGCAGCACACACACATGGACAGCACATGCACTCACACAACACGCACACAACACACAAAAGTAAACAGTGTGTACGGTACACATGTGCTCATACATGTGCACAGCACATGGTCGTGCACACTGTGCAGACATACATGTATAGCACACAAGTGTACATGCATAGTTGCATGCACCCGGTGCAAGTGTGCATGTATAGCACGTTTGTGTGCACACATGTAGTTGAAGGCGTGCATGTATAGTGCCCCCGTGCACACATACACGCACAGTACATGCACACGCACACACAGCCACCCCCTCACCGGAGAAAGCAGCCTCACGCTCCCTGTGCTGCTGAACTGACACGTTAATTGAGAAGCTGCGTCTCTGTGAGGCCGTCCTGAGCTCGCGGGTTTCCGTCTGCTCACACTCACCCCATCGACGCCTCACCCCGTCCTCACACGCGAGTGTTTGTGACTGTGAGTGTGAGTGTGTGATTGTATGTGTTTATGACTGTTTGTGCGTGTGTGGCTGTGTGGCTGTGTGTGACTGTGTGGCTGTGTGTGTGTGACTGTGTGTGAGTGTGTGGCTGTGTGTGACTGTGTGACTGTGTGTGCCCTCTCCGGCGTGGCTGTGTGCACCGGGAGGCGGCCGTCCTCCCCGCTCCGCCCGGCCCAGGCCCGGCCTGCGACTGGATTAACCTTGAGCGTGGCCGGCGGCCGGGCGGCCAGGCGACAGCGTGAAAAGAGCAAATATTGACTCTGCTCGCCGGGCCGCGGCCGGAGGGACGGCCGCCTGACCTCGCCGCGGGATCGATGGAGCCTCCGGTCAATACGCCTTAATGTTCTCCCGCCGGATCGATGGCCGACCCGCTGTCCCCGTCCGGGCGGGAGAGGGGCCGGGGCCGGCACCAGCCTGGCCACACACCCAGCCCCGAGCCTCGGGTGGGCGGGGACGGTGCCGCGGGGGACGGGGCAGGCGGGACGGACGGGAGGGAGGCCTGAAGCTCCCGGAGCGGGACCCGAGCGAAGGTCAGAGGTCGGTGCCATCGGCTGGCACAGCGATGGCGCTGACGCCTCCAGGCCGTGCCCCGCTGGACAGGGAGGGGCTCCTGTGACTCTCAGAGCGCGTCCCGCACTGGATCGCCCGGAGGAACGTGAAGTCAGGTGTCTGAGCGAGTGAACAGGCCTGCCCGCTGCACCCCACTCTCAGAGGGAAGCTGCCCGGCTGTGACTGCCTCCCCTGGAAGTGGCTGTTCAACCCTTTGTGTGTGTGCGTGTGTGCTCATGTGTACACACACACCTGTGTGCATGCACACATGTGTGTTCGTGTGTGCCAATGTGTGTACACATCCATGTACATGTGTGTTTGTGTGCATGTTTAGGCCTATAAATTCGCAAATGTGTGTGCACGTCCATGCGTGTGTGATCACATGTGTGCATTCATATGCAAGTATGTTCACTCCTCTGTGTGTGCATTCCTGTGCGCGCGCACCTATGCATGTGTGTGCATTTGACACTGGGGTGCATGTACCTGAGCCTCACTGAAACGGTGAGCTTATTGGATATGTATAACTGACCTTCTCTCTCCCCTGCCCGCTCCTGCCGTGGCTGTACCAGCTGACCCCTCACCCTGGGGTTTCTCGGGGTGCCAGTCCGAGCCGAGGCTGAAGGCTGCCAGGTGGCAATGTCTGTGCCAGCTGCGAGCTTCCGGAAAGGGCCGTCCGAGGGCAACGTCCATGGGACCACCCCACGTCTCCCGCGAGTGTCTTCTAACCCCCTCCCCCGCCCAGCGTGCTCACGCAGCCTGCTCCCGAGCCGGGCGGGGACTGGGTGTGGGGACGGGTGCGTCTGCCCCCCACGGACCCAGCAGTGCCATGGAGATTGGGATCTTGGGGAAAACAAAGTGATAAATCACAAAACAAGATAAAACACCAGCAATATGGAAACAGGGGCCGTAAATGAGCATTTCTGATGCCGTCGCTGTTTTGAGATACAGGAGAGAATGCCTCCATGAAACGCTAATAAATCACTCCGCCTTAATCACGGGAATATAAATGGGATTTACAGTGTCAGCTGAGAGGCGGTCTTTAAAATAACACGTTCGTTCCTTATCTGTGACAGTTCAGGAAGAGATGGCATTTTCTGAGTTTGTTTATTTAATTTATTTTAAAATTAATAGCTTATTTGTTTTCTATCTTTAAACATGAACTTGAAGCCATCCATCTTTTTTATTTCCTCTCCCCTAATTTCAGAGGCTACGCTGTGTCTTTATTTTCACGGACACGGAGAGCATCAATGGGGACTCCTCTGAAGGGTTCGTGAATGACCCTCCCCTCCTTTCCACGGTCGCCATGGAGTCAGGACTGGAAGGCGTGGCACCCAGGACCACTTCTAATTCACTGGTGGCTGGAAGAATAAACCTCTCTATGGATAGATGGATGGTGGGTGGATGGATGGATGGATGAATGGATGGATGGATGGATTGGTGGATAGAAGGGTGGCTGAATAGATGGGTGGATTGAGGAAGCATGGGTGAATGGATGAATAGATGGATGGATGCATGGAAGGATGGGTTGATGGATGGATAGATAGATGAATAGAAGGATGTATGTATGTATGTATGTATGTATGGATGGATGGATGAATGGATTGGTGGATAAAAGGGTGGTTGGATAGATGGATGGATGCATAAAAGGATGGGTAGATTGATGAATAGAAGGATGGATGGATGGATGGATGGATGGATGGATGGAGAAAGGATGGGTGAATGAATGGATAGATGGATGGAATGGTGGATAGAAGCATGGGTGAATGGATGAATAGATGGATGGATACATGGAAGGATGGGTTGATGGATGGATAGATAGATGAATAGAAGGATGTATGTATGTATGTATGTATGGATGGATAGAAAGATGGGTGGGTGGATGGATGGATGGATGGTTCAATGGATGGTCTGACTTCTAAGTCATCATTCACTGTGAGGCCACTCCAGCAGGGTGGACACACAGGCTCCACAGGAGTCAGGTGGCCTGGCTATTCTTTATAGAGTGGCTAGAGTGACCCTTGTAACACAGAGGTCAGCAGAGCATGGCCTGGCCACTGCCCCTGCAGTCATTACGCCTGCACTGCGAGTCCAGCACGGCCTGCTCCCTCCCCCCCTGCCTGGAGGACTCTGTCGATGGTGCAGGGTCCCCAACTCTCCCCACCCCCCCGTGCAGGGAAGCCACATGGTGGGTTATGGTGAGTGGGCTCGAGGGGCTGTGAGATGGGCCGCGCGTGTCAATGCTGCCACAGAGACGGATCCTCAGTCCCTCCTTTCCGTGGCAGAGCCCAGAGGCCACCTGGGTTGTCAGCAAACCAAGGCCAAGGCCGCCGGAGTACAGGTCACTGCCTGGAGGCCACGCGCCCACAGCGAGCTTGTGGGATGGGAAGTGAGCCTCGGCTGGGAACTTGAGGCCAGTTCTCACCGCTGCCTGCCATCCCGTCCTCACCAGCACCCAAACCGGTTCCCAGAGAGGCAGCCACAGGTGGTCACAGACTTCTAACCATGGCACCAGCAGCAGTGATGGGGAGACCTCATCTCGGGGGACCCGGGGCCCAGCTGCGGAGGCCACATCGCTGGGAAGGCAGTCCGTGACCCTGTGGGAGCCTCGGGCCAGGTCACCTCCGGCTCTCCCCGCCCGGCCCTGGGCTGGAGCCCTGAGCATGGCTGTGGGAACCACGGGCTGGAACGCCACCTGCAGGACAGCACCTGCGCTGTGCACACAACACCGGCACCTGCAGGTGGTGCTCCAGCCCGATGGATCACGTGGCCATGTTCCATCATGTGGCCATGTTTTTTCCACCACATGACCGTGGTTCCCGTCACATGGCCATGGTTTTCATCACGTGGCTGTGGTCCCTGTCACATGACCGTGATTCCTGTCACATGGCCATGGTTTTCATCACATGGCTGTGGTCCCTGTCACATGACTGTGATTCCCATCACATGGCCATAGTTTCCATCACGTTCCTGTGGTCCCTGTCACATGACCGTGGTTCCCGTCACATGGCCATGGTTTCCATCACGTGTCTGTGGTCCCTGTCACATGACCGTGGTTCCCGTCACATGGCCATGGTTTCCATCACGTTCCTGTGGTCCCTGTCACATGACCGTGGTCCCTGTCACATGGCTGTGATTCGTCACGTGGCCACGGTTTCCATCACGTGGCTGTGGTTCAGTCAGTCAGCGGAAACTCCCAACAAAACCCAGCTCCGTGGGGCTTCCTGGTGGGTGAGATGCCCGTGGACGTGGACACGGTCCTGCCTCCCCGTGGGTCTCCTCACGGAGCCGTCCTGACCTGCTGCCTGACGGTACGGCTGGCGTTCTCCTTTCTCACTTCCTGTGAGTCGTCTGGACGTGACCAGCCTCCTCAGGCCGGGGACCGTGTGCACGGACAGAGCCTGTCACCGGGGACCGTGAGCTGGTGAATCCGTACGGAGCAGGGCTGAGCCGGCTGAGCTCGGGGAGCACGGAGTCCGGACACACGGGGCAGCTGCCTCGGCCGCAGAGACACATCCTCCCTCCTGGGGGGGAAGGAAGGACCGGCCGCCCAGCCCCTCCCCGGGGTTCCGGGGGGAGGGGACCAGGAGGAAGAGCCCTCTGCCTGCAGGAGCAGGAGAAGCCAGGAAGCTGCCCGACGGGGCGGTGTCAGGAGGAACACGGGGTCGGATGCGTGAGGGCACTGAGGCCGGATGCTCAGGAAGGGCGGGAGAGGGCGAGGCCGCACGGCGGGAGGCTGGAGGGACGAGGAGGGCAGAGGGCGCAGGCCACGCCGCCCACCCTTTCCCTGTCCTCGGGGCCCGGCCGTGTCCCCGTGGACGCGCTGACTCAGGGCTCTCGGGATGGGTTTCCCGTCTTAGAGCCGCTCGCCGCAGGAGAGATCTGGTAAACCTCCTGTGAGCAGTGTGCTCGGCTCTTAGTGCGGCGGCCGCTTTGCTCAGGAGCCGGCACCTGAGGCCAGGAGTGAGCGGCCTGAGGGGCGGGGACGGGGAGGCCTGTCCGGCGTGCGGCCCAGCCGGGGTCACCTCCCTCGATGCCCTGACCGCGACGGTCCTCCCTCTCCCGCCCACATCGGCGAGCACACTCCTCGGGGGACGGTCTCGGGCAGCGGGGGGCCCTCCCTGACTCGGGGGACAAACTGAGCCCCAGCCCAGCCCCAGCCTCAGCCCCAGCCCCAGCCCAGCCCCAGCCCCAGCCCCAGCCCCAGTCCCCAGCCCCCAGCCCCAGCCCCAGCCCCAGCCCCAGCCCAGCCCCAGCCCCAGCCCCCAGCCCCAGCCCCAGTCCCCAGCCCCCAGCCCCAGCCCCAGCCCCAGCCCCAGCCCGAGCCCCAGCCCAGCCCCAGCCTCAGCCCCAGCCCCAGCCCAGCCCCAGCCCCAGCCCCAGCCCCAGTCCCCAGCCCCCAGCCCCAGCCCCAGCCCCAGCCCCAGCCCGAGCCCCAGCCCAGCCCCAGCCTCAGCCCCAGCCCCAGCCCAGCCCCAGCCCCAGTCCCAGCCCCAGCCCCAGCCCCAGCCCCAGCCCCAGTCCCAGCCCCAGCCCAGCCCCAGCCCAGCCCCAGCCCAGCCCCAGCCCCAGCCCCAGCCCCAGTCCCCAGCCCCCAGCCCCAGCCCCAGCCCCAGCCCCAGCCCAGCCCCAGCCCCAGCCCCCAGCCCCAGCCCCAGTCCCCAGCCCCCAGCCCCAGCCCCAGCCCCAGCCCCAGCCCGAGCCCCAGCCCAGCCCCAGCCTCAGCCCCAGCCCCAGCCCAGCCCCAGCCCCAGCCCCAGCCCCAGTCCCCAGCCCCCAGCCCCAGCCCCAGCCCCAGCCCCAGCCCGAGCCCCAGCCCAGCCCCAGCCTCAGCCCCAGCCCCAGCCCAGCCCCAGCCCCAGTCCCAGCCCCAGCCCCAGCCCCAGCCCCAGCCCCAGTCCCAGCCCCAGCCCAGCCCCAGCCCAGCCCCAGCCCCAGTCCCCAGCCCCCAGCCCCAGCCCCAGCCCCAGCCCAGCCCCAGACCCAGCCCCCAGCCCCAGCCCCAGCCCCAGCCCAGCCCCAGCCCCAGCCCCAGCCCCAGCCCCAGCCCCAGCCCAGCCCCAGCCCCAGCCCCAGCCCAGCCCCAGCCCCAGCCCCAGCCCCAGCCACAGCCACAGCCCCAGCCACAGCCCAGCCACAGCCCCAGTCCCCAGCCCCCAGCCCCAGCCCCAGCCCCAGCCCAGCCCCAGCCCCAGCCCCAGCCCCAGCCCCAGCCCCAGCCCAGCCCCAGCCCCAGCCCCAGCCCAGCCCCAGCCCCAGCCCCAGCCCCAGCCCCAGCCACAGCCCCAGCCACAGCCCAGCCACAGCCCCAGTCCCCAGCCCCCAGCCCCAGCCCCAGCCCCAGCCCCAGCCCAGCCCCAGCCCCAGCCCCAACCTGGTTCTGGGCACACGGGGCGGCTCCTCGCCCACAGCCCGCAGGGATGGAAGATCCAGGTGTGTGCGTGTGAACATGTGTGTGCACACATGTGGGTGGTGCGTGAGGTTGTATGTGTACATGCATGGCGGAGGCTGGGGGAGCAGGGAGGACCCGGGCCTTCGGGGGGCCCGCCCGGCCGCACAGGCTCCGGCTCCTGGTCTCAGCGCCGAGGGAGGGCGATGCTGCCACTGCCAGCTCGTGGCACGTGTCCCCGCAGCCACGGGAACTGGACACGGCTCCCCACGCACCACGCCCACCCACCTGCTGGACCCGCCCCGCCCCGGGGGCTGGGATCTGGGGGCTCCCGCCCCCCCGCCCCCCCGGGCTCTGCCTTCCCCTCCGCCCAACAATAAGCCGTCCTCCCGCGGCTGCCGGTGGTGCACGGCCTCGTACGGCTCTGGTTTCCCACGATTCACGTTTGGGGGAAATGGATGGCCGCTCGCTTCTCCCTGAAAAGGAAGCAGGAAGGCGGGTCCCTGCCCCTCCCGCCCCTTCCTCCCTGCCTCCCAAGGGTCCCTGCTCCTCCCGCCCCTTCCTCCCTGCCTCCCAAGGTCCCTGCCCCTCCCGCCCCTTCCTCCCTGCCTCCCAAGGTCCCTGCCCCTCCCGCCCCTTCCTCCCTGCCTCCCAAGGTCTCTGCTCCTCCCGCCCCTTCCTCCCTGCCTCCCAAGGGTCCCTGCTCCTCCCGCCCCTTCCTCCCTGCCTCCCAAGGTCCCTGCTCCTCCCACCCCTTCCTCCCTGCCTCCCAAGGTCTCTGCTCCTCCCGCCCCTTCCTCCCTGCCTCCCAAGGGTCCCTGCTCCTCCCGCCCCTTCCTCCCTGCCTCCCAAGGTCCCTGCTCCTCCTGCCCCTTCCTCCCTGCCTCCCAAGGTCCCTGCTCCTCCTGCCCCTTCCTCCCTGCCTCCCAAGGGTCCCTGCTCCTCCCGCCCCTTCCTCCCTGCCTCCCAAGGTCCCTGCTCCTCCTGCCCCCCCCCCCCAACGACCGGTCGCTATGACGCACACTGACCACCAGGGGCAGACACAACGCAGGAGCTCCCCCTGGAGGTCAGTGCGCTCCCACAGGGGGCGCCCTCCGCCGGGAGCCGGACTCAGGGCTGGCGAGCGCAGTGGCCTGGCCAGAGCCTCTCCCACCGCCAGGCAGCGCCGGGGGCAGGAGCAGACGGCGGGAGGAGCGAGGGGTCCTGGGCTCTGAGAGGGACGGGGGCCGCGGGGTCCCGGGCTGCAGGAGGGCGCAGGCCTCGGTAATGACCATAACTGTAATCACACACCGTTTCCATGAGAACGGTGAGGGATGGACGCCTGTCGCCGAGCTCGTTAAGAACGGATCGGAGTGTCTCCACGGGTGTGACTGGATCAGATCAGGGCGGAGGCCGGTGTGAGGCTCCACGGGGTTTGGTAGGAGGGTGATGTGCGCACGACACGCAGACACACGCAGACACACGCAGACACACGCAGACCACAGCCGGGGAGGGGACGGCCATGTGGTGACGGGTCACAGGGTCACCTCCGTCCAGAGGGGGCGGCTCAGGGCTGTTCCTACAGCCTCTCACCCACCGATCGGCTCACCATCCTTCCCCCAGGCAATGCTAGCTACACACATGTGCACACGTGTGCACACAGTATGTGTGTGTTCTCACTGACCACTTGTGTGGACACACATGCCCATGTGCTCACGCCTGGTTCACAGGTCCCAGAGCAGAGGGTGTGGGGAGCGGCCGACGCGATGCCATTTAAAGTGAGGATGGCAGCCCGGCCAGTGGCTCATGGCCGAGCGTTGACCTCTGAACCAGAAGGTCAGGGTTCAATTCTCTGCCAGGGCACATACCCAGGTTTCTGACCTCATGAAGGATGAACAGGAGGCCACCGATCAATGGTTCTCTCTCATCAACGTTTCTCTCCCTCTCCCTCTCCCCGTCTCTCTCTGAAATCAACAAAAAGGTGTTGTTTTTTTAAATTTTATAAAATGATTAAGATGACAAATGTTATCTCATGTACATTTTACTATAAATTCGATAAACATGGGTGGCGCTGAGGAAAGGAGGGAGGACAGGGAGCCACGGGGAGCGTGGGGACTGGCATGTCGGCTCTCGGGGAGTGACGGACTCCGGACAGAGCCTCGGCCAGGACGCGGAGGTCAGACGGGGAGGTCGAACGCGCAGGTCGGACGCGCAGGTCGGGGGCGGGAACAGGACCAGCGCCTCATCGACACCCACGGACACGCACCACGGAGCAGGCAGACGTCCTTCGTCCGGCACTCAGGAATATTCATCGCGATCGATCCCTCGGCCACGAGACAAACCCAGCGAATTTAAAGGTATCGATGGCAATCAGCGTGCTCTCCTACCATAAAGAAGTCAAACTGGAAATCAATGGCCGAAAAATCTTTAGATGCATGGAAATCAGACAGCGCACTCCTCAATCACCCGGGGGAAGGGCGGCTGTCCGGGAATTCACAAAACACAGGCCGGAGACTCGGCCCCGGCGGCTCAGGCCCTGCGGGAGGGAGGCTGGAGGTCAGGGCCACGGCCGAGGTTCCTGGGACAAAGTGCTCAGCTCGGAGACAACGCAAGCTCTCTCTGGTCATCGCCGGCTCCCCGGGGAGCCAGCAGGAGAGCGGAATAAACCCCCGGCCAGAAGGACACAGGACAGGTCAGAGCAACAGCCAACAAAGTGGGAACGAGGCAAGCCATGGAGAGGATCACGGAACAGCCTCTGGTTCTTGTAAAACACGAAAGAAGGGGGTGGACCTCCGTCAGACTGAAGAAGACGGTCGAGAATGACCGATATTCCGCGGTCAGCGGGGGCATCACTACAGACCCCTCAGCCATCGAACCGTGAGAGAGAAAGGATCCACACTGTCCTCGCCCGGAACCTACAGCGCGGACAGTCAGTTCCCGGCGGCTACGGCCAGCGGCTGACCGGGACCCGGAGGAGTGGACAGTCTACGCAGTCCATGGCACTGACAATCGATGTGACACTGGACGATCGAGAACAGGAGATCTCTGAGCTCAGAGTGTCGCCGGGGATTGCTCTGAACACAGACACGGCACCTTCGGTGCAACACGGAGGGCACGTGCCTCCCACGTCTGTGTGGGCTGGCGTGGCCTTCGCACCAAAGGCCGCTCAGAAAATGAGACCACTATTTCCGATGAGAGGCCCAGCGCAAAGATCTGTCCACAGGTCGGCGCCCTCCGCCTGGCCAGCGGCCGGGCCCATAGGGGCCGTCTCACCCAGACTGGGGAAGGGGCCGTGGGAAGCTGGCTGCGGAGCGCACTGACCACCAGGGGGCGGCTCCTGCGTTGAGTGTCTGCCCCCTGGTGGTCAGAGCATGTCATAGCTACAGGCTGGTCGTCTGGTCGAAATGATCGTTTAGCCTTTTATATATATAGACAGAGACTAGAGGCCCGGTGCATGAAATCTGTGCACAGGGGTGGGGGGTGTCCCTCAGCCCAGCCTGCACCCTCTCCAATCTGGGACCCCTTGAGGGATGTCCCCCTGCCCACTCAGTGGATGTCCCGAGCCCGCTGCCTCGCTGTCGGACATCTCCACCTGTCGGACATCTCCACCTGTCGGACATCTCCACCTGTCGGACATCTCCACCTTCGAGCGGACAAACGTCTGCTCGCCGCGCCCTCCGTGTCTGAGGCGTGCGTTTCGCTGTTTTTGGTCGCTTGTGGCTGTTTCTGTCTCCGTTTCCCCTGAGGCCATGGCGGCCTCAAACCCGCCCTCCCCGCTGTGCCTCCCGCCAGCCCAGGGGCCCCACATCTCACTACACCTTCTCCATCCCCCCTTCCACTCTGTCCGTCCGTCCGTCCGCCCCATCCGCTCTGTCTGCTCTGCCCACTCCATCCGCCGAGTCAGTGCCCACAAACACCCTCCCCCTGCAGAGCCGTCTGCTCGGCTCTCCATCTTCACGGCCGGGTTTGCCAAGCCCCACCCCCTGCTCCCCGGGCGGCACAGGAGGCTGGCGGCTGTGAGTTCATTCTTATTCATTACTTTCTGTATTCTTTATTTTTAAATATATTTTTACTGATCTCAGAGAGGAAGGGAGAGGGAGAGAGAGAGAAACATCTGTCCTCCGTGGGGCTCGGTCCCCCGTGGGGCTCCGTCCCCCGTGGGGCTCGGCCCTCCGTGGGGCTCCATCCTCCATGGGCTCCATCCCCCGTGGGGCTTCGTCCTCCGTGGGGCTCGGCCCTCCGTGGGCTCCATCCCCCTTGGGGCACGCAGGAGGCGGACTTCCCCGTGGGCAGGGCTTGTTCCTGCTGCATCAGAAGCCGGGACTCGGCTCTGCGGCTCCCGATGCCTCCCCTGGGCCCTGGCGGAGGCGCCCTGGACCCTGGGCAGGTGCACCTTGGGGAGCCCGGCACCTGGGCAGGCCACCCCTCACCGCACCCGCCTCCCCCGACCCGGGCACAGAGACCCCCTGCCAGGCGTGAGGTGGGGGAGGGGGCCCCTAGCAGAGCCCTGCAGGGTTCATGCAGGTGCGGGGCGGGCATGGAGCAGGCGTGGGGAGGGCATGGGGGGCGTGGGGCGGGCGTGGGGGGCGTGGGGCAGGGGCAGGCGTGGGGCAGGGGCAGGCATGGGGTGGACTTGGGGCGGGCATGGGCAGGCGTGGGGCGGGCGTGAGGGGGGCGTGGGGCAGGGGCAGGCGTGGGGCAGGTTTGTGTCGCCCTCTGGGGGTGAGCCTCAGCGCTGGCCACACCCGGCTCAGGCTGCTGGAGAGAAGCATCCCCCCAGGCCCTGTGCTTCCCTCAGGCCTGGCACCTCCCGAGGGCACCGCTCCCCACGTCCTGGCACCTCCTGGCACCTCTGTGGGAGCCCCCGTGGCTCCGTGGCCGGGGGGGGGGCATCAACCGAGTAGAGACCCGGCTCGTAGAGCAGCCTGCCCCCGCTCTGGCTCCCCGCGTCCCGGGCTGTGACCCCCCGGGCAGACGGCCGGCCTCGGGACTCCCGTTTGTGAGACCAGCTGGGACTTTGGGGCACAGGCTCCCGACATGTCTGTCCCCGTCTGACACCGGCCCCGGCCGCCTGGGGAGGGACGGAGAGCTTCCCGCGTCCCTGAGACACGTCAGACGTCACCGAGGGCTGGGGTGCATTTTGAGGCCGCCTTGCCCGGCCTGGGGGCTCCGTGGCGGAGCATCGACCTCTGAACCAGGCGGTCAGGGTTCGATCCCCGGTCAGGGCACAGGCCCGGGCTGTGAGTTCCATCCCCCGTGTGGGGCGTGTAGGAGGCAGCCGATCCGTGATTCTCTCTCATCGTGGATGTTTCTCTCTCTCTCTTTCTTTCTTTCTGAAATCAATAAAAAAAAATTTTAAATTTAAGGCGAGGCCGCTGCACTCCCACGCTCACCCAGAGACCGGCTGCAGCGCCCGCTGCCTGCAGGGCCGGGGGCTGAGACCGCGGATCCCGCCCGGTGCCCCTCCTGCACGGCGAGCCGCTCAGATAGGCCAGAGGAGAGTCGCTCAGATAGGCCTTTGATCCCCTGTCAATCGCGTAAGCCCTTTTCCATTTGGGGGAAGCCGGGCGGCAGAGGGATCGATGCGAGCTGAGCCGCCTGGAGAGGGAATTACCGCCGGCGGCCGGGCCGGGCCTGTGTGGAGGAGGAGCACACTGACCACCCTGTTCACGTCCACGTCCACGTCCACGTCCACGTCCACGGGGCCCAGGGCAGGAGCCGCTCGGGGGAAGGTGAGCAGTGGAAGCAGGAGAGGGCGTGGGCCTGTGGTCTCCATGGTCGATGGAGGAGAAGTGCCTGCACAGCCGTGGGGCCCACCTCTCAGGCCTCAGGCAGATCCCCCAGAATGGAGGTCCCCAGAGCAGGAGGCCCCCCAGGACGGGAGGTCCCCCAGAGAGGGAGGCCCCCAGGACGGGAGGTCCCCCAGAGCGGGAGGCCCCCCAGGACGGGAGGTCCCCCAGAGCGGGAGGCCCCCCAGAACGGGAGGCCCCCCAGAACGGAGGTCCCCCAGAACGGAGGTCCCCCAGAGCGGGAGGCCCGGTGCTCAGCTCTCGGCTCTCTTCTGACCATAAATAATAACCACATTGGGTGCAGTTCTCAGGAAACGTTCATGAGTAGAGATTAGCACAATCGTTTCCGGAAGCTACTGCACTGATGCTCACAAGGAGGGAGTCGCTCCTCTGGAAGGAGCAGCTCCTCAGAGGGAGCAGCACCTCAGAAGGAGCAGCACCTCAGAGGGAGCAGCTCCTCAGAGGGAGCAGCTCCTCAGAGGGAGCAGCTCCTCAGAGGGAGCAGCTCCTCAGATGTAGTGGCCCCTCTCCTGTTCTGGGATAACTGAGTGCAGCCACGGAAACAGTTCAGACTGGTTATGTCTTTGTCTCAAAGCCGCCCTCTCAGGAGGCTCCCTGACACCTCTCAGTGCCTCCTCCCGTCCCCTGCCCTGCTCGGCCTCTCTCTCTCAAATGTTTTTATTGGTTTCAGAGAGGATGGGAGAGGGAGAGAGAGAAACATCAGTGATGAGAGAGAATCAGGGATCGGCCGCCTCCTGCACGCCCCACACGGGGGTGGAGCCTGCAGTCCATGCCCAGCCCGGGAATCAAACCCTGACCTCCTGGGTCAGAGGTCAACGCTCAGCCACGGAGCCACGCGCGGTCCAGCCTCTGTGCCCGTGCTGCCTGTGCCCGGAGGCTCTCCTGGCGAGCCATCTCCGATTCTCTGCGATTGATCGGATCAATCGGCCTCCCTGATGGATCACCGAGCTCGGCTCCCCATCCCCTCCCCCACCAGAACACGTGCATGTTAAACGCCCTCGCTGGGTGCTGGGTCCTCGCTGGGTGCTGCAGCCGCGGCCTCACTGGGTGCTGCGGCCTCACTGGGTGCTGGGTCCTTGCTGGGTGCCGCAGCCTCACTGGGTGCTGCGGCCTGGGCCTCGCTGGGGGCTGCGTCCTCGCTGGGTGCCGCGGCCTCACTGGGTGCTGTGGCCTCGCTGGGTGCCGCAGCCTCACTGGGTGCTGCGGCCTGGGCCTCGCTGGGGGCTGCGTCCTCGCTGGGTGCTGCGGCCTGGGCCTCACTGGGTGCTGGGTCCTCGCTGGGTGCTGCGGCCTCACTGGGTGCTGGGTCCTCACTGGGTGCTGCAGCTTCGGCCTCGCTGTTGCGGTGAGACGGGCCGCGATGGCTCCCGAGGGGAGGCTGTCACTCGTTAAAGTGCGAACTCTCCATGTGCGGCCTCCTGCGCCCACAGTGCTGTCTGAGGACCCCGTCCACGGGGCTGAGCGAGGGGAGGGAGGGGGCGGGGAGACTGGGAGGGGGGAAGGTGGGAGGAGCCTGAGGCCCTGGACACAGACAGCTGACGCCCACCCCCCCCACCCCGGCTGTGAGCGGCCCGGGGCCTCAGGGTGGCTCTCCCGCGAGGCCGGCCCGGGCGCCTGGCGCCGGGGGAGGGGTGCGGTGGCGGCGGGGGCAGCGGTGTGCGGGGGAGCCGGCGAGCCGGCCGGGCGTTAATTGAAGGCTCGGCATTAGTGTCGGAGGCGGACGGCGCGCAGTCCTCTGATTGAATTAGCCCCGAGGCTGGCCGCTCCCAGACGCGAACACATTTCCACGTCCGTGGAAGGTAATTTTCACGGCTGGTTAACTCGTGAGGATGATAGAAATATTAATAAAACATCTGATGTCTAAGTTTGGGGGAAGCTCCATCCATTAGACGGACCAGCTCACTGTCCGCGACATCATCGTTTTAAAGGAGCTATCTGAGGGCGAGGCCCCTGGGGACCTTCATCCCCGTGTCCGACGGGGGCCGCCATCCCCGGCTGGGCCGGGGCTCAGGAGCACAGGCACGCACAGGTGTGCACACTCAGAGAGCTCAGGTATGCACACTCAGGGAGCACAGGCACGCACACACGTGTGCACTCAGGTAGCACAGGCATGCACACGTGTGCACACTCAGAGAGCACAGGCATGCACATGTATGCACACTCAGTGATCACAGGCATGCACACGCGTGCACACTCAGAGTGAGCACGGGCATGCACATGTGTGCACACTCAGGGAGCACAGGCATGCACACGTGTGTGCACTCACAGTGACCACATGCATGCACACGTGTGTGCACTCAGTGATCGCAGGTATGTACACGTGTGCACACTCAGAGTGACCACAGGCATGCACACGTGTGCGTACTCAGAGTAAGCACAGGCATGCACATGTGTGTGCACTCACAGGGAGGTCAGGCATGCACACCTGTGCACACTCAGTGATCACAGGCATGCACACGTGTGCACACTCAGAGTGACCACAGGCATGCACACGTGTGCACACTCAGGGAGCTCAGGCATGCACATGTGTGTGCCCTCACAGTAAACAGTATCACGGTGAACACGGGTGTGCACACGCTCATGGATGTTTTGTGCTACACCCGGCACAGGGGGCTGGTCACAGTGCGGGTGGGTCCTGGGGCGTGCTCTCCTCACGAGGTCAGGACTGCAGCCTCACGGGGACTGACCGTGCGGCCCCAGGTTCGCGCTCCGTCGGCGCCGACTGGACAGACATGGAGACACCCCACGTTCTCCACGGGCTCGGGGCCCCATCACGCAGTTCCCCCCGAGGAGGGAGACTGCTGGCCTCTCCTGTCCTCCCCCCCCTCGGCGGACGGCCCCGCCCTCCTCCCCGGATGGTGTGCGTCTGCCCCGGAGGGCACGCCCTGCGGCCGGGCCGCTGTGCAGCCGTGAGGCCAGGGAGGAGCTGCCGCCGCGCTGGCTGCCTGGTGACAGCGTGAGCACGTGCTGTCTGGTGATGACGTGTAGCACGTGCTGCTGCGTGATGACGTGTAGCACGTGCTGCTGCGTGACGGGCGTGCTTCAGGGCGTCCATGCACCTGACAGGTGTCCGCGGGCGGTGAGATGCATCAGCACAATGAGCCTCGATATTGAACCAGCCAGCCTTCCCTCGCGGCGTTCACAAAGCGCTTTTAATTATCGGGAATCACAGGCCGGTCAGGGCGCCGCTGCCGCTAACGACGGCCTCCACTCAGCCCGGCGCGGGTGCGAGCTCGGCCACAGCGGAGGGCGCGGGGCCACGTTCTGGCCCGGAGCCCGGGCGGCGACCCTCCCACGGCCCCGCGTCCGAGCACCGTGTGGAGATGTATTCCCCGTCTCCGGGGTGCGGCCGCCGCCCAGGCGTCCGGTCCGAGTCCCCCTGGACCGGCCGCGAGGGAGGCCTGGGGAGGCCGGGCGCTGGGCCCGCAGGACTGGGAACCAGGTCAGACGCCTGATCTGACGACACAGAACCCACGGCCCCCAAGCCCTCGCCCGGAACCGCTGGGTGGGCTGACGGTGGGTGAACGGCCCACGGGGCGGCCGTGGGGACCGTGGTGCAGGTGTGGTTGCCATGGAGGCTGGCTTCGTGGCCAGGGAGGTGAGGCTCGTGGAACACTCTGCATCCTCTGGGGTCACCGCCCGCTCCTGAGATGTCACAGCACAAGCCCCAGAGCTGCTAGAAACCGGTGTCCCTGCCTGAGGTCCCGTCTCACCCTCAGGACACGGGGCGTTCCCGAGGCTCAGGGCCCCAGGAGAGGGACGGACAGGAGGCGGGTCCCCACGACCCCTCAGGGGAGGCTCAGGGCAGCAGCTCCCCTCGGGGGCCCGAGGCCCGGGGCCGGGACAGCTCGGGTCTGAGATGCTCTGGGCTGGGCCGCGGGGAGCCGGGCCGGGCCTGCCGAAGCCCATGGCTGGGGGCGGAGGCGGAGGTGGAGGCGGAGGCCAGCCCGGGGCTGAGGGAGGGATGGTGCTGGATTCGGGCAAGAAGAGGGAAAATGGAATTAGCATGCATATTTGAGCGGAATTGGAGTCTGATATAATTACACTCGGAGATGAGACAGATTGCAGCGGCCGCGTCTCAGAGGGGAGACTTTTAATTGGATTATTTCACAGCGCGCCTGGCTCCCCACTGGGCACCGGGTCAGGGGTCAGGGACGGCTGCCGGCGGCCAGGGGGGCAGCAGCACCCTCCACCTCTCGGGGGGCAGGGGCTGTGCCGGGGCTGCAGCCTCTCGCTGTGCCCCCAGCCGCCCGCCCCACCCCCCGGCCACCGAGGCCGACGGCCTCTGATCAGAGCCGTGGGCACCGCGTGGAGGCGGCGTGGCCGAGGCCACGTCCCGGGTGGGACCCCCAGAGCCGACCCAGGCGCCTGGTGAGGGGGTGGGGGGTGTTACTCCAGCCGGGACCTCAGCTCCGCCCGGACCAGGTCTACCCGCTGGTGCCTGGCGGCCCGGACGGCTCACCCTCACAGCCCTGCATGCCGGCCTCCGGGCAGGGCAGGCTCTGCCACTCGGGGTGCCACCCTCGTGCCCAGCTGCACCCCTAGGTGACGGCCCTCGCCTCACAGGACCGGGCTCACCCCGCTGGTCCCGGGTGACGGGTGGTTCCTGAAGCCCCTGGCCCGTTCCGGCAGGGCCCTCAGCCCGCCCCTGCCCCAGGGCCTCCCCCCACGGCCCTGGCTGATCCCCGATGCCCCGCCCCCGGCTGAGTGGCAGGCGGGTCCTGAGCCTTATCGCCTGCAGCCCCCTCCCTGCCTGCCCGGTGCACCCTCCCTGCCGGCTCAGGCCCTGATGGCAGCGGCCGCCTCACCCTCAACGCCCGGGCGGCAGGTCCACCCGCCGGGGGCACGTGGCGCCGGGACGGCCGAGGCTCACAGGCTCTGAGGGGTGGGGCGTGGGCGCTCCGGCGGGAGCAGTCCCCTGAGCGCACGGAGAGACCGTGCCTGCCACGGAGTCCGTGTCCCCCCCTCTCCCGCCCCTTCCTGTGGCCGGTGAGGGCCGTGCCCGCACCACACAGCACCCGCTCGGCCCGCTGCCTCGCCGGCGGCCCAGGTGTGCCGAGCGCAGCCCGGCCGGGTTCCGGGAGCCCAGGAGCGCCGGCGGTGTCGGGCCGTGTGCGGGGGAATGTTGTATGTGATTGTCCGCGTGGTTTAACTCCCGGCACCTGCCGGCGTGTTAATCAGCCGCTCTGAGCATGTCGCCGTGGACGCCACGTGGCCACGGTGTCAGACATGGTGTCAGAGACCCTGCGGCCCAGAGGAGGGGGGGCCCAGCGGCCGGAACGTGGACGGGGAGCCACGTGGCCACGGTGTCAGACACGGTGTCAGAGACCCTGCGGCCCAGAGGAGGGGGGGCCCAGCGGCCGGAACGTGGACGGGGAGCCACGTGGCCACGGTGTCAGACACGGTGTCAGAGACCCTGCGGCCCAGAGGAGGGGGGGCCAGCAGCCGGAACGTGGACGGGGAGCACGGGGCCGGGCAGGAACCGCCCGCTCCCACCGACACCGATCCCTTCCCGCGCCGTCGGACATTCGATCCGAGCAGGGAGCGCAGAGCCGGCCCCTGGAGCTCCCCAGACGCTGCTCAGCGGCTCGGCCGGCACCCAGGGCCCGGCGGGTCCCAGCCCACCCCACGCGGCAGCCAGGCCCAGACCCCTCCCCTCCCGCCTCGCTGCTGGGACCGCCCGCCCGGCCACCTTCCGGCGGACCTGCGGGTCCCGTTCTAACACGTGTGCCTGTGACCTCAGTGCCGCGTGGAGAGCTGTGGCGGGGGAGGGGCCTGTGGTGCGTGCACACGGAGAAACACGCTAGTGAGCCGTTCCTGGGCGCCTGGGACCGGCCTGAACACGGGGACGCGTGTGGCGGGTGCCGGAGGGCCCCAGCCAACAGTCCTCTCACGCGTGACCCACGGGCGTGTGTGTGGTCACAGCCTTTCCTTCCGGGGCCACGCCGCATGCGGGGCGGCGTCTGAGGGAAACGTGTGACGTACCGGGTTCCTCAGGACCCGCTGTGGCCATGGGAACGGGCAGGCTTTAATTAAGTGTTTATATGGAGACTCGAGGCCCAGGGCACAGGGTTCACGCACGGGTAGGGTCCCTCGTGGCTACCAGCTGCCAGCCGGGGCCTCCCTTCCCCCCTCCCCGGCTGCCTGCCGCCACCGCCAGCGGGCCGGCGGAACGGGGGAAAGGCCACGGGCGATTGGCAGGCCCTGGCCCTGGTCGAACTCCCGGTCAACGGGACAATTTGCATATTAGGCTTTCTTACACAGGATTGTTGTAGGATGACAAACAGGATCACAGACAGAGCCTGGTTTTTAGTCCATTTCCCACAAGAGCAACCGTCTGCAAAACTGTCCCTCAGCCTCCCAACCAGCACGGATATTCCCACAATCCCCCTCACACACCGTCACTCAGCCCCCAACCAGGAGGGCCATTCCCACAATCCCCCTCACACACCGTCACTCAGCATCCCAACCAGGAGGGACATTCCCACAATCCCCCTCACACACCGTCACTCAGCATCCCAACCAGGAGGGACATTCCCACAATCCCCCTCACACACCGTCACTCAGCCCCCAACCAGGAGGGACATTCCCACAACCCGCCTCACACACCGTCACTCAGCATCCCAACCAGGAGGGCCATTCCCACAATCCCCCTCACACACCGTCACTCAGCCCCCAACCAGCACGGACATTCCCACAATCCCCCTCACACACCGTCACTCAGCCCCCAACCAGCACTGTGCAGGGACGCCAGGCCCCCCTCACTCAGACCCCCCGCCCCCCATCTGGCGTGCTGTGCTGGTTCAGACGTGTCCACGCTGTTTTGAACGGAGAAGAGCTGAATGGCGGCCGTGGCCCGGGGAGCGTCCGGAGCAGCAGAGGCCTCCCGGCAGTGCTCCTCACGTTTGTCTCGAGGACACAATTACCAAACAGGCTCACTTAACCCGGGAGCGCCGGCCGCCCGGCCGCTCTGCATTCAGGCAGCACGAGGCGGCGAGCAGCCGGCTAATTAGGCCGAGGTTAAAAGCTTTCCGCGCGGGCCTTTCAGTAACCGGCTTCTCCAGAGACCCCGGGACCCGAGCAGACGCGTGTTTACTCAGCCAAGTCCGCACACGCGGACGCCAACGCATCAGCGGGCCCCTCTCCTCTCTGCTCCCCGCAGCCTCTCCTCTCCTCTTCTCTCCTCTCCTCTCCTCTCCTCTCCTCTCCTCTCCTCTCCCCGCAGCCTCTCCTCTCCTCTCCTCTCCTCTCCCCGCAGCCTCTCCTCTCCTCTCCTCTCCTCTCCTCTCCCCGCCTCCTCTCCTCTCCTCTCCTCTCCTCTCCTCTCCTCTCCTCTCCTCTCCTCTCCTCTCCCCGCAGCCTCTCCTCTCCTCTCCTCTCCCCACCACCTCTCCTCTCCTCTCCTCTCCTCTCCTCTCCTCTCCTCTCCCCTCCTCTCCTCTCCTCTCCCATCCTCTCCCCACCGCCCTCTCCTCTCCTCTCCCCACCACCTCTCCTCTCTCTCCTCTCCTCTCCTCTCCTCTCCTCTCCCATCCTCTCCCCACCGCCCTCTCCTCTCCTCTCCTCTCCCCACCACCTCTCCTCTCCTCTCCTCTCCTCTCCTCTCCTCTCCTCTGCTCTCCGCTCTGCCGTGGGCTCCCGCGTCCCTCCCACCCCGTCACCGTTATCTGGGTTATTAATCCACCAGGCTCTTCGGTTTCAAACCCGGGTGAGTGGACGGAGTGAGCCGTGGGGAGAGGAGAAGCCCGCCGTGAACCGTGAGCAGACGCTCAAGAAAACCAACCAGCGCGGACATTTCCACAATCCCCCACCCACACCATCACTCAGCTCCCAACCAGCGCGGACATTCCCACAATCCCCCTCACACACCGTCACTCAGCATCCCAACCAGGAGGGACATTCCCACAATCCCCCTCACACACCGTCACTCAGCCTCCCAACCAGGAGGGACATTCCCACAATCCCCCTCACACACCGTCACTCAGCCCCCAACCAGGAGGGACATTCCCACAATCCCCCTCACACACCGTCACTCAGCCCCCAACCAGGAGGGACATTCCCACAATCCCCCTCACACACCGTCACTCAGCCCCCAACCAGGAGGGACATTCCCACAATCCCCCTCACACACCGTCACTCAGCCCCCAACCAGCCCAGACATTCCCACAATCCCCCTCACACACCGTCACTCAGCCCCCAACCAGCCCAGACATTCCCACAATCCCCCTCACACACCGTCACTCAGCATCCCAACCAGGAGGGACATTCCCACAATCCCCCTCACACACCGTCACTCAGCCCCCAACCAGGAGGGACATTCCCACAATCCCCCTCACACACCGTCACTCAGCCCCCAACCAGCCCAGACATTCCCACAACCCCCCACCCACACCGTCACTCAGCCTCCCAACCAGGAGGGACATTCCCACAATCCCCCTCACACACCGTCTCTCAGCATCCCAACCAGGAGGGATATTCCCACAAACCCCCTCACATACCGTCACTCAGCACCCCAACCAGGAGGGACATTCCCACAATCCCCCTCACACACCGTCACTCAGCATCCCAACCAGCACAGATATTCCCACAATCCCCCTCACACACCGTCACTCAGCATCCCAACCAGAACATAAAGGGTCCCGGGTTCAATTCAGGTCAAGGGCATGTACCTCTGTTGCAGGCTCCTCCCTGGCCAGGGCCCTGGTCCGGGCTGGTGTAGGAGGCAACCAATCGATGTGTTTCGCTCACATCGATATTTCTCTCTGTCTCTCCCTCTCTCTTCCTCTCTCTAAAAATCAAAGGAAAAATATCCTTGGGTTAGGATATGTGTGTGAGTGTGTATATATATATATATATATATATATATTTGATTTCAGAGAGGAAGGGAGACGTATATATAGAGAGAAACATCAATGAGAGAGAACTATTGACCAGCTGCCTCCTGCATGCTCCCTACTGGGGATCAAGCCCAGAACCCTGGCCAGGAATTAAACCACAACCTCCTGGTTCATAGGTCAACGTTCAACCACTGAGCCACACCAGCCAGGCGTGTCCGCCGCCTTGGGTGGATGTCACCGGCATCCACGGTGGGCGTGCCCCTCAGAGGAGATGAGAGGCCAGGGTAACGTGGTAAAGGCGGGCTCTGTGTCCAGGGCCCCCAGTGACACGCACACCAGGTGACCAGGGAGCGATCAGGAGCATCTGCCCCCCGGCCCGCTCCCCGAACCCCGGCCTCTCTGCTCCCCCGCGTTCCTCCGCTGGCAGGTCCCCGAAGGGCACCCGCTCACCCTCCGCCCCAGTAGCTGCCTCCCGCCGCCCATGGCGCCGCCCCACGCCGAGCGAGCGGCTGCCACGGGGCCAGGCCCGCGCCGCGGCTTCTGAGTGAGGGAGGAAGGGGATGAAAGTCACATGTGAAGCGGCGGCCCATTGTCTGAGGGCCCGGCCGGAATTGGCAATAATGGGATCGTTCATGCTTGAGAGCGCCGATGGGCTGGCGGCGAGATTGGCTCCGGGGCCGCCGGGCGCGGGCGCGGGGGCTGCGGGCGCGCTGACCTTGAGACGCCCCCGAGCCAGGCCTGGATGAGGCAGGCTCTGTGTCCGGGGCGGGGTCCCCCTGAGGGAGCAGAGGCCGAAGGGGGTTCACAGACCCTCCAGTGGGATTTCCGTCGGCTCCTCGGGGCCTCGGGGCGGGGGGGCGCGGGGGGGCTCCGGGCAGCGGCGATCGGAGCAGGGTGTCAGGGGGCGACCGCGGGAACGGGGAGCCATTGGGGGAGGGATGTGAACGAACCCCAAGGGCAGGACCCTGCGGGGGTTTGAGCCGGAACCTTCTTAACCTGAGCAGGGAACTCCCCTGGTTTGGATCCGGCTGGGACATCGCCGCCAGGACCGCACCCAGCGCGGGCCGGGCTGCTCGCCGGGGGACGCGTCCCGTGGCCGGCACTGCCCTTCGCGGCCGGCAGTGGGAACGGCTGGCCACGCCGCCCAGAGGCTCCAGCCCCGACAGACACGGCCCCGTGTCTCCTGAGGAGGCGGTTCCAGACACCGACCGGCGGGCGGACGGGGTTCTGCCGTGACGGGCCCGGGAGATTCTAGAATCAGGTTCCTTTGCCCAGGGAACTGGATGGGAGTTCAGCAGGAGCCCTGGGGGAGGCGGGGAAGCCCGGCCCGGGTGACCGTGGCCGCAGATGGGCCTCAGTCTCCCCATCTGTGAAATGGGTGCAGAGAGGCGCTCACAGGGTCCCCTTCCGCGTGGAGAAGCTCGTTCACCCGGAGGCGACCTGGGCCCTTCCGCCGCCTCCCAACCTCAGCGCCCCGGCCGCCGGGACCCGCCGCCGTCCTGTGTCCGGGCTCCGGCTGCACAGCTGGTGTCAGAACCGAGGCCTGGCTGTGGGGACGCGGGGGGGGGGGGGGGGGGAGAGCAGAGGGCCGGAGTGTCTGCTGCCCGCCGCTCCCACCAGCCGAGCATCCCCCGCCCCCTGTCGTGTTCTCAGAGGCCGTGCCCGGACCAAACCCTCCTCCGCCGGCCGGGGGTGGGCGGGGGGACCTTCTGGAGCCGCACACGCTTCTTCTGAAATCCGCCAGAACCGGATGAGGGGCTGTAGGCTTGTCGCTCACTTTACGGCCACGAGCGAGACGCCGCCCCCGTGGCTTCTGTCCCGGTTTCCATCCAGGGTGACGGCGTGGCTCTCCGTGGCCAGGAAAAGCGGAGAGGCGAGGTGTCCGAGGCGGTGCCGGAGGAGAGGAGGGGGTGGTGCCCTGCATCCTCTGCCGCCCCAGAACCCCGGCCTGTGACCGCGCGGAGGGCCCGAGAGGGAAGGCACCAAACGGAACGCGTCAGACACACACACACACACACACACACACACACCGGTGACCTCCGACCCGCGCGGAACCTAAAAATAAACAAACGGAACAGACGGACTCGGGGACACAGAGCTCGGCGGGCGGTGCCCGCGGGGCGGGGCGTGCGGGGGACGGGCTGTGTGTGCGGAGCTCCGAGAAGCCGCCGCGCGTTCCCGGCCGACACCAGCCCCGCGGAGCGGCCGCTATCTCCGCACCCTGACAGCCGTTCTGCAGCGGGCCCGCCCGGCGGCGTGGAGCTGCTCCCCCCGGCTGGCGATGCCGGCGGTCTTCCAGCCGGTGGTCGGGACACTCCGTCGTCCACGGAGCCAAATGCCAACCGCACAGCGATGCAGATTTCTTCCGAGAGCCGCATTGCTAAACTTAGACTGTGTAGGCAAGGTACCTTGTTATGAACTTAATGAGGGCGCTCCTGAGCTGGCCTTTGCTAAAAACTCAAGGGGCCAGAGAGCCACGTGTGGCTTGCGAGCCACAGTTTGCCAACCACGGCCTTAAACATTTTTAAATAACCTTATCTGTATCCGTGAGGGGAAAGAAAAACCGTGCTGGGATTTTAATAAAAATTATGTCAGCCCTGTGAGTCCGCCTGGGGGACTCGCTGTCTCCCGGGGAGATCCGCCCAGGAACGTGGTCTGCCTCCCCATGGATCCTGACCCGCTCCCATCTCTCTCGTCCCCGTTTCGGAGTTTCCGGCACGTTGTGGGCGCTGTGCGTTTGTTAGATTCCTTTCTCTGAGTGGTTGTAAACCGCACTGGAATCATCACTTTGGCTCCCAGAAGCCGGGTCCTCGTCTCCACAGGAGATTCAGTGACGAGCCCGAACCCGAACCCTGAACCAGCCCTGGAGGCCAGGCGCCCCTGGGCCTCTGGCTGAAGGAGGCGAGTCTGGGGGCCGTCTCCTGCTCCGGGTGGCGCTGCTGGGTCGCCTCGGGTCGGGGACACGAGACTGAACACACCCAGGACCCTCGCCCCGGACTCTCTGGCCCCAGGTCCCCGCTGGCCGGCCGGCGGCTCTTCTTTCGGAGTCTCCGATGTTTGTTTTACGTGTGACACCGGCGGGTGGGGTACTGGGGCGGGGGGTACCCCTTCGGCCCCCGAATATCACACTTCAGAAAGCCGATGGGACCAGTGTCTGGGGGCGGGGACGTGCCCGGAGGCCTGCGCCGCCTGGACCCCCCACCCCGGGGCGTCAGCAGCTCAGTCCGGCGTGCTGGGAGCCGGCGTGAGGACCACGTGTTTGGATTTGCTTGTTTTTAATACACGTATGTTTACGGGTGTCAGAGAGGACGGGAGAGAAACATCCGTGATGAGAGAATCATGGATCGGCTGCCCCCTGGGGACTGAGCAGGAAACCCGGGCATGCGGCCTGACCCGGAGCTGAGCCGTGACCTCCTGGTTCCTAGGTCGGTGCTCAGCCACTGAGCCACGGGGCCGGGCCAAGAGGCTGCGTGTTCCCACGTGAGGAGCCACGTCCTGGCCGCACAGCGGCCTGGCCGGTCCCGGCCGCAGGCAGAGGCTGCTTCTCCGTTCTCTCTGTGACGGGGACGGGCTGTGGTCAGACAGTGAGGCCAGTTTTCTCAACGAGGCAGCGAGGGAGTGGGGCTGGGTGCTGTGGGCGGGGGCCGGGGGCTGTGTGGGGCGGGGGCCAGGGGCTGTCCGAACCCCGGCTTTTCCTCGCCCTGAGCCGGATCATCATTCCTCCCACACCTGACGATCTGCCGGCAGCTCGAGGATTCAATCAGCGTTTGCGGGGTTATAGTCTCGTTTCTCTGGTCTTTCTCCCTTTTATGAGGTCGGGCCAAGTATCAGGGCGATCATTTTTTTCTCATCTGTTTTGAAATTGCTTTTCGCGGAGCGGCGCGGGCCGACGCGGAGTGAATGTGAGCAGGGAGACGGGAGACTGGAGACGGGAGACTGGAGACGGGCAGGCGGGAGACGGGCAGGCGGGCGTCCACCCGGAGGCGGCTGCGCGTCCGTGGCACAGCGGGCACCGCCGCCAGCGCCGCGTCGGCCCGGGCCTGGCCAGGCACAGGCACAGGGTCCCTCCGGCCTCTCCCCAGGGGCTCCCAGGACAGTGGGCCCCCCACCAGCACCCCCACCCCTTTCCCCACAGACCAGCTGCCACTGCCTCCCCGTGGCCCTGGCTCAGAGCCAGGGGTGGGAATCAGAGTGGCCTGTTTTATCCCTAATGCACATTCAGCTGTGCACATGTGTCCACACACCTGAACATGTGTGCTTGTGAACATGAATGCACATTGTACATACTTGTACCACACACATGCATGCCCACAAACACACGTGCTTGGGAATACACATGCAGTCATGTACACACTTGCGTGCAAACAAATGTGTGCTTTGTGAACACACGCATGTGTGCACACATGCCTATGCACAGATTCATACACACGTGTGCACATGCGTGAGCACACGCATGCATGCATGCACGCCCTGGTGTTGCGGTGTCTTCCTGCTCTGCGAAGGCCTGGCTGCTGCCGGAGGGAAAAGCGCTGGTGTGGCCGCGTCCTGTGTCAGCCTCGGGGGAGGTTTCCCAAGAGCAGGCTTGGAGTTGGTTGACCTTCTTTTTCAAGTTCATTAATTTGTGTCTGAAAATCGTAAAAATGTGAGTCTATTTTTACTCTGTTCTCACTTTGGCTTCTTGCTCTACCCTTTGCTTCTCAATTTATTGGCATTTTAACTGGATCATTAATTTACGAGAGGCCCGGTGCACAAGATCCCTGCAGCCAGCCTGCACCTCTCCAATCTGGGACCCTCGAGGGATGTCCGACTGCCCGTTTAGGGATTGGGCCTAAATGGACAGTCTGACATCCCTCTCACAATCCAGGACTGCTGGCTCCCAACTGCTCGCCTGCCTGCCTTCCTGATTGCCCCTAACCGCTTCTGCCTGCCAGCCTAATTGATGCCTAACTCCTCCCTTGCCAGGCTGTTTGCCCCTAACTGCCCTCTGCTACAGGCCTGGTCACCCCTAACTGCCCTCCCCTGCTGGCCATCTTGTGGTGGCCACCTTGTGTCCACATGGAGGCAGAATCTTTGACCACAAGCGGGCTGCCCCCATGTGTCTCGCACTCCCGGCCGAGTCTGTGAATGGAGCTTCCCCCGCTGTGGCCTGACGTTCCGTCCGCCCGCTGAGCTGGAGCGAGGGCCGGGGCCCAGAGCTCGCCGCCGGGTCTGCGCTCCCAGTGCCGGTGGTGACGCCGGTGCTGAACCGAAGGCCACCGGGGGCACGAGGCGGCGAGGCGCCTGCGACGGCAGCGCGTCTGTCTGCCGGACTCGGTCTCCGGGCGCCCGCGAAGGCAGCTCGTCTGTCTGCCGGACTCGGTCACCGGGCGCCTGTGAAGCCAGCTCGTCTGTCTGCCGGACTCGGTCTCCGGACGGCCCCTCGCTCTGGGTCCGCGCTCACGCCCACCCGGTACGTCGCTTTGATCCTGGAACGGACGGGCGGTCTCCCGGCTGCACTCCTTCCGTTCAGATTTCCAACCTGGAACCGTTCTGTCGTGTGGATTTGGCTGAGCCATTTGTAGGCCCGTACACATCTGAGACTAAAACTTATTCGGAAATTGTTTCTTAGAATGAAATGCTGCTCAGTACATTGCGTCTCACATTCTACAACTGCTTTCTTTTCCTGCCTTTGCGTTTGCCTGGGATTCCTGTTCTTTTCCACGTGCATTGCTCTTAAATACGTCTCAGGCACGCCCTGCAGGCACCTGGTTTTATTTTTTGTTTATTTTTATGGGGAAAAAAAACAAAACAACCACCTCGCCCTCGCTGGTTTGGCTCAGTAATTAGAGCGTCGGCCTGCCGGCTGGAGGGTCCCAAGTTTGATTCCAGTCCAGGGCACAGGCCCAGGTTGTGGGCTCGATCCCCAGTAGGGGGCGTGCAGGAGGCAGCTGATAATGATCCTCATCACGTAAGTTTCTATCTCTTCCTCTCCCTTCCTCTCTGAAATGAATAAAAATATATTTTAAAAAACAAAAAACAGCACAGCCTCCCAGGCGTGTCGTTTTAGGGGAGGATTTGGTCTGTTGGCACTTAGTGCACACAGCCGCAGACTGGTGTTTTCCTTTCACTTTATCCAGTCTTAATCTGATTCCTTCCGCGTGCGTTTCCGTATGGTTGTGATTACGAAATACTTACACTTATTAAAGTGATTAATAAGCACAGTTACACTCTGTCGTCATGGTTATTATCACAGCAGTTGTTTGAACCGTCCCGGATGCTGTGCTCTGATTTTTAAACTCGGGTTACTGTCACAGTTTCCCTCGGGGCCACGGCCCCGGTTCTGCAGTCAGACCAGGCCTCGCCCCGGCCGGCCCTGGCTGGCGGGAGCAGTGTCCCGTCCGCCACGCGGGGAGCTGACTCCTGGTCAGGGCACGTACCTGCTTTAGGGCTCATCCCCGGTCGGGCAGGAATGGGAGGCAGCTGATGGTGGTTTCTCTCTCCCTCTCTCTGAAATGAATAAACACGTCGTCAGGTAAGGGTTTTGGAAAATGAAGAGGTTTACCCTAAAACACAGGTAAACAAACCAGGTCTCCGTTCCCTTTTCCCCCAAACCAGGCGCTCACGCTGTCCAGGCCGGCAGCTCCTGGGACTCTGTGAGAACGGGGCCCCCTGCTCCCGCAGACAGGGCTCAGCTGTCGGTCCCCCCTCTGGGGGGTGCTGAGCCGCAGCCCGAGGTCAACCCCCGGGTCCTGCTCCGTACCTGCAGCCCCGGGTGCTGGGGAGGAGCCAGGGGACAGTCCCACCCGGCTCCCGGCGGGAGCCACTCCTCCCTCCGGGCACAGGGCCAGGACACCCCTTCCCCTTCCCCGTCCCCGTCCCCCCCTCTCCTCCCTCCCCCCCCCCCATTCTTCCCTCTCAGGGTAAGCGAGGCCTCTGCTCCCCGCAGCCCACACCGGGGACGAGCCCTGAGTTACCTGGTAAATCCCCGTCTCTCACCCTGACTCCGGCCTGTGAGGGGGGCCCCGAGGGCAGGGCACACACTGGACGCGGCCTCGGCCTCGGCAGCGGGTCCGCTCAGGGGAGACGTGTTTGTCCGATCCTGGCGCGGCCTCGCGGACGGCGTGTTTGTGTCCGATCCCAGCGCGGCCTCGCGGACGGTGTGTTTGTGTCCGATCCCGGCCGCCCCAGGGGGACAGCGTGTTTGTGTCCGATCCCAGCGCGGCCTCGCGGACGGCGTGTTT
The DNA here is from genome assembly GCF_964339955.1 of Pipistrellus hanaki. Taxonomy (NCBI): domain Eukaryota; kingdom Metazoa; phylum Chordata; class Mammalia; order Chiroptera; family Vespertilionidae; genus Pipistrellus; species Pipistrellus hanaki. The sequence goes on from NW_028182305.1 coordinate 404,815, forward strand.
GTGTCCGATCCCGGCGGCCTCGCGGACGGCGTGTTTGTGTCCGATCCCAGCGCGGCCTCGCGGATGGTGTGTTTGTGTCCGATCCCGGCCGCCCCAGGGGGACAGCGTGTTTGTGTCCGATCCCGGCGGCCTCGCGGACGGCGTGTTTGTGTCTGATCCCTCAGGGGGACGCGCGATTGCTCTGGCCAGCGGCTGAGTCTGCCGGCCGTCTGGGAGGGGAGACGCGGTCCCCCGGGCGGACGGGGAGCTGATGGAATTACTCCGGCCGAGGCGTGGAGCGGAGTCCGACTTCATTACATCGGAATTCCCTGGCCGCTCTTCCCCGCTCCCCGCTCCGCTCAGAAGCCCGTCCGGAGGAAGACGGCTCACTCAGCCCGTCCGCCCTCGTGTGCGGGGCCGTGTTCCCGCCACAGGCCGGCCCCGCAGTCTCAGGGGCGGAGGGGCCGACGCTGTGTCCACCTGAACCGGACCCCGGGGAGCCGGCGCCTCTGGTGACGCTGCTGCCCCGGGGGAGGCCTCCGACCGCTGCCCGGCCTCCGGGCCGCAGAGCTGCTCTGGGCCAGTGTTTCCCCAGCAGACACGGGGCGGGGGCGGGGTCGGGGACGGGGACGGGGACGGGGTCGGGGTCGGGGACGGGGACGGGGAGGGGGACGGGGTCGGGGACGGGGACGGGGACGGGGTCGGGGTCGGGGATGGGGACGGGGACGGGGACGGGGACGGGGTCCGGGACGGGGACGGGGTCGGGGTCGGGGATGGAGACGGGGACGGGGACGGGGACGGGGTCGGGGATGGGGACGGGGACGGGGACGGGGACGGGGTCGGGGATGGGGACGGGGACGGGGACGGGGACGGGGACGGGGTCGGGGATGGGGACGGGGACGGGGACGGGGACGGGGTCCGGGACGGGGACGGGGTCGGGGTCGGGGATGGAGACGGGGACGGGGACGGGGACGGGGTCGGGGACGGGGACGGGGACGGGGACGGGGACGGGGTCGGGGACGGGGACGGGGTCGGGGACGGGGATGGGGACGGGGTCGGGGTCGGGGACGGGCCAGAGAGTGCACACCACCTGCCCGCCCCGCTCTGACACAGGACATGTGGGGGGGAGCAGTGTTCTGGGACCTCACGGCCCCCGCAGGGCCCGCGGGCTGGGAGGCAGGGACCCTCCGGGCAGGCTCGGCAAAGCTCAGGACCACGTCAGGACCGCTGACTTTCCCATAAAACCCTCTTCTCCGAGAAGGCGGGTCGGGACGGAGGAAGTGAGGAGTAAAGAAATGGCGGATACACACAGACATGGGCCCGTCTGCTGTGAGCTGAAGGTCGCCGCTCAGGAAGGACTGAGCGGAAGCTGAAGGTCCGGCCGTGGAGGGTGTCAGACGTGAATGAGGTCAATGGAAGCATGCGCACCATGGATGACCCCCCAGAGACAAGCACACTTACCCACAGCAACCATCACTCTGACCAGGATACGGGGCAACTATGCCAAGAGCATGTGTGTGTGCGTGTGTGTGCACGTGTGTGTGTGTGTGAGAGAGTGTGTGTGTGAGTGTGCACGTGTGTGAGTGTGTGTGTGTGTGAGTGTGAGTGTGAGTGTGTGTGTGTGTGTGTGCGTGTGTGTGTGTGTGTGTGTGTGTGTGTGTGTGCGCGCCTGTGATACAGGAGAGTTTTTGTTTGTTTTGTTTGTTTTGTTTTGTTTTGTGTCCTTGCCCAGACTCACCAGTTCCAGGGAAATTGCAGTTGGGGGCAGTCTCTGTCGTTCTTGGTGGAGGCGGGCAGGATTGAGTTCCTAGGGCTCCCGTACATTGTGCCTCAGTGATTTTATTCTAAGAATAAGCACTGAGGTTATAACTCTGAGCCGCTGGGCGCCTGTGAAGCTCTATTTAAAACACAGTCATCCGGACGCCCACACGTCCCGTTGCTCGGCCTCCTGGTGACTCCTCAGGAACCGGCTCCCCTCTCCTTCCCGTGGCTGCCCGCAGCCGTGACTCTGAGGGATGGTCCCCCGTCGGCCTCGGAGGGAACCGGAGGGGCCAGCCTGCCTCCCCCGCCCGTGCCGGTGGGCAGGCCCTGCCCGCCGCTGCCACCAGAGGGGGCGATGGGGGTCTCAGGCCTAAAGACCAGAGGGACAGAGAAAGGATCGGCCCCTTTTCAGGTGCCGTGTGTCCGGGGATGAGAGATCGGCTGAACATCAAATCACAGCTCTGCCCATGAACTCACCCCCTGGTGAACAAGAAAGGAAACCAGTGGTGGAGCTAATAGTTCACAGGAAATGTCCCGTGGAGTTCAGCGTCCACCGCGACACCACCTCCCCGAACCTGTGAATGGGAACACGCTCTGCTTTTAAATACATGCACACTGAGTGGCCAGACTATTCCGATCTCTGAACACATAACAGTCTGGCCGATCAGTGTGTGTGTGTGTGTATCAGAGGCCCAGTGCGTGAATGCGTGCATAGCTGGGGTCTGGCCAGCCTGTGGGCGGTTAGCCGGCCTGCCTGCTGGTCGACCTCCATGCTTGAGGGAACAATTTGCATATTAGCCTTTTTTTCTATAGGACAGTCGTCGGCAAACTCATTAGTCAACAGAGTGGCAAACCGTGGCTCGTCAGCTGCATGTGGCTCGAGAGCCGCGGTTTGCCGACCGCTGATATAGGATATACGCTGAGTGGCCAGATGATTATTCGTTCAGAGATCATCATCATCCGGCCACTCCGGGTATGTTTTTATTGGCTCTTTCAGAGAGAGAGGAAGGTGGGGGGCAGAGAGAGAGAGAAACATCAATGGGGTAAAAGAATCCTGGGTTGGTTACCTGCTACCCGGCCCCTCCTGGGACCTAGCCCACAGCCTTGACCAGAATCAGCAGAAAGAGCCACGGCATGGCCTGGGCGGGGCCTGCCTGGCTTCCCGGCCCGCCCCTCGCCCGTCAGCACAGCCTCCTGCACAGGAAGGTGCTCCTGGCGTGTCGGCACCTGATTTAGATGCTGCGAGCCCTCCGGCAGCAAATGACCGCCCTGCTGCCATGGCGACGCCGCCGGCCGCACGGGGCCAGCTCCGCTCACGCCCAGGACCAGGGTCCCCGCCGGCCGCCTCCCCGGAGCCCTGGGGGCGGAGCGGGACCGGGCCGGCCTCGGTGCCTGCTGTCCGGACCGGCTCCGGGTGCAGCCCCTCCCCTTCCGCCTGGGAAACCCCTTCCCGGCCCGGCTCCCACCCCAGCCCCTCTGGTGGCGCCTGGGTCCCTGCTCGGCCGGCCATCCCGTCCGCGGCTCCCAGCACCGGCCGCACAGGCCCCCTCTGGTGCCCGGACCCCCCGGTGACGGGGTCCGCGGCCCCAGACGCACGCTAACGGCACGCCACGTGGGGTGCGGGGTGGGTCTCGTCCTTTTGGGAAAAGGCCACGTTCCCCTTCAGTTCCCAACACGAGCCAGACGGGCGCTGGGCCGGCCCCGAGGCGGGCAGGCACCTGGCAGCACGGCTTCGGCGGGACAGGCGGCTCAGGCCCCCGGGCCCGGCCAGCTTTTGCGATGGCGGGGAAGGTGGCAGAGCCGGTGGACATGCCGGCACACAGACCTGGCAGCACCCAGCCGGCCGGGGCCACGGGGACGTGGCTCGCAGTGCCAGGCGCGGGGCCGTGTGCCCACGGGAAGCGGAGCCGTGTGGGAGCGTGGGGCCCGGGGAGGGGGCTCTGCCGGCCAGGCGGGGAGAGGACCATGCCCGCACGCCGACGGCTCCCGGCCTCACCGACCTCGGCCGCCCAGCTCCCCCGAACCGGGTCCCGGCGGCAGCCTGTCCGCTGTCAGGGCCGGAGCCGCTCACACGTGTGCGAAGGGAGAGGCGTGGGTTTAACGTGAAGAAAGGTGTTGGCGTGTGGGTGACGGGCACAGCTGTCCGAGGCCCCGAGGCCCGGGCGGGGAGAGCGGCCAGGCTGGGGGCGGGTCAGGGGGAGGGCCTTCCGGGGCCTCTGCTCCGAGGGGAGGGGGGTCTGAGGGTGTGTCCCAGGCAGGTGAAGCCAGGAAGGGAGATTTATTTATTTTTGTTTTTTTAATATATTTTCATTGACTTCAGAGAGGAAGGGAGAGGGAGAGAGAGAGAAACATCGATGATCAGAGAGAATCGTGGATCGGCTGCCTCCTGCTGGGGGTGGAGCCCACAGCCCAGCCATGAGTCTGACTGGGAATCGAACCCTGACCTCCTGGTTCAAGGGCCGGAGCCCAACCCCTGAGCCCCGCTGGGCGGGGAGACGGGGTTCCCGAGTCCCCGGTGCTCCTGGGCGCGCTGGGCGGGCCTGGGGCGCCGTTTGCTGGGAGCCCCCAAGCCGGGCCTGGCAGCTTCCAGCCAGCCCTGCAGGGGCCCCTGAGCGGCCGCCCCGCCCGCGCCCCGGCCCTCCCGTGTGGAGAAGGGGAGCCGCTCCGGTGGCACCGTGGCAGCGCCTGCCCGCCCGCCCGCCAGGCGCAGGGGCCGCGTGTGGCCGGGGTGCAGCCAGTGCCGCAGACGCAGGGCAGGAGCAGCGGGAGGGGCCTCGCACCCGCGCTGTCCGCTCTCACGTGGCCGCAGGCCAGGGAGGCCACGGGAGCGCTGGCCACAGGCGGCCGGCCACGCGGCTGCTCAGGACCCACGGAGGCTCTGCCGGGTGCGGGGGGGCGATGGGCCGGATGGGTCAGCAGGACCCATGGGCTGGGGGCCCCCCAGGGCCCTGCCCCCCTGGGCTCATCCAGAGACAGAGCCCAGGCCTCGGGGGGAGACGCCGGGGGGTGGGGGTCAGCGCACCCAGGGCCGTCCTGGGGTGACGCCTCAGGCCCCTGAGACAAGGGCACAGGTTCAGGGCCGCTGCCCCCTCCCCCCCCGCAGGGCAGGGCCACCTGGCGGACAGCATGGGCCGGGCACGGGGAGGGCCCTGGGCTCAGCCGCCCCCGGGCAGGGGGCTCTCAGGGGCACTGCCCGCCCTCCGGTGGGGTGGGAGGGCCGGAGGCTGGTTAGCATTCCTGTGGCCGGCCCTCGCTGCCGCACGCTCGCCGCGGGATTTACGGCTCCATTTCCTGCGGCAGCGGCGTCTGCAGGGGCGTCAGGATGATGGATGGGCCGCAGAGCCAGACAGCGGCTCAGCACGGGGGAGGGGCGGCCGGGCTGCCTCCCCAGCCACCCTGCCGCCCACAGCACCCGCTCCCTCACCAGCGGGCGGCTCAGCTCTGAGGAACCTTCCGGAACATCTGGGGACAGCTGTGGTCCCCGCTGCCCCATGGCCTCCAGCCCCCCTTCCCCCATCCCCATCCCCGTCCCTGTCCCCGTCCCTGTCCCCCGTCCAAGCAAGTCCGGAGCAGTGGGGAGGCGGGCCTCACTGCCCCACCAGAGGAGGGGGGCGGGCGCACCCTGAGGTCCCGGCTGGAGTGCGGCCGTGGTGACCGCCTCCCCACCGCTCTCACCGCTGGCACTGGCACCGGCACACAGTAGGGCTGCACAGGCAGCTGCTGCAGGGAGTGCCCGGGATGGGCCCCCTCTCCCGCTCCCGCCGGCCTCCTGCGTGGCTCCCGTCCAGCTCAGGGCCCCTGTGCCCAGCGCTGAGCGCGGAGTAGGGCCACCGGTTCAGAGCCACACTCCGCGCCTGAGGTCAGGGAGGGGGAACCAGTCACTGGGGTGCCCAGAGGAGGAGGCTCGGGGGCTCCACCACTCGGGGGGCCTCAGCCACTCAGCCCTCCTGCGACGGACATGGGCCCGGAGACCAGAGGGCCGGAGCCAGGAGTGCAGGGGGGGGGGGGGAGCAGGTGTGTGGAGGAGGATCCCCAGGACGGGGAAGGGAGGGCCACGAGGGAAAGACCTCCCGGAGCTGCCTGGAGCCGCCGGGAGCCGCCGGGAGCGTGGGGCAGGTGACCTGTGACCTGGGCAGGTGACCTGTGACCTGGGCAGGTGACCGGTGGCCTGGGCAGGTGACCGGTGGCCGTGGAGGCGCACGCTGGGGGAACCAGGCGTGTGCGTGCAGAGCCGGCGGGCACAGCGGCTTGGACCCCAAACTCGGTCCCCAGCGGACATGTCGGGGAGACAGACGGGCCAGGGGACCCGCGGGAGGAAAGGAGCCTGTCTGGCCTCGGGCCCTCTCCCGCTCTGCTCCCCCTGGTGGCAGGTGTGAGGGCGCCCGGCCTGCCCTGTGTCTGACCGGCTCCAGCCTGGGGGGCACGGTGCCACCTGCAGGAGCCGAGCACCGCCCCCAGCTCGGAGCGCCCCTCCTCCAGGGTAGCTCATGCCCCGCCCCGGCGAGGCCCTGTCTGCCGCCCGTGTCCCTCCCCGTCCAGCCGGGGTCCAGGTCGGGGGGAGGCTGCGGGCGCTGGGGGCTTCGGCCCTGGGGGCTCCGGAGGATGAGACAGGACACTGGGCCGGCCTCGGGGGTGCCATCGCCAACACCACCTCCGCCCCCAGGCCGCCTGCCCGCCCGCCATGCCCGCAGGAGCCCGGCCCTGTCCGGGTTTTAATTGGGAATCAGCGTCCACATCCGGTTTGTGTGGAACGAGGTGCCAGCGTGGGAGCGGCCGGCGAGGAGGGGCTACGCCTCGTCCCTCAGGGAGATGGTGGGAGCTGAGCAGCAGGGGCGCTGGGGCGCTGGGCCGCCCCCGGGCTGTGGGGGCCCCCAGGACCCGCGTCTGACTGCCTCCCGCCCAGCACCTCTCCAGGCCCTGCCCACCCTCCTGGGGGCCCACATTCCGGGATCCCTGTGGAAGGTGGAGGGGGACCGGTTAGGGGAAGGCAGGGGGGCTCCACCAGAGGGGGACGCCTCCTGGGGCTGGGTGTGCTGGGTCTCAGGCTCCCTCAGACACCCCTCCCGGCCCGCACTCCGGCTGGAGGGGCTGAGTGCTGGGGTGGGCCTTGGGGCAGGAGGGGGGTGGGCCTTGGGGCAGGAGGAGGGTGGGCCTTGGGGTAGGAGGGGGCTGGCCTTGGGGCAGGAGGGGGCTGGCCCTGGGGCAGGAGGGGGCTGGCCTTGGGGCAGGAGGGGGAGCAGGGGCGGGGGAGGAGGGGGGCTGGCCTTGGGGCAGGAGGGGGGCGGGCCTTGGGGCAGGAGGGGGCTGGCCTTGGGGCAGGAGGGGGGTGGGCCTTGGGGTAGGAGGGGGCTGGCCTTGGGGCAGGAGGGGGCTGGCCCTGGGGCAGGAGGGGGCTGGCCTTGGGGCAGGAGGGGGAGCAGGGGCGGGGGAGGAGGGGGCTGGCCTTGGGGCAGGAGGGGGCGGGCCTTGGGGCAGGAGGGGGCTGGCCTTGGGGCAGGAGGGGGGCTGGCCTTGGGGTAGGAGGGGGCTGGCCTTGGGGCAGGAGGGGGCTGGCCTTGGGGCAGGAGGGGGCTGGCCTTGGGCAGGAGGGGGAGCAGGGGCGGAGGGAGGAGGGGGCTGGCCTTGGGGCAGGAGGGGGCTGGCCTTGGGGCAGGAGGGGGCTGGCCTTGGGGCAGGAGGGGGAGCAGGGGCGGGGGGAGGAGGGGGGCTGGCCTTGGGGCAGGAGGGGGAGCAGGGGCGGGGGGAGGAGGGGCTGGCCTTGGGGCAGGAGGAGGGTGGGCCTTGGGGCAGCAGGGGGAGCAGGGGCGGCGGGGGAGGGGGGCAGGGGCATCGGGACCCTCGGCTCCTGCGTCTGCGGGGAAAGCGGAGGTTTCTCAGCTCCCGCCCACAGGGCCCCGGGCGGACGCTCTGCGGGGCAGTGTTTCACCCGTTTACCCCAGGGAGCGCGCGGGGATGTCAGCGTGATCGCCATAGCCTGTCCGCCCCGCCGCCGCTCGCAGCTGCGGACCAGAGGGAGGGGCGGCGGCCTTGGGGTCTGCCCGATGGGGGGGGGGGGTCCCGGGTCCCCGGGGGGGGGGGGGGGGGGGGGGCTTCCAGACTCCGCCCGGAGGACGCCCGGTCCCTCAGCACACGCGCCTCCCGGTGGCTGTGCGCGGCCTGCAGCCCCAGCGGCGGTCGGGCCGGAGTGCGGGCGCGGGCGCGCTGCAGCGGGCGTGGGCTTGGGCCGCGGCCGGGCAACCCGCGGGCACAAGGACGGCAGGTCCGCCTGAGGCTCGGCGCCTGGGCGCGGCCGCCCCTAATCCGCTCTCCGCTCGTTGAAATACCAATTTTGCACATGGCTTCACACGGCTGCCCGCGGCCGCTCGGCCTATTACTTAATTCTCCTGTCATTAAGAGCCCGCGCCCCTGCCAGGGCCGGGAGGGGGTGGGGCGGCCAGCAGGCCGAGCCGGCTGCTAACCATGGTTCCAGTCGCGTTCCCCGGGCCGGCAGGGGGTGCGGACGGGGAACGGGGTGGGCGGTCGGGGAGGTGAGGCGGCCCAGCGGACGCCGAGGGGCCAGCCCACCGTCCTCGGCCTCGGTCGCCTCCTGTCTGAGCCCCGGGCCCAGCCACGGCGTGGCCCCACGTGGCCCCGCGTGGCCCCAGCCCCGAGCTCCGTGGCTTCCACGCCGAGCTTCAGGGCCACGGAGCTCCCAACCCCTTCCCCGGGGACCCCAACCGTCCCCCGCCTCCACGCAGGACGCCCTTGGGGTGCCACTGCAGAGTGCCCGTCCCGTCCCCGTCCCCGTCCCCGTCCGGAGGGCGGCCTGCTGACCCCGTCTCCTCTCCCAGGAGCCCCTCCATAATCGAGAACATTAATTCATTTCTCCGTCCTGTCCGCTCCGTGCTGAGCAGCCCCGCCCCGTCCTCCGCGGCGATTAATCACCCCGTCCCCTGTCCTTCGGGGACGGGCGGCGGGCGCTCAGGGGGAGCCGTCCACCCCCCACCACAGCCGCGCGGCCCGTGGGCACGGGGCAGTGCTTTTTAGAGAATAATTTTCCACCTAAACGG
>NW_028182305.1:418603-459103 GCF_964339955.1 Pipistrellus hanaki
GGGGGGAGCAGCGGGCAGGGGGGGAGCAGCGGGCACAGGGGGAGCAGCGGGCACGGAGGGAGCAGCGGGCAGGGGGGGAGCAGCGGGCACGGGGGGAGCAGCGGGCAGGGGGGGAGAAGCGGGCACAGGGGGAGCAGCGGGCACAGGGGGAGCAGCGGGCACAGGCGGAGCAGCGGGCACAGGCGGAGCAGCGGGCACAGGGAGAGCAGCGGGCACGGGGGAGCAGCGGGCACGGGGGGAGCAGCGGGCACGGGGGAGCAGCGGGCACAGGCAGAGCAGCGGGCACAGGGGAGCAGCGGGCACAGGGGAGCAGCGGGCACAGGCGGGGCAGAGGGCACCGGGGAGCAGCGGGCAGGTGGGGAGCAGCGGGCACAGGCGGAGCAGCGGACACAGGGGAGCAGCGGGCACAGGAGAGCAGCGGGCACGGGCGGAGCAGCGGGCACGGGGGAGCAGCGGGCACGGGGGGAGCAGCGGGCACAGGGGGAGCAGAGGGCAGTGGGGGAGCAGCGGGCACGGGGGGAGCAGCGGGCACGGGGGGAGCAGCGGGCACGGGGGAGCAGCGGGCAGGGGGGAGCAGTGGGCACGGGGGGAGCAGCGGGCACAGGGGAGCAGCGGGCACAGGGGAGCAGCAGGCACAGGGGAGCAGCGGGCACAGGGGAGCAGCGGCACAGGGGAGCAGCGGGCATAGGGGGAGCAGCGGGCACGGGGGGAGCAGCGGGCACAGGGGAGCAGCGGGCACAGGGGAGCAGCGGGCACGGGGGAGCAGCGGGCAGTGGGGGAGCAGCGGGCAGGGGGGGAGCAGGGGCACGGGGGAGCAGTGGGCACGGGGGGAGCAGCGGGCATGGGGGAGAAGCGGGCAGGGGGGGAGCAGGGGCACGGGGGAGCAGCGGGCACGGGGGGAGCAGCGGGCACCGGGGGGAGCAGCGGGCACTGGGGGAGCAGCGGGCACGGGGGGAGCAGCGGGCACAGTCGGAGCAGCGGGCACTGGGGGAGCAGCGGGCACGGGGGGAGCAGCGGGCACAGGCGGAGCAGCGGGCACGGGGGAAGCAGCGGGCACAGGCGGAGCAGCAGGCACTGGGGGAGCAGCGGGCACAGGCGGAGCAGCGGGCACAGGCAGAGCAGCGGGCACAGGGGGAGCAGCGGGCACGGGGAAAGCAGCGGGCACGGGGGGAGCAGCGGGCACAGGCGGAGCAGCGGGCACTGGGGGAGCAGCGGGCACTGGGGGAGCAGCGGGCAGGGGCGGAGCGGCGGGCACGGGGGGAGCAGCGGGCAGGGGGGAGCAGCGGGCACGGGGGGAGCAGCGGGCAGGGGGGAGCAGCGGGCACAGGGGGAGCAGCGGGCAGGGGGGGAGCAGCGGGCACGGGGTAGCAGCGGGCATGGGGGAGCAGCGGGCACGGGGGGAGCAGCGGGCACGGGGGGAGCAGCGGGCACTGGGGGAGCAGCGGGCACAGGCAGAGCAGCGGGCACAGGGGAGCAGCGGGCACAGGGGAGCAGCGGGAACAGGCGGGGCAGAGGGCACCGGGGAGCAGCGGGCAGGGGGGGAGCAGCGGGCACAGGCGGAGCAGCGGGCACAGGGGAGCAGCGGGCACAGGGGAGCAGCGGGCACGGGGAGCAGCGGGCAGTGGGGAGCAGCGGGCAGGGGGGGAGCAGGGGCACGGGGGAGCAGTGGGCACAGGGGGAGCAGCGGGCACGGGGGGAGCAGCGGGCAGGGGCGGAGCAGCGGGCACGGGGGGAGCAGCGGGCATGGGGGGAGCAGCGGGCACAGGGGAGCAGCGGGCATGGTGGGAGCAGCGGGCACAAGGGGAGCAGCGGGCACGGGGGAGCAGCGGGCAGTGGGGGAGCAGCGGGCAGGGGGGAGCAGGGGCACGGGGGAGCAGTGGGCACAGGGGGAGCAGCGGGCACGGGGGGAGCAGCGGGCAGGGGCGGAGCAGCGGGCACGGGGGGAGCAGCGGGCACAGGGGAGCAGCGGGCACAGGGGAGCAGCGGGCACGGGGGGAGCAGCGGGCAGTGGGGGAGCAGCGGGCAGGGGGGGAGCAGGGGCACGGGGGAGCAGTGGGCACGGGGGGAGCAGCGGGCATGGGGGAGACGCGGGCAGGGGGGGAGCAGGGGCACGGGGGAGCAGCGGGCACGGGGGGAGCAGCGGGCACCGGGGGGAGCAGCGGGCACTGGGGGAGCTGCGGGCACGGGGGAGCAGCGGGCACAGGGGAGCAGCGGGCAGTGGGGGAGCAGCGGGCAGGGGGGAGCAGGGGCACAGGGGAGCAGCGGGCATGGGGGGAGCAGCGGGCATGGGGGAGAAGCGGGCACAGGTGGAGCAGCGGGCACTGGGGGAGCGGAGCAGCGGGCACAGTCGGAGCAGCGGGCACTGGGGGAGCAGCGGGCACGGGGGGAGCAGCGGGCACAGGCGGAGCAGCGGGCACTGGGGGAGCAGCGGGCACGGGGGGAGCAGCGGGCACTGGGGGAGCAGCGGGCACGGGGGGAGCAGCGGGCACAGGCGGAGCAGCGGGCACGGGGGGAGCAGCGGGCACAGGCGGAGCAGCGGGCACAGGGGGAGCAGCGGGCAGGGGCGGAGCAGCGGGGCACGGGGGAGCAGCGGGCACGGGGGGAGCAGCGGGCACGGGGGAGCAGCGGGGGGGGAGCAGCGGGCACAGGCGGAGCAGCGGGCACGGGCGGAGCAGCGGGCACGGGCGGGGTCTCCGCCGGAGCCCACGGTGACCCCATGACCGCGGTCCTCCCCTGAGCACAGGCCATGCCCCGCCCAGAGGAGCGGGCTGGCACCAGGAGGGGGCGCCGCCTGTGGCTGTGGGCCGGGCCCTGCGTTTCCTGTCGGAGCCACAGAAGGTCCCGGCTTGTCCTCCGGCCGCTGTGCCCGGGCCGCATGGAGGGACCGGAGACCGGAGGCGGGCTGTCCCCCCCCCCGGCGGCCCCTGTGCTGCCAGCAGAGGGCCGGGGGCGCTGCCGATGGGCCAGCAGCTCGACCCGCGGGGCCTGCGCTCGGACGCCGCCCAGGGCCAGTCCTGACGTCGGGCGTGCGGAGGGGCCGGCAGTCCAGGCTCCCCGTGAGGGCCGCCGGCCGGCGTGGCTCCGTGGTTGCACGTGGGCCTATGAACCCAGAGGTCAGTGTTCGATTCCCGGTCAGGACACAGGCCTGGGCTCAGGCTCCATCCCCAGTGGGGGGCGTGCGGGAGGCGGCCCATCAGGGATTCTCTCTCGCCGTGGATGTTTATGAATCGCCCTCTCCCTCCCTCCGATTTCAGTACGAATACCGGTATTTCCTAAAAAGCGGGCACCGAGGTGTCTGTGTCTCCGGTGAGCACCGGCCCAGGCCCCTCCCCTCGGTCCGCAGCCGGATCCGTGACAGAGGAGGCCCCCGTCCCAGGGTCCCTCCTGCTCTGACCCCCTGAGCCCAGCGTCCAGCCTGGCAGGGGCGGAGGGCTGATGGGAGCCGGGGAGCTTCCGGGAGGAGCGGGAAGCGGCGGTGGCGGTGGCGGTGACGGTGGCGGTGGCGGTGACGGTGACGGTGGCGGTGGCGGTGACGGTGGCGGTGGCGGTGGCGGTGGCGGTGGCGGTGACGGTGACGGTGGCGGTGACGGTGGCGGTGACGGTGGCGGTGGCGGTGACGGTGGCGGTGGCGGTGGCGGTGACGGTGACGTTGGCGGTGACGGTGGCGGTGGCGGTGACGGTGGCGGTGGCGGTGACGGTGGCGGTGGCGGTGGCGGTGACGGTGACGTTGGCGGTGACGGTGGCGGTGGCGGTGACGGTGGCGGTGACGGTGACGGTGGCGGTGACGGTGACGGTGGCGGTGACGGTGGCGGTGACGGTGGTGGTGGCGGTGGCGGTGGCGGTGACGGTGACGTTGGCGGTGGCGGTGACGGTGGCGGTGACGTTGGCGGTGGCGGTGACGGTGACGTTGGCGGTGACGGTGACGGTGGCGGTGACGGTGACGGTGGCGGTGACGGTGGCGGTGGCGGTGACGATGGCGGTGGCGGTGACGGTGACGTTGGCGGTGACGGTGACGGTGGCGGTGACGGTGACGGTGGCGGTGACGGTGACGTTGGCGGTGACGGTGGCGGTGGCGGTGACGGTGACGTTGGCGGTGACGGTGACGGTGGCGGTGGCGGTGGCGGTGACGGTGGCGGTGGCGGTGACGGTGGCGGTGGCGGTGACGGTGGCGGTGGCGGTGACGGTGGCGGTGACGGTGGCGGTGACGGTGGCGGTGACGGTGACGTTGGCGGTGGCGGTGACGGTGGCGGTGACGTTGGCGGTGACGGTGACGTTGGCGGTGACGGTGGCGGTGACGGTGGCGGTGGCGGTGACGGTGACGTTGGCGGTGACGGTGGCGGTGGCGGTGGCGGTGGCGGTGGCGGTGACGGTGGCGGTGGCGGTGGCGGTGGCGGTGACGGTGACGGTGGCGGTGACGGTGACGGTGGCGGTGACGGTGGCGGTGGCGGTGACGATGGCGGTGGCGGTGACGGTGACGGTGGCGGTGGCGGTGGCGGTGGCGGTGGCGGTGGCGGTGGCGGCGGTGGCGGTGGCGGTGGCGGTGACGGTGACGGCTGGGGCGGAGGGGAGCTCAGTGTCCCCTCACCGCTCCGCCAGAGCCACGGAGGAGGAGGCGGGGGGGGGTGACCCAGCCCCGCCCCCGCTTTGCCTGCCTGTGCTGCTGAGGCACGGCAGGTTGGGGGGTTGGGAGTTGGGGTTTGGGGAGGCCGCCAGCCGGAGGACTGACAAGAACACGGCCCCCAGGGTCCGCCCACGGAGGGCCGCGCGGTGAGAGGACGCGTCTGTGTTGGCCGCTTGTAACTTATTAAAGCGCCGGCCTCCGGCCTCCGGCTCCGAGGGAGGCGCTCAGCTGGCGAGCCGGTCAGGAGCCAGGACGGGGGGCCGGGGGGGGTGCACGGTGGTGACTGGGCCGCGGGGCGGGGGGCGGGGGGGCAGGGTGGTGTCTGGGCCGCGGGGCGGGGGGCGGGGGGCAGGGTGGTGTCTGGGCCGCGGGGCGGGGGGCGGGGGGGCAGGGTGGTGACTGGGCCGCGGGGCGGGGGCGGGGGGGCAGGGTGGTGACTGGGCCGCGGGGCGGGGGCGGGGGGGCAGGGTGGTGTCTGGGGCGGGCGGGGGGGCGGGGGGGGCAGGGTGGTGACTGGGCCGCGGGGCGGGGGGCGGGGGGGCAGGGTGGTGTCGGGGCCGCGGGGCGGGGGGCGGGGGGGCAGGGTGGTGTCGGGGCCGCGGGGCGGGGGGCGGGGGGGCAGGGTGGTGTCGGGGCCGCGGGGCGGGGGTCAGGGGGCACAGAGGGGAAAGAGGGGGGTTGGGGCTGCGGCCGGCGCTCGGGGGCGGCTCTGGGCGGGCGGCTCTCGGCGTTCGGACTTCGCTCTGCTCTCGTCCGGCCGCTCCGAGCTCACGTGGCTCTCGGCCGGGCGCCTACGTTGGTTAATGCCCACGTCTGCGCGTCTCCGTCAGCTCCCCGAGCGGAGGGGCCCGCTGTTACTCCGCTCGGCGCCCGCTGCCCCCTGGCCGCTGCCTCGGCCTCGCCGGCTCCTCGCTGGACGGAGGGACCCCGCTGACCTCGCTCCGACGCCGCCTCGGCCTCTGCTCCCCGCAGCCTCTCAGACGGGCCTGGCCGCTCCGGCCCTCTCCGGCCGCTGGGACTGTCATTTCCATTTTATTTCTTTTGCTACAGAAGCTTTGTTGCTTCCTTTGGCCCGTGCATGGGAGCGGGCTGGGGGGTTAGAGATGGCTGTGGTTTCGGGCGAGGCCCAGGCAAAGCCGGACTGGGGGGGGGGGGTGTGTGCAGAGGGCCCCACAGGCCTAGGGCTCCGCGGCTCCGTCCTGCCGGAGGGGCCGGTCCAGGAGACACTCGCCCACCCACCTGGGTCCCGGCCGCGGAGGGGGCCAGGGCCACCCTCCTCCTGAGCAGCTTCACCCCTCGGCTCTGTGGGAGCCACGGGCGGAGGGCCTGCGGGAGAGCCAGGCCTACAGCTCCCCACTCATTCCGGCAGCCGGGCGCCGGGGAAGCAAGAGGAGAGCCGGGCGAGAAGGCGCTGACCGGACAGACGGCCACGGCCCCACAGCGCCACGGCCTGAGGCCACCCAGGGGTGTGGGGACGTCTGGTGCCCTCAGGCCCTGGCAGCCCCAGAGGCTCGGCCCTGGGCCCCGGGCGGCAGCGGGATCCGGCCCGAGTGTCCCCGGTCCCTGCTCCTCCCGGTGTGTCCCCGGGCTGGCTCAGGTCAGGGTCCCAGAGTCCTTTGCGAAGGGCTCCCTGGGTTTGGCGGGTGCAGGTGACAGGGGAGCCGCGGGGTCACCTGGTGCGTGTTCACTGCGTGTGGCGTGTGCGTGTTGGTGTGAAAATCAGCAGTTGCCTGGTTACGGATCACCCATCAGCTCCCACCGGGCAGGCTGCGGCCAGGGGGTGTGGTCCCCTCGGCCCCCGGGCTTGTCGCCCGGACGGACAGACAGACAGACGCTCCAGGGCTGGCTCTGGGGGGGTCTGCGCTCCAAAGGTCATGGCCTCGGGCGTGAGCGCACTGCCCCCTCTGTGGCCTCCGCCCCCCGCAGGCCTGTCCAGACTTGGAACTGTGAGGGGGGGGTGCCCTGAGACGGGGAGCCCCAGCCCTGGCCCTGTAGCTCCCCGTTACCTGGCAGCTGGAACAGGGGGGAGCGAGGACCACGGGCCCCCTCTTAGCGCCAGTGTGTCAGCTGCCACTCAGGCCTCCTGGGGCGGGGCCTCGGACCACGCTGCCCGTGGTGGGCACGGAAGTGTCCACGGGGAGTGGGGACAGGGAGCAGCATCCGCCTCCAGGGCCCAGGCAGGACCCCAGCAGGCGGCCCGGGAGGGGCCGGCCAGCCCAGCCCGTCAGCACCGGCGGGCGGACAGCTCCTGGGAGCCGCGCACAGAGGGGCTGCGGGCTCCACGTGGAGGCCTGGGCACCGGGGGCTGAGGGTGCTGAGCCCTGGCCCTGCGTCCTCTGACAATCCCCGTTAGCCCTGGCCAGTGCGGTGCAGTGGGCAGAGCACCGTCCCGGGCCTGGAGGGTCGGGTTTGATTCTGCTCAAGGGCACCTATGCCCCATGCAGGTCTGATCCCAGCCCCAGGCGGGCGCCTGGAGTCGGGGAGGGGGACGGAGAGGAGAGCCACCTCCAGCCCCGCTCCTCCTCCGGGGCCCTGGGCCGGGCTGCGGGGCTGCCCTCCAGCCTGGTCTGGCCCGTCCCACTCTGGGCCTAGGCCCTCCTGCACCCGGTGCCGATGGCCTCTCCCCAGCCGCCTGGGCTGGTCCCAGCCACACGGCCGGCACCTCCCGCAGCCCGGCCTCCTTGTGGTGCCGGGCGGAGGCCGAAGTCCGGGCGCCAGCGCTGCGTTTCTTTCTTTCTTTCTTTTTAAAGTTGATTTTGGGGAGGAAGGGGGAGAGGGAGAGAGAGAGAGAGAGAGAGAGAGAGAGAGAGAGAGAGAGAGAGAGAGAGAGAGAGAGAGATGGCGGGGGGGGGGGTGGAGGGGTCAGAGGTCAGTGAAGGGAGCCCACATGGCCAAGCCAGACTGGACACCGCACAGCGGGCGCCCGGGGGCGGGGGCGGAGACAGGAGGCCCCGGCCCTGCCCTCAGGCCCCTCAACGCCTCACAGACTTTCCAGCTACAGAACGGGGCTCAGGGTCCGAGCTGCGGAGGCCGGTGGGGGACACGGGGCGCTCCGGCCGTGCCCCAGGACGCCGTGGCCAGGCACAGAGGGCCCCGAGCCCGGGGTGTGCTGTCATTTTACAGCTCATAGATCACATCACACAGGAGGAGAATTCATAAAATGCAGACGAAGAAAAACAATTTATTAATGCTCATAAACCCTCCGATAACGCGCCCGGGAGGCCCGCGGTGATAGATTGAATAATTATGAGCATAATTATGACTAACGAGAAGTCTAATTTCATGCTAATGCAATAATAATGGCACAAAAGTGTGGATCATGAATTTTAACTGCTCCGTTATTCCACGTTTCCACCAGTATGGACCCAAAAAACGCCGCGGATCGGAGGGATGTCAGCTGACGGAGGGAGAGGACGCTTCGTTCCGGGTTCAAATAGCCCCGTCCGGCCGTCTTCTCCGGGCGGCAAAGAGCCATGTGCTTCCTGGCCACGTGGCTCTGTGGCTCCGTGGCTGCCTGGCTCTGTGGCCCCGTGGCTCCGTGGCTGCCTGGCTCTGTGGCCCTGTGCCTCCATGGCTGCCTGGCTGGCGTGGTTCTGTGGCTGCCCGGTTGGTGTCACTCCGTGGCTGCCTGGCCCCGTGGCTCCGTGGCTGCCTGGCTGGCGTGGTTTGGTAGCTGAGCGCCGACCCAGGCACCCAGGGGTCACTGGTTCAATTCCTGGTCAGGGCACATACCTGGGCTGTTGGCTCCATCCTGAGGAGGGGTGTGCAGGAGGCAGCCAATCCTGGTTCTCTCTCATCATTGATGCTTCTCTCTCCCTCGCCCCTTCTCTCTGAAATCAATAAAAATATTTTTTTTAAAGAAAGACTTTTCACATCTCCCAGTCCACACGCGGAGGCCTCATCCCCAGCTGGAGCCAGCCTGTGAGGCAGGGGTCAGGGTGCAGGAGGCCACGAGGGTGGGGCCCCAGCAGAGCAGGTTAGCGTCCTCATAGGAAGGGATCTCTCCCTGGGGAGGGGGGCAAGGAGAGGCGGGAGGAGGCTCTATCCACTGAGCCACACCAGTTAGGGCCGAACTGGCTTTTGTACATTAATCTTGTATCATGTAGCCATGCTAAACCCACTAGTTTTCTTAAATATATTTTTACTGATTTCAGAGAGAGGAAGAGAGAGGGAGGGAGAGGAAGGAAGAGATGGGGGCATCCATGATGAGACAGAATCATGGCTCGGCTGCCGTAAGTCTGGACCCGGGCCTGTGCCCTGAGTCAAACCCGGCCCCCTGGTTGGTAGGTTGATACTCAGCCGCTGAGCGGCCGGCCAGCCTGGCCGGGAGATTTCTTTGGTTGAGTGTGTAGGATAGTTACGCTTTAAAAACAAACAAAAAATCTTCCCAAGGAAAGCAGATCCGGGTCTTGTTTTTCTACTTTTGTCTCCTCGCTCACTGACTTCTGCTCTCAGTTCAGGACGAACCTCCTTCCCCTCGCGCTGGGTTTAATTCCATCTTATTCTTGTTTCCGGCAGGCAGGGGTTAAGTTCTTCTTCTTTTTCTTTTTTAATTGATTTTAGAGAGAAGGGATGGGAGAGAGACATTGGTTTGTTGTTCCACTCATCGATGCGCTCACTGCTTGGTTCTCTCTCGTGCCCTGACGGGGGCTCGAACCCACAACCTGTGGCGCCAGGATGATGCTCTCACCAGCGGCTCCCGGCCAGGACTCCTCTGTCCCACACGGCGCTCAGCCTGTCAGCCTCCCCCGAGCACCGCTCAGACAGCTCACAGGTCTCGTTGCTTGTGTTTTAATTTTCCTTTAGTCCAGAGCGTTCCCTGCATGTTCCTTCCGACTTTTCTTCTCTGCCCTCTGGGCTATGCAGACGTGCGGAATTTGTTTTCCAAGTGTGGGGGGGTTTTCAAAGACCTTTCTCTTATTCGCGTCTAATTTAATCCCGTCGTAGGATCTGAATCCCTTTAATACATGATGGCTTTTACGACCCAGAGTACGGACACCTCTGCTCTCAGACGCAGTGTCTGATGTGGACCTCGTCCCCCTCCCCCTGGGGGGCTTTACAGAGACGCCCATTAGGAAAAAGGTCCCGGGTTCGATTCCGGTCAAGGGCATGTGCCTCGGTTGCAGGCTCCTCCCCGGCTGGGCCCCGGTCGGGGCACGCGCAGGAGGCGACCAATGGATGTGTTTCTCTCACTTCGATGTTTCTCTGTTTCTCTCACTTCGATGTTTCTCTGTTTCTCTCACTTCGATGTTTCTCTGTTTCTCTCACTTCGATGTTTCTCTGCTTCTCTCACTTCGATGTTTCTCTGTCTCTCCCTCTCTCTCCCACTCTCTCAAAAATCAACGGGAAAGTACCCTCGGGTGAGAATTAACAACAAAAAGGGTGCTCAGTATAAACGCCCTCATGCGGAGGAGAGCCTGATGATCCTCATTATTTGGAAACAGCGCATCTCGTCCAGGGAAGTCCAGAGACAATGGAACAGGCCCGGGCTGAGCTGTGGCCAGCGGTGAACACCGTACCGTGGACCACAGCCTTTCCCGCCATCACGGCCAGGGACACGGTGGGGACGCACCCATAACGGACTGGGAATTAGCCCGCGTCCGAAGGAGGGGGCTCCACCTGCAGAACACGGTCCCAGGAGAGGAGGGTGTGCGGGGGCTGGAGGGCTGTGTCCCCCAGGTTCCTGAGCTGAACGTCCCTGACGTAACCAACGGGCCCTCAGACCCCCTCCCCGCTGCCCCCGGGGGACGGACCGCCTGTCCCCATCGCTGGCACCTCCAGGAACGGCTTCATCTGATTCAATTTCATTATTTTCCAGAAACGATTCATTTTCTGTGAAAATGGGCATGGGGGTTACTTCATTCCTGGAAATCATTACTTTGTCATGAAAAATTCCAAGGATCCAGCGCTCGGAGGATAAAATTAGCGGCGGCTAATCACGGCCAAGGCCAGCCGCCTCCGCCCCTCCGCGGGCGGGCGTGGGGCGGCCGGCCCTGCCGAGCCTCGTCTGCTCTCCAGGGGCCGCCCTGGGTCAGGGTCCGAGGAGCGTCTGGGTCTGCCCTGAGCAATGGGGCAGGGCCAGCGGCCTCCGGAGGTCTGGGGCGGCCGGGAGCTCCAGGCTCCGGCAGGAAGGCCTCCCGCAGCAGAGACACTCAGACCCCCGAGGTCGCCGGCTCTGAGGTCCCCATCCCCGCCCCGATTCTGCAGCGTGAGCTCAGCTCTCCGCCCGCCTGCGAGGGCCTTCCTCCCGGCTCCGGGCGGCTGGGCACCAGACACACACAGACACGGCATCACTATTTCTGTCCTCGCTCCGGGCCAGCTTCCTGTGACGATTCTAATGTCACCAAGCCGGCCGGCGTGGCTCCGTGGCTGGGCGTCGGCCGAGGAGCCAGGAGGTCAGGGTTCGATGCCCGGCCAGCGCACAGGCCCGGGTTGTGGGCTCCATCCCACTGTGGGGTGTGCAGGGGGCAGCCGACCCAGGATTCTCTCTCATCATTGATGTGTCTGTCTCCCTTCCCTCTCCCTTCCTCTCTGACATCAGTAAAAATATGTTAAAAAACAAATGTCACCAAGAAGCCACAGAGAGACCACCGTCGATGGTGCGTTTGCGGTCTGGGCTGAAGCGCCCGCCGGCCGGGGCCGCCCGGACCCCTCGGCGTCTGAGCTGACGCCCCGGCCGCTCCGCGCCCCGGACGGAGGAATCCCTGGGAAAAGGGTTTTCGCCTCCTGACAGCTCCCTCCATACAGTGTCAGCCTCGTCAGGCTTCGAGGACCTCAGTGATTGAGTGAATGAGTAAAAGAGTGAGTGAGTGAGTGAATGAATGAGTGAGTGAGTAAGGGAATGAGTGAATGAATGAATGATTGAGTGAATGAGTGAGTGAATGAATGAATGATTGAGTGAATGAATGAATGATTGAGTGAATGAGAAAACCGCTCGATCCCAGGCCTGCGGGGGCGCTGGTCTGAGCCGGCGAGGCTCTCAGTGACGTTTACGAGAACGGATGGCGGCGCTGGCACCAGGCGATTCCTCCGCCCGGTCCCTGCCGGGCCGAGGCCACCCACCCCGCCCGCCGACACCCACCCCCACCCTCACCCCCACCCCCACCCCCACCCCCACCCCCACCCCCACCCCGCGCCCGGCCCCGCCGTGTCCCCGGCCCTCCCACCGCACCCGCCCGGACACCTCCCGAGGGTCCCAGCCGGGCCCGAGGCCGGCCCTCCCACCGCACCCGCCAACACCCACCCCCACCCCCACCCCCACCCCGCGCCCGGTCCCCGCCGTGTCCCCCGCCCTCCCACCGCACCCACCACCCCCCACCCCCACCCAGCGCCCGGTCCCCTGGGAGCAGGCTGTTCAGGCGCCGCCGCTCTGGCCTGGAGCATAGGGACCCGAAGGTGCCGGAGTGTGAGCGCTGGAGCCAATCATTCATTCACTCATTCCCTTACTCACTCACTCATTCACTCACTCACTCATTCATTCACTCACTCATTCATTCACTCATTCATTCATTCACTCACTCACTCATTCACTCATTCATTCACTCACTCATTCCTTCACTCATTCACTCATTCCTTCACTCACTCACTCATTCATTCACTCACTCATTCATTCACTCATTCATTCATTCACTCACTCACTCATTCACTCATTCGTTCACTCATTCACTCATTCATTCACTCACTCATTCATTCACTCATTCGTTCACTCACTCATTCACTCACTCACTCATTCATTCACTCACTCATTCACTCACTCATTCATTCATTCACTCACTCATTCACTCATTCACTCACTCATTCATTCACTCACTCATTCATTCACTCACTCATCCACGTGGGCATTGAGGCAGCGACCCCACACTGTGCCCCACAGGAATGGCACCCTCTCACCCCATTTTACCCGCCGGTCCATGGACGGCTCCCTGTTGCTGAGATGCCCTCCGGCCCCTGTGCTGTGTCCCTCACAGTCAGTCATGAGAACATAGCAAATCAGAGACATCTGCCCGGCCCGGCCGGGGGCTCAGCGGCTGAGCGTCAGCCTAGGAACCAGGATTCCCGGTCAGGGCACAGGCCTGGGCTGCGGGCTCGATCCCCCGTGTTGGGGGGTGTGCAGAGGTGATGGGCGCGGAGGTGGCGGGCGTGGAGGGGACGCCCAGGCGTGTGGCCGCCGGCTGCTGGGTCTCCTGTCGCTCACAGGCCGGCCCAGCAGCCAGGCCGCACTCTAATTGCTGTCGGAATGCCGGGCTGAGCTCAATTATCCTGCAACAAAACAGACATTTGGGTGGGAAGCCTTCAGTATTTAATTAGACTCGCGGACAAGCCAGCGGAAGGTCGACTCAATTAGCTGCCGGAGACACCTGTCCCCCCGGCCGCGGAGCCCACGCACTCAGAGCCCACGCACGTACACGCACACGCACACATACTCAGCGCCCACGCACACACAGACACACTCAGCACACACTCAACACTCACGCACACACATGCACGTGCACACACACGCAATCAGCGCCCACGCACGTACACGCACACGCACACATACTCAGCGCCCACGCACACACAGACACACTCAGCACACACTCAACACTCACGCACACACATGCACGTGCACACACACGCAATCAGCGCCCACGCACGTACACGCACATACACAGTCAGCACGCATGCACACGCATGCACACACTCTCAGTGCCCACGCACGTGCACACACACTCAGCGCCCACACACACACACACATACACACTCATCACCCACACACATACACACAGCACACACGCATGCACACGCTTAGCGCTGTACCTGCACACATCCTCCTCCTTTCTGTCCACTTGCTTTCCCCAGGAACTAAAGGGAACCGTATAGCTCCGTGCAATAACAGGTTTGTGACCTGATTGTATTCCTTACACTCATTTTAAAAATAAAATTATTAGACTGTTAAGATAAAAAGTGACCCAAACTGGTTTGGCTCAGTGGATAGAGCATCAGCCTGCAGGATGAAGGGTCCTGGGTTTGATTCCGATCAGGGCACACGCCAGGATGCAGAGCTGGATCCACAGTGGGGGGTTTGCAGGAGGCAGCCGATCAGTGATTCCCTCATCACTAAGGTTTCTCTCTCCCTCTCCCTTCCTCTCTGAAATAAAAATATATTAAAAAAAAAATAAAAGTAAAAATGAGCGCTGGCCAGTTTTGCTCAGTGGTTAGCGCACCATCCCGTGCACCAAAGGGTTGGGGTTCAGTTCCGGGTGAAGGGCGGGCACCTGGGTCTCAGAGAGGGTGCGGCGATTTGACTTTACCTTAATCATCGGGGGGGGGGGGGGAGTGGCTAAAATTTAACCAGAATTGGGTCCCGTTTCCCCGCTTCTCCCATGACGGGGTCTGAGTTTCCTTCCTCCGTCTTTCCCTCCCTCCCTCCCTCCCTTCTTCCCTCCCTCCCTCCCTTCCCTCCTGCCTTTTTTAACGCCATTCAGTTCATTCGGAGCGTGGGGCGGGACGCCCACCTGCACAGGCCAGCGGCTCCTGCCTCGCAGTCACGGGTTAAATGGCTCCTGATTGCTCCCGGCCTAACCAGGTGCCGTGAGGGGGGGACTAAGATCGTCCCTCAGGCAGTGGTCGGCAAACTGCGGCTCTCCAGCCTCGGTGTGCCGCTCTGCGGACCGATGAGTTTGCCGACCGCTGTCTGGGGCTTAATCAGCGGGAACAACACCTGAGACTGGAATTGAGCGTCTGGGCCCGTGGTCGGCAAACCCACTGGTGAACAGGGCGGCCGAGCACGGCAGCTTTCGTCCTGAGCGCTGACAGGCAGCCCCCTGTGGTCTCTGTGCCTCGAGCAGTCCCCGGGGGGCAGGGGGTCCCTTCCAGCCACAAACGGGGTGGCCCCAGCCCCCCTCCAGAGGCTCCAGCCAGGAGGCCGGGCTCGGGGCCTCCCTCCCGCCGGCCCTGAGCCCCGAGGGCAACTTCAAATGGCTCCACCCGTCGCTGCTCACGCAGCCGCGGCCGGGCAGGGCATGCGAGGCTCCGGGACCTTCCCCCGGGCGCGGGGCCGTCCATTCCCACCCGGCGCCCGGGCCCATGTCCGTCTGGGCACACGTGCAATGGCGGGCCCATGTGTGTCCGTCTGGGCACAAGTGCAATGGAGGGCCCATGTGTGTCCGTCTGGGCACACGTGCAATGGCGGGCCCATGTGTGTCTGTCTGGGCACACGTGCAATGGCGGGCCCATGTGTGTCCGTCTGGGCACACGTGCAATGGCGGGCCCATGTGTGTCCGTCTGGGCACACGTGCAATGGCGAGAGGCCTGCCCGCGGCCCTGCCTCCTCCCTCCGGAACCCTGAGCCTGAGCCGAGCCCGCGCCCACCGGCGACCGTCCGGCCCGTTCGGTCCACTTGGTCGGTCCCGGCCCGGTGCGGGCAGAGCTCCCGGCCGGGGGCTTCCTGGGGCCGGACGGGCTCTGGTCCTAACGCGGCTCTGGGCGGAGGCTCCGGGCGGGAAAGACGGTGGGCGAGTAGCTGGAACTTTTTTTTTTTAAAATAAATTTTTATTGATTTCAGAGGGAAAGGAAGAGGGAGAGAGAGAGAAATATCCATGATTAGAGAGAATCCTGGATCGGCTGCCCCTGCACGCCCACCACTGGGATGGAGCCCGCAACCCTGACCGGGAACTGAACCGTGACCTCCTGGTTCCTAGGTCAATGCTCAGCCTCTGAGCCGCGCCGCCGGGCAAGCCTGGACCTCTGTGCGGCGCCAGCACGGCCGGTTCGGCGAGCCTGGGGGGGGGGGGGGGGATCGGAAAGGACGGACGGGAGAATGAAGCTGGTCTGGGCGGGACGCTGTCCCCTCTAAGGGAGAGGGAGGGACAGCACCAGGGCTGCCAGCGAGTCTATTCCACCGCAGATTCCGGAGGCACAGCGGGGGCGTGGTCAGGGTGTCGACAACGTTCTCCTGGTTTCGAGCCCACTCAGTCACACCACCTGATCGGCTTTGTTTTCCGGCCGCACCTCCCGCAGCCCCCGTCACTCAGCCACGTGGGCCCACAGGTTCGGACCGTAGGTCAGGCTCACAGCACAGCCTTTGGCTGTCACTGTGCTGGGACCTGCACGTGGCTTCGCCACGAGAGCATGTGCCCTCTCCTTAGCCCCAGGCTTGAACCCGTCCAACGCTGTAGCCGCTCTCCACACTATATAAATCCTTATTGATTTCAGAGGGGACGGGAGAGGGAGAGAGAGAAACAGCCATGATGAGAGAGCATCATGGATCGGCCGCCTCCTGCACACCCCACAACTGGGATGGAGCCCACAACCAGGCCTGTGCCCTGACGGGGAATCGAACCGTGACCTGGTTCACAGGTTCATGGTCCACCACCGAGCCACGCCAGCCAGGCCAGAGGTTTTCTAAAGCATCTGTTTCCCGTCAAGCCCACATGTTTAAAAGCAGGCTCCTGACTTTCACTTCAAAATCAGACGCGAGCCCTCGGCCCCGCTGACCCCGTCCAGGGAAGGACGCCCCGGAGGGGGGTCACGTGGCCTCCCCGAGGGGGCCGTGCGTGTGCGAACCCAGACCCTGGCTTCCCAGAAACGCCTGCGGCGGACTGTGAGGACACTTCATTCCACACCGCGGCCGGCACCGCTGAAGCGTGCACACGTCAAACGTGTCAGCGCGCTCGAGCTGGTTTTTTTCCCCGAGAATAATTCACAGGCCATTAACATTCACCCCGTTCTTTTTAAAACGTGCGGGTCCGTGGCTCTCACCGTGGTGACTGTCGCTGTGAGTTTAGAAACTCGAAGTCTGAGTCCTCCAACTTTGTTCTCTGTCAAGGCGGGCAGGGCTGTTCTGGGCCCGGCGAAGTTTCATCCGGACTTTGGAACCAGCTCAGCTATTTCCTCAGAGAAGCTGGCTGAGGTTTGATGGAAACGGAGTCGAATCGATGGGAGGAGGTTGGGTTTCATTCATTTTCTCCGTTTTTTTAAAATTCCCTGGTTCGTGGTTTCCTCCCTCACGTCAGTGTTACCTCCCTCTGCTTGTTTGGCTGTTCCCTAACAGGGAAGCGGACGATCGGGGTCCTGGTCTGAGACCTCTCTTCTCCTCAGTGAAGGCACTCACAGCCCTCAGTTTCCCTCTGGCGGTCCTCGGCTTTGGATAGTTAGGGGATGGGGAGCTTGGTGTGGGTCACTGAGCTTCTCTGAGCTTCTCGTAGATTAAATTTTTAATCAGCCTGGAGGGTTTGACTTCAGCTGTCCTCTCCTCAGACATCCTCTCTGACCCCTCGCCTCTCTCCTGTCCCTCTGGGGCTTGCATTGTGCATTGGCGGGTGTGTGCAGATGTGCCCTCCTGTTTGTTTTTGAACATTTTTAAAAAACATATTTTATTGATATTTCACGGAGAGGAGAAAGGGAGAGAGAGAGAGAGCTAGAAACGCCCATGAGAGAGAAACATCGACCAGCCGCCTCTTGCACACCCCCCACCAGGGATGTGCCCGCAACCAAGGTACATGCCCTTGATGGGAATCTAACCTGGGACCTTTCAGTCCGCAGACCGACGCTCTACCACTGAGCCAAACCGGCTTTGGCTGCTTTTGAACATTTTTTAAATCGCTGATTTAAGTCTTTGTGTAGTAAGTCCGCTGCCCGGGCTTCCTCAGGATGATAACTATCGATCGCCTTTTCCACACGGCTCGGCGCTCCCTGTGTCTCACGATTCTTGTTGGAAACTGGACATCTTAACAACTATAATGCGGCCACTCTGCAATCAGTTCTCCTCCCCCCCCACCCCACCCCCGGCCTGGGGGTGCTGCTCTGTTTGTTTTCGCTGTTGCTTCACCTTTGTTTGCCTTGTGGCTTCCTCTAAGGCCGTGGTCGGCAAACTCATCAGTCCACAGAGCCAAACATCAACAGCACAACGATTGGAATTTCTTTGGAGAGCCCAATTTTTTAAACTTTAATGTCTTCTAACGCCACTTCTTCAAAACAGACTCTCCAGGCCGTGGTATTTTGTGGAAGAGCCACACTCAAGGGGCCAAAGAGCCGCCTGTGGCTCGCGAGCCGCGGTTTGCCGACCACGGGGCTAAGCAATTCTCCGACGTCTGTGCTGTTTGCCAGGCTGGGCCGCTGAGGCCGCTGCCCGGTCGGCGTGGCGACCTGCCCGTGGGCGGAGCTGCCGACCGAGCCTGGAAACGGTGAGCCTGGGTCTCGGCCAAAGTGTCTGTGTGGACGCCGGGCTTGCCTTCAGCGCCAGACGGACACTCACCACCCGCCCCGGCCTCGCTCCTGAGGGGGAGGGCGGAGCCGGCGGGGGCCTCCGGGCTCTCCCCGTGCACACGCTTCCCCTGCCATCACGGCCCCAGGGCGCCGGCTCCCAATCTCCCGGGGGGTGGGGGGAGCGCCAGCCTCCGAGGACAACTCACCCTCCACCTCCTCCCCCCCCCCCCGCTCTCCCTGCGCCCGCACTGCGGCTGGCACCGCAGCTGGGAAGGCAGACATCCCGCCGGAGCCTCTGGCAGACGCTCAGGGGGGGCTGGTGCTGCCTGTGCAGCTCCGATCAGATTAAACACAGACGACGCGGGGCAGGGCCGCGGGCCACCCGCCCGGAGCCAGGGCCGGAGTCCCAGCCGCCGCCCCGGGGCGCTGGCCAGGCCCGGCCAGGGGAGCGGCGGCCTCAGGCTGCGCTGGAGCTGCAGACGGTGTGAGCAGAGGCTGGGGCGCCGATCACCGGTCTCTGTGCCCAGACCCCCCCCCACCCCCCCGGCTGCCAGGCCGGGGATTCCGCTCCGGACTCTCGAGCGGCAGAGCGCTGGCAGTTTCCTCGTCGCCTCAGGAAGGAGGCCCGTCCGCAGGAAGCTCGCCGCGGTTCGCAGACGTAATGGGGGGGATCACTGTCCCCCACCGGGGGGAAGGGGTCCCTCCCAGAGGCAGGCCCCAGCGGGGGGCTCGGAGGGGCGGGGGGGCTCGGAGGGGCGGGAGGCCCGGAGGGGCAGGGGGTCCCTCTCAGAGGCAGGCCCCAGCGGGGGGCCCAGAGGGCGGAGGCCCCACCTGTTTTCTGTGAAAACGTTACATAAACACAGGCTCAGGCTGACGTTTCCACTTTAGTTCACACCAGGTTCGTTCGAGGCGACTTTTCGAGATCAGCGTCTGCTTCTCGACAGCGAGATGCCAGGCCCCATTACCCACTGTCTGTCTGTCCATCTGTCTGTCCACCCGTCCGTCTGACCATCCGTCTGTCTGTGTGTCCATCTGTCCATCTGCCTGCTTATCTGTCTGTCTCTCAGTTTGTCTATCTGTCCATTTGTCTGTCTGCCTGCCTGTCTGTCCATCTGTTTGTCTGTCTGTGTATGTCTGTCTCTCTGTCTGTCTGCCTGTCGGTCTGCCTGTCTGTCCTCGGCACCGGCATGCTGGCAGTCTCAGAATGGCTCACCCACACCCCGTCAGGAACACTTTTTCCAACTCACACCTGCTCGCTGGGCCTCTGAGGACACCCCTCAAACAACAGGGGTACCCAGGCCGCCCCCCAACGCACACACTGGGACCGGCTGTTAGTCACCTGGTTTCAGGGTGGATCTCGGCCTCCTCTCCCCTCCCCCAGGCAGGACAGCCCCCACCTGAGGCCCGGCCCCCGGGCGCTGGGCCTCCCCCCGCCCCCGGGCACTGCCCCCCCCCGGCAGGCCCCCCAGATCCGGGCTCCGGGGACCAGCGCCGGCTGCACTGCAGGAGCAGCAATTCAATCAGGAGAAGCCGCGCTTTCTCTCCATCTCGGCCAATTTGGGAAGTGGAGGGAGTTGATTCCAAAGGGGCCTCGGGGAAATAAGAGGAAGCAGGCTCTGGAATGACGGGCAGAGGGAGCAGTTATGTCTGAGACGCGGCGTCCTCAGGGGGAAGAGCCGGGGCCGGGCGGGGGGGCCGGGCGGGGGGCCGGGGGGAGGGACAGGCGGGGGGCCGGGTGGGGGGGGGCAGGCAGGGGGGGGAGACAGGCGGGGGGGATGGGGGGGGCTGTGGGGGGGGGCAGGCCGGGGGGGGACCAGGCAGGGGAACTGGGCAACGGGGGGGTCACAGGTGCTGCGGAACCTCTGACAGGAGTACGTGTCCCTCCTCCGCGGAGCGGCCAGCAGCTTAGGGCTGTCCTGTGACCTGGGGTGAGGGGGGGGGGCGTCTGCGTCACCCCTGAACCGGCCTGCAGAGTTTCTGCCCCCGCGGGTCCCAGGGGACCGGGTGGGGGGCCGAGACCGAGGGGCTGGTGAGGGGTCTGCGGAGGGCACCCCTCAGACCAGGAGTGGGTCCGGGCCGCCAGCCAGGCCGCCCTCCGCTGCGTCTGTCCGGGCGGCCGGGAGGGGGGCTGGGGCCTGGGCTCCTCCCCGCGCCCCAGCCCCGCGCCCCAGCCGGCCTGGGCTCCCCCGTGTCTCCGGCCCGGACTCGGGTTCCGGTTCTGGACGAGGGTTTGCCACGTTCACGTTCAGGTCCGCTCGTCTCCGCGGAGGCGCTGGGCCTGACCGGCTGGTGCTGGCGCCTCCCTGCTCCGGGGCTCCCGGCCCCCCTCCACGGCGCCCCCCGCCCGCCCCCGGGACTGCGGCCTGGGCCCCGAGCGCTCAGCCGGCTGCACACCCTTCCCCCAGGCCGGGCGGACACAGCTCCCGCTCCGTGGACACTGGGCCTGTCCCTCCCGCCGGCTCCCGCTCCGTGGACATGGCTCTGAGCCGGGGGAGCCGGGAGGGCCGGGGGGGGTCTCTGTCTGCTGGCCCGCGGGGAGCAGGGTCCAGCACCCGGTCCCGGCGTGGGGGTGCCCGTGCCCGGGAGGTGGGCTCGCCAGGGGCAGGGACGTGGGTGCCCTCCTGGGCGGGGACAGGGACACGGGGGGACCTTAGCCTCGGGGGCCGGTGTGCAGCCCCGCGGGCGGCTGTGTTTCTGGAGAGGCTAGTTCCCGCCCCCCCAGCCCCCTGCCCCTCAGTCGGGGTCCAGCACCCCAGCAAACGGGCCAGACAGAACCGCATCTGCCAGCTGCAGCCACCCAACTCGGGGAGAACTGGCCAGCAGTGCCCCCTGGTGGCCGTGTCCCTCGGCTGCTGCACACACAGGCGGGTCCCACCAGAAGGTGGGCACTGTCCGTGGTCAGGGCTGCGTGAGCTTCGGCGGCTGTCCGAGTGTCCGTGTGTCCGAGTGTCCGTGTGTCTGAGTGTCCGCGTGTCTGCGTGTCCGAGTGTCCGTGTGTCCATGTGCCTGTGTGTCCATGTCCCCATGTGCCGAGTGTCCGTGTGTCCGAGTGTCCGTGTGTCCGTGTGCCCTTGTGCCCGAGTGTCCGAGTGTCCGCGTGTCCACGTGTCCAAGTGTCCGTGTGTCCATGTGCCCGTGTGTCCGTGTGCCCGAGTGTCTGAGTGTCCGAGTGTCCGTGTGTCCGAGTGTCAGAGTGCCCAAGTGTCCATGTGTCCGTGTGGCCGAGTGTCCGCGTGTCCGTGTGTCCGTGTGGCCGAGTGTCCGTGTGTCTGAGTGTCCGAGTGTCCGTGTGTCTGAATGTCCGTGTGTCTGAGTGTCCATGTGGCCGAGTGTCCGTGTGTTCGTGTGTCTATGTGTCTGTGTGTCCGAGTGTCCGAGTGTTTGTGTGTCCATGTGTCGGTGTGTCCGGGTGTCCATCAGGCGCATCACAGACCCTGCACCCAGCGGCTCCCGGCAGCCTCTGTCTGTGGCTCGGTCCTGGGTGCACCCGGCCCAGATGGAGGGTCCGGGAGGGCTGCCTGGAGGAGGTGGTGCCGGCACCGCGGAGCAGAGCTGTGAGCTGTGGGCCGACTGCCTGCCTGTGGGGGCAGCAGAGAGCGTGGGGGCAGGGCCCGAGGCCGTGGGGCGTCCCAGCCCGGGGGGGGGGGGGGGGGAACACCACATCACACGTGACCCGCCCTGGACATGCGGCCTCCGGGTCGGCCACGCTCGGGCAGGGGAAGGGGGGGCGTGGGGCGCCACTGAGATTAAAGCAGCTTCATTCTTTTCTAAGAAAAACGAAGGCAGAGAAATGCGGTTCTTTGGTAACATCGTCATGAACCCAAAGCCGTTCTGAGCGGTCGGCTCAGAAACAGGAAAGCTCGGTGCAGGCACCGCACCCCGAGCGGGAGAAGCCGGGTCAGGCCCACCGGCTCTGCCCCGTCAAACCCGGGTAAGCTGATTGGGGGGGGGGGGGGGGGGGCGGGCTGGGAGGGAGGGAACGGGGCAGAAGGAAGTGATCACATAAAGGAAACATTAGGATGATTACAGGGCAACAATGTATCTAACACTATGGAAGCATATTTACAAATTTGGAAAAAGAGATACCATCCTAGAAATGCAAAATAAATTAAAAATGTTTCCAGAAAGAGGCGGGAGGGGGGGGTGTGAACGGCCGTCAGCAGGAAGAGCTAATTGGAGATCCACCGCGGGGAGAAGTCAGCGGGATGGAGGCCTTCGACTGGATTCCTCAAACCCACGGAGTGAGACCGGGCTGCTTCACGTCACGGAGAATATTCCGGAACACAGAAAGCATTTTTTTTTTTTAAGACTCTCCTCTGAATGTTAGGCAACTAGCTAGTTCCAAAAGCAAAATCGGGTAAAGACAGAGCAAAATTTATCAAAACTGCCGACACCATTTATGGACATAGATGCTGAATTTGTTTAAAATGAGCCTCAACCAATGTATCCAGCCCTGGTCGGTGTGGCCCAGTGGATAGCGCGTTGGCCTGCGGACTGAAGGGTCCCAGGCTCAATTCCCATCAAAACTCGGCACAAAACTCGGCCGCAGGCTCCTCCCCGGCCCGGGGCCCCGATCAGCACGTGCAGGAGGCAGCTGATCAATGTATCTCTGTCGTCAATGTTCCTAACTCACTCTCCCTCTCCCTTCCTCTCTGTAAAAAATCAATAAAATATATTTAAAAAGGAAAAAGGGAAAGGAAAGCCCAGCACACACCTGGGACCGGGAGGCCAGGCACCGCGGGCTGGTGGGTGCCCGGGGGTGGGGAATGGCCGGCCCGGGGCTCTGAGCGCCTGGAGGAGGCGGTGAGGCAGCGTGGAGGTGTGCCGCCGGCGGGGCCCCTGGGAAATCGGGGAGACATCGGTTCAAGGGCGTTAGGAAGCTCTGTCTGTTCTCAGCCGGTCTCCAAGCTCACCAAGCAAAGAACTCCCACTCCATCGTGTCAGCCCAGAAAAGCACTGAACAGCTCACAGCGACCATAACCCACTCCGGGGTGTGTGTGTGTGTGTGTGTGTGAAGGGTCAGGGGAGGGAGGAATCCCATTGCCAGACTTGCTACATGACATTATTTTAAATTTCCAATTTTCAACGACGACAAAGCAGGAGACTGCACGGAAACAGGAGGCAGCGGCCTGCGTGGGGCGGTAGTTCACAGGAACTGAGCCTGAAGAAGCCCGATGTCGGACTCACCGGAGGAGACGTTAAACCACCATCATAAATATGTTCGAATTCTAACAGAAACCTTTCTGTAGGAATGTAAATACAAGCATGAGAATTGCACCAAATACAGAATATTAATAAGGAGAAATGAGCTAATAAGAATAATCTGATAAAAATTCTGGACTGGAAATACAATAACAAATTTAAAAAAAAAAAAAAACTCCTCTCTGAATCCAACATAAAAGCACGCTGTGTTACTGGGCAGTTCCCCAAAGACTGTGTCCACTTTGTCTAAGTCCCCTCTCCCTCAGCGGGCTGCCCTGTCCTGCTCCACGCCTCCTGGTTCAGGGAGATTGTGTATAGAAGGTGATTGCCCAGAACCATGAGCACAGATTTTTGAAGGCGATGTTTTGATAACAAAGGATGCTTAACACGGTTCCCACCCGCTGTTTTGAGGAGCCTGGTATTTAAAATGGCTGTGTAGCCACCACAGACACTGTTACCTTCGGTGTTAACACGGTGCCCAGGCACAGACAGACAGACACACACACACACACGCACACACATGCACACACATGCTCACACACGCACGCATGCACATACACACACGCACATGCACACTCACACGCACACATACATGCACGTACACGCACACACGCACACTCACACACACACTCACTCGCCAGGCGGAGGCCGTCTGTTCGCTCAGGCACAGCCCGCGCTCTCTTCGCCGTCACCTGTTCCCCGGCGGACACTCCGGGAGGCTGTGCTCGGTGTGTTCCCGGAGGACACCCGGGGAGGCTGTGCCCGGCCGGTGGCCGCCTGGTCCGCACCCACAGGCAGCGCTCGGCTCCCTAAAGACGAGACGCCTGACGTGGCTCCGCGGCTGAGGGCGGCCTGTGAACAGGCGGTCCTGGTGCGGCTCCCGGCGGGCACAGGCCGGGTGGGGAAGCCGCCGGGCAGACGGAGGTCCCGGGCAGAGGGCTCCTGGCTCCGGAGAGAGCGGGCTCTCCGGAGACTTCCGGCAGCCTCCGGGGCAGAGGCCGTGGGGACGGCAGCCCGGCGGCGGGGGAAGAGGTGACTGTCCCCGGCCCTCCCTCGGCCGGGGCCCACGCGGGCCTCAGGGACCTGGGCCCCTCCCCGCCGCCGTGTAATGAGATTTAATATTTGATGTCCGCTCATTAGACGGAGTGAAGCTGCCGCTTCGATATTGATGGGCAATCACGCCCCCGCAGCGGCGGACGGGAACCCAGAGCAGACGGAATTAATCGCTGGACGTTCGCGGGCGCCGGGCGGCTGGACTTGTCCTCGAGCTGGTGCAGACGCCACCCCCGTGTCTCCTCCAGCACCTGCCCTGGCCCCCGGCCCACACGTCACCGCTCCCCACGGAGCCCGGCGGGCACGGCCTCCTCCGTGGACACGTGTGGGCCGTGTCCCTGCCGCAGCCCAGAGGCTCTGTGGGCCGTGGCCGGGGGGGGGATGGGGGGGCTGGCGTGGCCCCGTGGACATGAGGCCTCCGGTCGCACCGGCGGCTCCACGGACACACGGCCCTGGAGAGGCCACTGCGCCCGCAGCCGAGACGTGAACAGCGGTTTCTGCTGGGGGAGCGGGGCCATCGGTCCATCATCCATCCGTCCACCATCCATCCATCCATCATCCATCCATCCACCATCCATCCATCCATCATCCATCCATCCACCATCCATCCACCATCCATCCATCCACCATCCATCCTCCATCCACCATCCGTCCACCATCCATCCATCCACCATCCGTCCATCCATCCGTCCATCCATCCTCCATCCACCATCCATCCACCATCCATCCATCCACCATCCATCCTCCATCCACCATCCATCCACCATCCATCCATCCTCCATCCACCATCCATCCATCCACCATCCATCCATCCACCATCCATCCACTATCCATCCATCCACCATCCATCCATCCATCCACCATCCATCCATCCACCATCCATCCTCCATCCATCCATCCATCCACCATCCATCCATCCATCCACCATCCATCCACCATCCATCCAGCATCCATCCATCCACCATCCATCCAGCATCCATCCATCCATCCACCATCCATCCATCCACCATCCATCCATCCATCCACCATCCATCCATCCACCATCCATCCTCCATCCATCCATCCATCCACCATCCATCCATCCATCCACCATCCATCCACCATCCATCCAGCATCCATCCATCCACCATCCACCCACCATCCATCCACCATCCACCATCCATCCACCATCCACCATCCACCATCCACCATCCACCATCCACCATCCATCCTCCATCCATCCACCATCCATCCATCCATCCACCATCCAATCCACCATCCATCCGTCAGCGTGGCCCGGGCCGTCCTGCGCATCTGGCCGGCACCGACGGCGGGTCCCCAGGCTCCGGCGGGTCCCCAGGCTCCGGCTGGTCACGCGGCTCCCCCACCAGCGGGCGGACGCCGCCGGGGCCCGGGAGGCCCGGCACACCGCTCCGGCCTCACCGGCGGCAGAGCCTGAGGGAGCCTCGACCGGTTCCTGGCGCTGGGCCCTCGGGCGGGCAGCCGGAGGGGGTGAGGGGGGCAGATGCTGATCTCAGCCCGCGGGGAAGGTGGGGGAGCCCCCCCAATCCCCCCGCGTGGTCTCCGAGCCCCGCTGCTCAGTGATGGGTTTTAGAGAATAAATGGCCTGAGCAGCCTCTGCAGAGACCAGGATCCCCGGCAGCCCGGGCAGCGCGCCTCCCGCTGATTTCTGACCACAGTCCTCCTGCGTGGACCCTGGGCGGCGGGGCGGGGCCTGAGCGGGAGGGGCGGGGCCTGAGCGGGAGGGGCGGGGCCTGGAAGGGTGGAACCTGGGAGGGGTGGGGCGGGGCCTGAGAGGGTGGGGCGGGACCTGAGTGGGCAGGGTGGGGCCTGGGAGGGGCGAGGCCTGAGTGGGTGGGGAGGGCCTGGGAGGGGAGGGGTGGGACCTGGGGGCGGGGCCTGAGCAGGTGGGGCGGGCCTGGGAGGGGCGGGCCTGGGAGGGGCAGGGCCTGAGAGGAGCGGGCAGGGGAGGGGTGGGGCGGGGCGTTTGCTTCGGGAGGGGCGGGGACTGCCCCTCTGGCTTTGCGGAAGGCTGGACACAGTGAGAAACGGCCCTGAAGGACCAGCCTGGGTCCCCGGGTCAGGACGAGGCGGGCAGGAGGGGAGGGAGAAACCCACAGATCTGCCAGGTTGAAGGCCTTTGCTGTGTGCACGTGGCGTTTCGTCCTTGGTCTCAGCACAGCCTCAGACGCACATGAATATGACACGCACACGTATGTGACACGCACACACATGTGACATGCACACGCATGTACATGTGCACAGTCACACGCATACACGCATAGGTGTGCGCACAGGCGCACGCACACTGATCCGTGCATACACCATGTCACCAATCCCCCAGCATTACAAAAGCAGCTGTGTAAATATTGTAAATATGTTCTTTTTAAAAATCGGTGTGTATAGTCGCAGTTTACAAAATTGTAGAATCTGTGTGGACTTATTGTATTTTATTTTGCATTTTTTTCCAATGACAATACGCCCTCTCATGACAAAGAACTTGGGAGAACAGAAGAGCCCACAAATAGAAGTGAGATTGTAAATGTTCTGAACTACACAACTCAGACGCAATTAATCCATTCTAATTTCACCGGGATGATGGGGAGACGTACAGAGCACACTCCGCCCCATATGCAAATTAAACACTCCAGTAACTCGCAGAGTCGGGAATTTCACGGAGGCTGCTCCCCGGCGATGCCAGAATAATAATGGGACACGCGGGCGAGACGCAAACTGGAAGTGACAGCGCCGGGCCGGAGCCAGAACGCGGCCCCGCCGGACGCGCCGGGCCTGGGCTGCGGAGAAGTAACCACGTGAGGACGCTCAGGCCAAACTCACTCAGACCCGGCGCCGTGGCTCCATCGTTATCTGCGCAAAATAAGCATCCACGCAAACCAAACGAGCGTGGGCTCGAGGAGTTAGAACGCGGGCAGCAGAGCCGGCGGGAGGGGGAGCCGGCCGCAGACGCAGGACGGACAGCAGGGGGGGCGTGAGGCGGCCGGGCGTGGGGTCCGGGAGCAGCTCTGTGGGGAGACGGGCGAGAGCCGGCCTGGTCCCGCTCAGACGCCCGTCGGTGCGCCCTGCCCGCGGGCCCGGGGGTCGCGGTCCTCCGTTACCCACCACCTCCCGGGCCGTCTCGTCACAATGGCCACGGGGGGAGTGCCGGTTGCCAGAATGACCGAAGGAATAACAGAAACCAGCGACCGGGCCAGGGCCCCGAGGCTGTCCTCTCAGGCTGTCTGCGCCCAGGAGCGTGAGGAGCAGCCGTGCCCCCAACGGTGCATGGAGGGGCCGCCCGGTCCCCGAGCCCGCCCTGGGGTCCCCGAGACCAGAGCCACCCTGGGGTCACCGAGTCCGCCCTGGGGTCCCTGAGACCAGAGTCCGCCCTGGGGTCCCCGAGACCAGAGCCCGCCCTGGGGTCCCCGAGACCAGAGCCCGCCCTGGGGTCCCTGAGACCAGAGCCGCCCTGAGGGCCAGCGGACCAGCAACCTAGTTCCATCTGCAGCCTCAGCCCCCTCGCCCTGCGAGGTGACGCGGGCACAGTTTGGGGGTGATGGTGTGGACGTCTCTGGGGGGCAGTGTTCTGCCTACAATGTAAGGTACCTTAGGCTGTGTGGTGTTGTAGTTAAAGGAATATAACTGACATAGATAGATTATAGGTGATAGAAAGATAGATGATGACGATAGATAGATAGATGATAGATGATAGATAGATAGATAGATAGAGATGAATTGATGGGTGGATGGTGGATGTAAGGATAAATGATGGATGAAAGGATGGATGATGGATGGATGGTGGATGAGAGGATGGATGGTGTATGGATGGATGGGTAGATGGTGGATGAATGGATGATGGATGGTGGATGGATGGATGGTGGATGAATGAAGGATGATGGATGGATGGATGGGGGATGAATGAAGGATAGTGGATGGGTGGATGGATGGTGTATGGATGGATAGGTAGATGGTGGATGGATGACAGATGGATGATGGATAGATAGGTGGATGGATGGATGATGGATGGATGGTGTATGGATGGATGGTGGATGGATGATGGATGGATGATGGATGATGGTTGGATGGATGGATGGATGGATGATGGATGGATGGATAAATGGATGGATGGTGGATGGATGATGGATGGATGATGGATGGATGGGTGGATGGATGGACAGATGGATGATGGATGGGTGGATGGATGGATGGATGGATGATGGGTGGATAGGTGGATGGATGGATGATGGAAGGATGGATGATGGGTGAAGTATAATGGATGGATGATGGATGGATGGATGGATGATGGATGATGGGTGGATGGATGGTGGATGGGTGGATGATGGATGGATGATGGGTGGATGAATGGATGGATGGATGGATAATGGATGGTGGATGGATGGATGATGAATGGATGGATGTATGGATGGATGATGGATGGATGGATGATGGATGATGGGTGGATGGATGGTGGATGGGTGGATGATGGATGGATGGTGGATGGATGAAGGATGGTGGATGGATGAATGGATGGATGGTGGATGGATGGATGATGGATGGATGATGGAGGATGGATGGATGATGGATGATGGATGGCGGATGGTGGATGGATGGATGGATGGATGAAGGATGGTGGATGGATGGATGGTGGATGAATGAAGGATGATGGATGGATGGATGGGGGATGAATGAAGGATAGTGGATGGGTGGATGGATGGTGTATGGATGGATAGGTAGATGGTGGATGGATGACAGATGGATGATGGATAGATAGGTGGATGGATGGATAGATGGATGATGGATGGTGGATGGTGGATGGATGGATGGATGATGGATGATGGTTGGGTGGATGATGGACAGCTGGGTGGATAGTGTCTTGACGAGTGCACACAGCTGGTGGTTTTCTCCCCGTAGGAGGATTGTGATCTTAACTTTTTAACTGTTCTCAGGTGTCCTCTACCGTTGGTGCTTCCCAGTGAGAATGAGTTATTCCCGTGAGTGTGTGGCTGAGTCTCCATGACGGAGGCTTACATAAAACTTTATGAGGAGAACCAGCCCCAGGCAGGTATTTGCTGAAGGAGCACCTGCTCCTGGCGTGCTGGCCGCGGGGACTGGGGCTGCTGTCCTGACGCCTGGGTCACACGCACTGGACACGTCTCGCTGTGGGCTCACAGGGCAGGCCCACGTGGCTCAGCCAGGAGCTGGCATTGGCGTTGTTCTGCTCTGTCCTCTGGCTCATCGAGGAGACGGGCAGCTGAGCGCCCATCAGGCGCCGTCTGAGTTCATTTACCGGCAGTCATCAGCCGAGCGAACATCGGCCAGCGTGCCGTCCCCACTGCAGGTCAGGCGCCCACGCCCCCGGCACTATGCACAGAGCCGCTAGCTAAACCCCCTTAAAGGGCCACGCCGCCGGCATCGCCGTTCAGGGGCCCGTGGGCGTCTCCCTGGCACTGGCACCCGTGCCCGCTGCCGAGGGCAGCTTCCCTGCACCACGTCCAGCCTGTGCGTCCCCCCCTCCCACGCCCTCTGGGATCCAGCCAGCAGCGATCCCTAAAATCTCAATCACACCCCGGGGGGGGGGGAGCAGGCGTCCCCGTCCCGGAGAAGCAGCCGATGGCCAGGTCGGCCTCTCACCCGCACACTCCCTGGAGAGCAGAGGCGCGAGGGCTGCCTCCCCTCTGGCCTCGCACTGAGTTACGGTCGAATCATACCCCGAGTCCACACCATGACACGCACACGCACGCCATGAATTCTGCGGCAGCCACTGGTCCAGTGTCCTCTCCCACTGGGACCCCGCCGTGTCCTGTCCCCCCACCACCACCGGGGGGAGCTGTCCTGTCCCCCCACCACCGGGGGGAGCTGTCCTGTCCCCCACCACCACCGGGGGGAGCTGTCCTGTCCCCCACCACCACCGGGGGGAGCTGTCCTGTCCCCCACCACCACCGGGGGGAGCTGTCCTGTCCCCCACCACCACCGGGGGGAGCTGTCCTGTCCCCCACCACCACCGGGGGGAGCTGTCCTGTCCCCCACCACCACCGGGGGGAGCTGTCCTGTCCCCCACCACCACCGGGGGGAGCTGTCCTGTCCCCCACCACCACCGGGGGGAGCTGTCCTGTCCCCCACCACCACCGGGGGGAGCTGTCCTGTCCCCCACCACCACCGGGGGGAGCTGTCCTGTCCCCCACCACCACCGGGGGGAGCTGTCCTGTCCCCCACCACCACCGGGGGGAGCTGTCCTGTCCCCCACCACCACCGGGGGGAGCTGTCCTGTCCCCCACCACCACCGGGGGGAGCTGTCCTGTCCCCCACCACCACCGGGGGGAGCTGTCCTGTCCCCGTCCCACCACCGGGGGGGACCTGCCCCCTCACGGAAGGTGACCTCAGGGCCGACGTGGCACCTCCGGGGGTATCGTGTGCCCCGCGGTGGCTCAGGGTCCTGGGCCAGGAGGGTGCTGCTTTGTGTTGTAAACACATTTCCATTGATTCCAGAGAGGAAGAGGGAGGGAGGGGGAGAAACCAATGATGAGAGAGAATCAGGGACCGGCTGCCTCCTGCACGCCCCACCCTGGGAATCAAGCCCTAACCCAGGCCTGTGCCCTGACCGGATGGAACCAGGACCTGTCAGTCTGCAGCCGAGGCCCTGTCCACAGAGCCGCCCGGCAGGCTGAGGGCCTCTCCACGGAGCCGCCCGGCAGGCCGAGGCCGCGCTGGAAGGCCTGGGTTCCAGGTGGATTTATCTAACAGCCTCAGCCGTGCTGGGCGTGTGTCCACGTGGGGGAGGGCGGCCATCTGTGCCGATCTCATCTCACACAGCGGGCCGGACGCCGGCTGCGGTGCCGGGAGCGGCTGTGCCGGGAGCCGACCCCCGTCCCTGCCGCAGGGGCCGGGCCCGCCTGGCACCGGGATCCTCACGGAGCTCGGCCCGAATGGGGGGGGTGAGGGCCGCTCCCCGGGGTCCGGCCTGAAGGACATGCCGAGCGGCAGCGCCCAGGATGGACGTCAGGAGGGCTGAGGGAGAGAGCACAGTGGACGACACAGCAGGGTGCTCCGGGCTCGGTGCCAGAGGGAGCCTGTGCCACGGGGGAGGGGGCGGCCAGGGGGGCGCACAGACTGTGCGCGGACTCACCGCGCCCGGACCGGCCAGTGCGGGCTTGGCATGGGCCTGGCCGTCCTCGGAGGCTGAGGACAGACGCCTGGGCCGGAGCAGAGAGTGGGCGCCCGGAGGGGAGGGGCAGGTCCGAGGCTCTGACTCGGGGGTCCGGCTGGACGAGCCTCAGAGTGACAGCCCTGCCAGGGGTCCGGGCTGAGCATCAGCCTGAGAACAGGAGGTCATAGTTCGAGTCCGTGAGGGCAGGTGTCGGGCTGTGGGCTTGGTCCCCAGGAGGAGGCGGGCAGGAGGCAGCCGATCCATGGTTCTCTCTCAGCAGTGATGTTTCTCTCTCTCTCTCCCTTCCTCTCTGACATCAATAAAAATAGATTTAAGACCTAAAAGTAAATGGAAAAAACATCCTTAGGTGAGGATTAACAATTCTTTAGAAAAGAGTAATGTAGCCCTAACCTATTTGGCTTAATGGACAGAGCATCGGCCTGCGGACTGAGGAATCCCAGGTTCGATTCCGGCCAAGGGCATGTCCCTTGGTTGCGGGCACATCCCCAGTGGTGGGTATGCAAGAGGCAGCCGATCAATATCTCTCTCTCATCGATGTTTGTGACTCTCTATCCCTCTCTCTTCCTCTCTGGGAAAAATCAATAAAATATATTTTTTTAAAAGAACCAGCTTCCACCCCAAGGACCCAGCTGGACTCGTGTGCCGGACCCAGAGGGACTGGCCAGCGGCAGGTGGGGCAGGACCACAGGGCAGAGCTCAGAGCCCGTATGGCCCCGCCCTTGAGACCGGGCACCCATCTTGGTGTGAGGCTTCTCACGTGGGTGATGAATTCCATGTGTTTGATGAATTCAGCTGTGAAATATTCACAACCTGGAGATCCATAACATGACTCATATTTTTACCGTTTCCCCGTTTGGCCCTAGAAATGTGACAGCTAGGATTTGTCACACACGCCACACGGAGGTCAGGAGGTTCGCGTAGAGACGCCCCCCCCCCCCCCCCCCCCCGGGGTGGATGAGGTTCCCGGCCCCGATATTAGCTATTGATACATGGATATAAATAGCTATTGATACTTATTATTATACTAGAGGCCTGGTGCACGAAATTCCTGCATGGGGGGGGGGAGGTCCCCCTCAGCCCGGCCTGCACCCTCTCCATTCAGGGATCCCCTGCAGGATCAGGCCTAAACCAGCTGTCGGACATCCCTCCCGCAATCTGGGACCACTGGCTCCTAACTGCTCACCTACCTGCCTGGTCACTCCCCAACTGCCCCCCTGCTGGCCTGGTCACCCCCCAACTGGACCCCCTGCTGGCCTGATCACCCCCCAACTGGCCCCCCTGCTGGCCTGATCACCCCCCAACTACCCCCCTGCTGGCCTGGTCACTCCCCAACTGCCCCCCTGCTGGCCTGGTCACTCTCCAACTGCCTCCCTGCTGGCCTGGTCACCCCCCAACTGGCCCCCCTGCCGGCTGGTTGCCCCTAACTGTCCGGAAGAAGTCTGGTCACCTGGTCTAATTAGCATAGGACCCTCTTGTTAGTGTGGATTAGAAATTAAAATGGGAAGCAGAAGCACATT
The DNA here is from genome assembly GCF_964339955.1 of Pipistrellus hanaki. Lineage (NCBI taxonomy): Eukaryota > Metazoa > Chordata > Mammalia > Chiroptera > Vespertilionidae > Pipistrellus > Pipistrellus hanaki. The sequence continues at coordinate 451,344 of NW_028182305.1, forward strand.
TCTATTCATTTTTTAACGTGTTTGGCTTTTTCTAGCCTATTTGTATCGATCTCCTCCAGGCACGCTCCCTGCCCGGGAATTGAACCCTGACCTCCTGGTCCCCGGCCTGCTCTGCCCATTCCCTCCCCCGCGCTCAGCCAGCTCACCTGCCTCAGGCCTCTGCCCGGCACCTCGTCACAGCTTCCTGTCCTGTGACCGAGCCGTCTGCTCGCTCCCGAGCGGGGGACACGGGGGGCCCTGGGCGTGAGAACCTCGCTCAGGGCCCCCCAATGTCAGGTGTGGAGAGTGCGGGCTGGCCTGGTCACCCCCAACTGCCTCCCCTGCAGGCCTGGTCACTGCCCTCCCTTGCAGGCCTGGTCACTGCCCTCCCCTGCAGGCCTGGTCACCCCCAACTGCCCTCCCCTGCAGGCCTGGTCACCCCCAACTGCCCTCCCCTGCTGGCCTGGTCACTGCCCTCCCCTGCAGGCCTGGTCACCCCCAACTGCCCTCCCCTGCTGGCCTGGTCACCCCCAACTGCCTCCCCTGCTGGCCTGGTCACTGCCCTCCCCTGCAGGCCTGGTCACTGCCCTCCCCTGCAGGCCTGGTCACCCCCAACTGCCCTCCCCTGCAGGCCTGGTCACCCCCAACTGCCCTCCCCTGCTGGCCTGGTCACTGCCCTCCCCTGCAGGCCTGGTCACCCCCAACTGCCCTCCCCTGCAGGCCTGGTCACCCCCAACTGCCCTCCCCTGCTGGCCTGGTCACTGCCCTCCCCTGCAGGCCTGGTCACCCCCAACTGCCCTCCCCTGCAGGCCTGGTCACCCCCAACTGCCCTCCCCTGCTGGCCTGGTCACCCCCACTGCCCTCCCCTGCTGGCCTGGTCACTCCCAACTGCCCTCCCTGGCAGCCATCTTGTGGCGGCCTTCTTGTGACACATGGGGGCAGCCATCTTTGTGTGGGAGGGTGTGACGGTCAATTTGCATATTGCCTCTTTATTGCGCAGGATTTGTTATTTTTGAGCCCAGTGAGCCCCCAGGGCCCTGGAGCCGGGTCTTCTCTCTCGGGTCCAAGCACAGAGGAGGGAAACATGCTTCACTCTGGACACGGCTGTGGGTGCGAGAAGCTGAGCGTGGCTGACGGGTGTGGGATTGGATGAGAGGGCGTGGGGGGGGGGCGCCTTCCGGAAGGCGAGGGGGGCGCTGGGGCAGGTGCAGGGACAGGATCCCCCAGGGGCCGGTGCGGGGAAAGTGGGGTTTCCGATGCCCGAGGGGCCCTCTGCACACCGATGTGTGAGTGACAGACGGGGAGGCACGTGGCCCCCAGGGCGGGGCAGGGTGAGGAGGGGCCCGATGGGGCCTGGGCAGGGTGGGCAGGGCAGGAGCTGCAGGGGCACGAGGGACCGGCAGGGCCCCTCCGGGGTCACACTGAGGGCGGGGGCAGGCGTCCATCCCGGCGGTGCTCCATGTCCTGGGGATTCGCGTGGACCCCATCCTGTGCACTGGGTGTGGCTGGTCTGCTCCCAGGCAGGGCGTGTGTCCCGGCTGCTGGGTCCCCCCGGGGGAGTGGGGGCAGGGGCAGCCGGTGGATGTCTTACTCTCACGGAGACGTTCCTCTCTCACTCGCTCTCCCTCCTTTTCACCCTCGGAATCCGTTTTAAAAATCTTTACAATAGCCGAGACCGGTTTGGCTCAGTGGATCCAGCGTCGGTCTGCGGACTGAAGGATCCCAGGTTCGATTCCGGCCAAGGGCATGTACATTGGTTGCGGACACATCCCCGTGGGGGGTGTGCAGGAGGCAGCTGGTCGATGTTTCTCATCGAGGTTTCTAGCTCTCTATCTCTCTCCCTTTCTCTCTGTAAAAAAATCAATAAAACATTTAAAAAAAAAATCTCTACAATAAAAGGAGAGACGTGGCTTCCGTTCCCGAGTGAATACAGCTGTTTGGAACCCAGTTTGCTCAGCGCGGGGTTCTCTCACCTCGGCTCGGAAGGGAGGCCCTGGGGTCCTGGGCGGGCACTCTGCTCCGTGAGCCACGCTGGAGGTAAAGGGGTGACGGGGGAGAGGGAGGGGGCCGGCTACCGCGGACCAGCCCCGGGGCAGCCTCCCGACTCCCCCAGACCCGCCCCGCGCCCCAGGCCGGCGCTCAGACCGCCGTGTCAGCAGCTGAATGTTTGATGAGCTTAGCTGTGAAATATTCACAACCTGGAGATCTATAGCATGACTCATATTTTTGCCATTTTTCCCATTTGGCCCTAGAAACGCGACAGCAGAGTTTGCCATGCGCCTCCCAGGGAGGTCAGGACGGACGCGGAGAAACGGTCCCTCTGGCGCCGATGGAGTCGCTGGCCCCGCCCGGGCCCTGGGGAGTGGAGGCGGGAGACACAGAGGGGCCCGCGCGGGGGACGCGTGAGATGGGGAAATGGCACTACGGCCTCAGAGGATCGTGTTATGGGCCACTTTTTATAATCGGGCAAAAATGCAGCTGCCCACACAGCAACAGGTGCCTTTCACCAATATGAAAAGTGCAGGAGGGAGAGAGGGAGGAAGGGAGGGAGGGAGGGAGGAAGAGAGGGAGGGAGGGAGGAGGGAGGGAGGAAGGGAGGAGGGAGGGAGGGAGGGAGAAGGGAGGGAGGGAGGGAGGAAGGGAAGGAGGGAGGGAGGGGGGAGGGAGGGAGGGAGGAGGGAGAGAGGGAGAGAGGGAGGGAGGGAGGGAGGGAGGAGGGAGGGAGGGAGGGAGGAGGGAGGGAGGGAGGGAGAAGGGAGGGAGGGAGGGAGGGAGGGAGAAGGGAGGGAGGGAGGGAGGAAGGGAAGGAGGGAGGAAGGGAGGGGGGAGGGAGGAGGGAGGGAGGGAGGGAGGAGGGAGAGAGGGAGGGAGGAGGGAGAGAGGGAGGGAGAGGGAGGGAGGAGGGAGGGAGGGAGGGAGGAGGGAGAGAGGGAGAGAGGGAGGGAGAGGGAGGGAGGAGGGAGGGAGGGAGGGAGGAGGGAGAGAGGGAGAGAGGGAGGGAGAGAGAGAGGGAGGGAGGAGGGAGAGAGGGAGGGAGAGGGAGGGAGGAGGGAGGGAGGGAGGGAGGAGGGAGAGAGGGAGAGAGGGAGGGAGAGAGAGAGGGAGGGAGAGGGAGGGAGGAGGGAGGGAGGGAGGGAGGAGGGAGAGAGGGAGAGAGGGAGGGAGAGAGAGAGGGAGGGAGGGAGGGAGGGAGGGAGGGAGGGAGGAGGGAGGGAGGGAGAGAGGGAGGGAGGGAGGGAGGGAGAGAGGGAGGGAGGGAGGGAGAGAGGAAGGGAGGGAGGAGGGAGGGAGGGAGGGAGGGAGGGAAGAAAGGAGGGAGGGAGGGAGGAAGGAGGGAGGGATGGAGGGAGGGAGGGAGGGAGGGAGGGAGGAGGAAAGGAGGGAGGGAGGGAGGAAGGAGGGAGGGATGGAGGGAGGGAGGGAGGAAGGGAGGGAGGGAGGGAGGAGGAAAGGAGGGAGGGAGGAAGGAGGGAGGGATGGAGGGAGGGAGGAGGAAGGGAGGGAGGGAGGGAGGGAGGAGGAAGGGAGGGAGGGAGGGAGGAAGGAGGGGGAGGGAGGGAGGGAGGAGGGAGGGAGGGAGGGAGGAGGAAGGGAGGGAGGGAGGGAGGGAGAAACATCCACTGATTGCCTCCCGATGGTCACCGGTGAGTGCAGCATCCCGGATTGCACAGGGGATGTCTGACTGCCGGTTTATGCCCGGCAGCTCCTGAGGGGCCTCAGATTTCCAAAGGGCGCAGGCCAGGCTGAGGGGGCCCACCCCCCCGCCCCCCATGCATGAATTTCATGCGCTGCACCTCTAGTGATTGCATGATTATGGAATAAGATCTGGTGTGATCTGCACATTCTCTATGTTAGACACCCTGTCTAATAAAGAGGTGATATGCAAATTGATCGTCACTCCAACACACAAAATGTCTGCCCTCGTGTGGTCAAAGATGGCTCCACAAGATGACCAGCAGGGGAGGGCAGTTGGAAGGGACAATGCCTGCAGGGGAGGGCAGTTAGGGGCAACCAGGCCTGCAGGGAAGGGCAGTTGGGGGGCAATTGGCCAGCAGGGGAGCAGTAAGGCGTCGATCAGGCTGGCAGGGGAGCAGTTAGGGGCAATCAGGCTGGCAGAGGAGCAGTTAGGAGCAATCAGGCTGGCAGGGGAGCAGTTAGGCGTCGATCAGGCTGGCAGGGGAGCGGTTAGGGGCAATCAGGCAGGCAGAGGAGCAGTTAGGGGCAATCAGGCTGGCAGGGGAGTGGTTAGGGACTATCAGGCAGGCAGGCAGGTGCACGGTCTGTGCCAGCAGTCCTGGGTTGTGAGAGGGATGTCTGCCTGCCTGTGCACCAGGCCTCTAGTATTGATATAAACATAGACCAGAAGGGGTTTGTGCAGGGGTGTGGCCGACGCAGGCTCGGACCCAGGGCCGCCTGACGCCCGTCCACTGTCCCTTGTCCCCGATGGCCTGGCGGCTCCCCCAGCAGCGTGAGGCCGGGAGGCTGTGCCAGGCCCGCCCTCCGCCGGTGGCTGGGCGGGCACAGGGCGTGGGCACGTCTCGGGGCCGGGTGTCTGCTCTCAGGGCGGGGCCGCCGTGTCCGTGCGGTGGGAGGAACGGCCGGCTCGGGAGTTCTGCTTTGTCACGAGTCACAGGCCGGGTTTAAATCAAGGGCCTGCTAATGGATTATTCATTCGCCGAGCCGGCCGCTGGCGGAGCGTTTGGGGGAACGCTCCTTAATGTAAATTAAATTCCAGAAGGTCAGCGGCGTGACCGTAAAAAGACACAACATAAAACGGAGACTTTTTAATGGTTTTGCGAGGGAGGTCTTTTTTTGAATTTTTAGAGCACTTAACCCAGATTATTAAAAAGGAAAGAATTGGCTAAATAAAAACGGTCAAAGCGAGACAAATACATAAATTACAGAGCAGGCAAACACATAAATCGCAGGCTGTAATTTAACCCGTGGCAGCTGCATCGGATTGCCACGCAACCTGCATTCATCTCATTGCCAGGGGACGAACGTGTCCCCAGCATGACATTTCCCCAGAGTCCACGCCGACACCCCAGCCGGGAAAACGGGGGCCGATTCTGTGAGCGAACGGAGAGAGGGCAGCGAGGAAGCAGAACAAACAAGAAAATAAGTCCAACTTCCACAGACTGAACGAAGAATTCGTAAAGTAGCACTGATTGTTGTCTGTGAAGCAAATCGGCAAAAACGGGGCCGGCCGGTGAGCCAGCGCTGGGGGCCTGGGGCCGCGCCCGCCCAGGGCGGGACCTTCCCGAAGAGCCGCCACCCTCGCCGATCCGTTCACGTCACGCCAGCGCCCCCTCTGGCCGCAGGGAGAGGCTGCGGGGAGCTGGCTGCAGCCCCAGGGGACGCCGGGTGAGGGACCGTGTCCGGGTCCACGCGGGAAGCCACGTCCGGAGGAGGACGCGGGACGGGGTGGCTGTGCCCGAGGAGGCGTCGGGGCCAGACCTCACGGTGACGTGCAGACGGGGTGCAGGCCGGGGGTGGCCTGGGCCTCAGCGCTTTGGCGGAGGGGGCGGGGGGGGGGTGTTTTATTTAAATATATTTTTTAATTGATTTCAGAGAGGAAGGGAGAGTTAGAAACATCCTAGATAAGAGAGAATCACGGATCGGCTGCCTCCTGCACGCCCCACACGGGGAATGGAGCTGCAGCCCAGGCCTGTGCCCTGACCGGGGATCGAACCCTGACCTCCTGGGTCACAGGTCGACGCTCAGCCACGGAGCCACGTGGCTGGGCTGCAGCTGTGGCTTTCTCACCCAGGAACACGGTCACGGGGGGAAAGGCTGCTGGAACCCAGGCCTGGAGGCCCCAGAGCTGCGGGCAGTGGAGACTGAGCCGCGGCCTGGCTCTCGGCCTCATCCTCCTGTGCCCGGAGAGGACATTACAGACCGGCTCACCCGCCCCCCAGTTCTGGTCCGGGCACCGCCATCCGCGCCCCGAAGCCTCAGGGGCGCCCTTCGCTGCTCGGACAACAGCAACCGGACCGGACGGGCCACGGGACCGGCTGTGCACACCGGACCCAGAACTGGCAGCCCGGCTCTCCCCCCTCCTGCCACGGAGGGCAGAGCGGCCTCGGGGGAGAAGGAGGTCCTGGGGGGGGGGCAGCAGGGGAGTCCTGGATCAATAAGCCGAGCGGACGTGCAATCAGATAAAAGCTCCCTCCTCCCCATCGGGCGCCAGTTAATCAGACAATGGCCGGCGTTCGGTGAGAAGGACGGTGCGGGGAGGTGGATCGATGCGGACGAAGCAGCCATGTCCTCGCCGGCGCCAGGCCTGCCGCCGTCACAGCCCCTCACCGGCTGTCCAGCCTGGCCGCCCCGCAGGCTGTGTCCGCTCGCTCGCCGTCCAGCCCCTGCTCACTGGAGCTGAGGGTCCCGGGGCTCAGGCCGGGCGCAGAGGAGCCGAGGCCACGGGCTCCACGGAGGTCCAGCCCGGCCCCCGGCAGGAGTGCCCTCAGCAGACCCACCCGCGGGCTCTGGTTGTGAGAAATAGTACCCAGCCCGGCGGGCGTGGCTCCGTGGCTGAGCGTCGACCTAGGAGCCAGGAGGTCAGGGTTCGATGCCCGGTCAGGGCCCGGCCCAGTTGGGGGCTCCTGTGGGGGGCATGCAGGAGGCGGCCGATCCGTGATTCTCCCTCCTCACTGACATTCCTTTCTCTCCTTCTCCCGTCCTCTCTGGAATCAATGGAACTATATTTCTTTTAAAGAAATATCAACACAATTGAGGAAGTTTAATAGCAGGTAGGGTTAGGGCAGTAGATCTCACAGAGAACAGTGTTTTATTGTTCGTTCTGAGGGCTGGGGAGCCGTGGGGATTGCCCAGGGTCGGGGGGTGTCAGGGAGCCGGGCTGGAGCCCCGAGGTGGCAGTGACCCCAGGCAGCGAGGGGCACCCGTCCGCAGAGGGTCAGCAGCCCAGGGGTGCCGAACCCGGGCACCCACAGCCGGGGGCACCCACAGCCGGCACAGCGGCCCCCCCCCAACGCCTGGAGACCCCGATCCCACAGGGGGGACACGCCCAGCACCCCCACACGCTGCAGAGACGCACGCGGTCGCTCCACGCCCACACGGACGCCTGTTCCAGCGTCAGCGGCAGGACGGGAACTAGCAGAGTGTAAAACGGTTAAATAAAACCAAAATCACCAGAATAAGCGAGAAGCGAGAGGCGGCAGGCAGTGAACTGGCACAAATGGGGAAAAAATTACCCCCTGGAAATGAGCGTTATAATTGTTGGAATAAAAGCTCAGCGGACGGGTAAACAGCCGGAACGCGCAAATAATCAGCCGGAGACGCATCCGAGCAAATTCCCAAACTCGCGGCCGAGAGGCCGGCCAGCCGGGCGGTCCGGGCGGAGTCCGTCCACAGACAGGCGCCCGGCACGGCCGGGAGGGCGCGGGCACACAGAGAGCCAGCGGGACCCACAACTCACCGGACGGTGACACCGCAAACAGGTGGATTGTGTGGACTCGCAATTCGGAGATCGATAAACACGTTTCTTTTTATTTATGTCCGAGAGGGAGGGAGAGGGAGGAAGGGGAGCATCCGTGATGAGAGAGCACCATGGGCTGGCCATGGCCTCCCGCACGCCCCACACTGGGGATGGAGCCCACACCCTGGGCCAGTGCCCTGACTGGGAATCGAACCCTGACCTCCTGGGTCCTAGGTCGATGCTCCCCCTCGGAGCCGCGCCTGTGAGTGTAAAAACGGGCAGAGACCAGGAAAAGCTTAAGTGTCCTCCGAACCCTCCCCTGAGCATCTCTGCGAACAGAACAGAG
>NW_028182305.1:459203-476703 GCF_964339955.1 Pipistrellus hanaki
CACGGACGCCGGAACCCCGGGCACAGACACCGGCGTCACCCAGGGGCCAGCAAAAGCAGCTGCCACGCTCACTGTATTCACAGGGCCAAAGGGAGGGTTCGCGTAAGGAAAATATATCATTACCGTCCGTCAGATTAGCTGGTTATTCCCGACGTTATATATCATTACCGTCCGTCAGATTAACCTTACAATTATCTCTTCATGGGCAACACGGCACTCCACACAGCCCAGAATGTGCGTATGACTTTCAAAAGCTCTTCGTTTGCCCTGACCGGTGTGGCTCAGTGGATAGAGCGTCGGCCTGCGGGCTGGAAGGTCCTGGGTTCGATTCTGGTCAAGAGCATGTACCTTGGTTGTGGGCACATCCCCAGTAGGGGGTGTGCAAGAGGCAGCTGATCAATGTTTCTCTCTCATCGATGTTTTTGGCTCTCTGTCCCTCTCCCTTCCTCTCTGTAAAAAAAAAATCAATAAAATATTTTTTAAGCTCTTAGTTAAACAGGGACAGGTGCGCCCTCTGACCCCGAGGGGCCACCGCCGGACACGCAGCAGCGAGGACGCGAGGAGGCGAAGGGCGTGGGCGCGTGGCCGACGCGGACGCCACGTTTGTTCCCGGGAGCCCCCCTCGCTTCCTGAGACGCCAGGTCCAGTGGTTAGCGCGCGGGGGACCAGTGGTTAGCGCGGAGAGGCGAACGCACATAAAACGCCGATCGTAAAATCAGCCGCTGATTAATCTAATTACAGTAACGAGCAAGCATCTGCTCCTCAGACACCGCGCGCGCGTGGAGAGCGGGGGCTGAGGGCCACGGAGGAACTGCCACGGGCACACAGGCCCGCAGGGCCTGCTGCACACGGACCTGCAAGCTTGGGCCTCGCCCCGTGGGGACACCCCGTGGGGACACCCTCCTCAGTGTCACGGGGAGCTGGGAGGAATGGCTCCGAATCACCTTCCCAGCTCTGCCTGCGCCAGAATGCCCCCAGGAGACACAGGTCAGTCACCTGTGTGCGTGCACGTGTGTGTGTGTGAGCGTGTGTGTGTGAGTGTGTGTGTGAGAGTGTCTGTGTGTGCACGTGTGCGTGCACGTGTGTGTGTGTGAGAGTGTCTGTGTGTGCACGTGTGCGTGCACGTGTGTGCGTGTGTGTGCGTGCACGTGTGTGTGAGTGTGTGTGCGCGTGTGTGTGAGCGTGTGTGTGAGCGTGTGTGTGAGCGTGTGTGTGGGCGCGAAAGTGTGAGCATGTGTGTGCCCGTGTGTGCGTGCACGTGTGTGTGTGTGCACGTGTGTGCGTTTGGTCTGTGGCGGCTCTGTGCCCGCTGCGTGGGGGGATAGTGAGGCCTGTCCCCGAGGAGGCAGAGGCTCAGGGGCCCTCAGCCCGGGTCTGTGTCCTCGGTCCCAGCGGGGCCGGGGCGGCCAGGGTCCCCGCCTTCGCCCAGGCTGTGTCCCAGGAGCGGGTTCCTGCCGGCGGACTCTGCCAGGGCCGGGCTGTGGGGCCTGCGGGCGCCGTCCTGCCACCTGGAGGCGCCGTCTGCTGCGAAGGCAGGAGCACGTCTTCCCGCTGGGCAGGGCGTCCTGGCACCAGCCGTGCCCGCAGGTGTGCAGCCAGGGCCGTGTGTGTGCGCGCACGCGGGCGCAGTGTATAGTGTGTGTGCGGTGTGTGTGTGTGTGTGTGTGTGGTGTGTCCAGAGCATAGTGTGTGTGCTTGTGTGTATAGTTTCTATATGTGAGTGTGCAGTGTTGTATGTGTGTGTGTGTATAGACCTGAGTTTATGACTCTGCTTTCCAGAAAGCCTTCCCTATGTGCACCATAAAAATGCAAGTTCAGCCCTGGCTGGTGTTGCTCAGTGGATAGCAGCATCAGCCTGCAGACTGAAGGGTCCTGGGTTCGATTCCCGGTCCGGGCACATGCCCGGTTGGTTGTGAGCTCGATTCCCAGTGGGGGGCGTGCAGGAGGCCGCGATGGATGATTCTCTCTCATCACAAATGTTTCTATCTCTCCCTTCCTCTCCCTTCCGCTCTGGAATCCACAAAAATAAATGTTTTTAAATGTAACTTCAATGCGGAAAGACCCATCTCCGCTGGCACCCGGGTGGTTCCCGGCCCGTCCGGTCGATCCCTGAGGGTCCCGGCGAGGGCGCGGCGGGTCCCCCCCGAAGCCAGGCCCGGCCCCGGACTCCGCGGTCACAGACGCCGTGCCCTCCAGCTGCCGCCGGCGTTCCCGACAGACTCCGCGCTCGGAGGCCGCCTGCCATTAGCATTTCGTTGATTGATCTGCTGCAGAGGAATGACCCTGATTATGTTCTTGGTAATCAGTTTATCGCTAATTGGCTTTCTTTCATTAAAACATAAAGCGGCATCTGACAAAGCCGCCAGGTGTGCGGGGCGCTCCGGCCGGCCCCGTCGATTTCCCCGGAATCTAATTACCCGGTGAATTAGAGCCGTGACCTCCGAGGGAGGCGGTGACTTCCAGGCATCGACCGGAGGGCGGCCGCAGCGCCCACTCTCTTGTTGTCGTTGACAAAACCGGGGCGTCAGCAGACAGGGTGAGGCGGCGGGGAGAGGGCCGGACGCGGAGCAGCAGTGACGGGTCTGAGGCGGTGCATCCTTCCTCCGAGACAGAGCGGCCGTCCCCGGGAGCCAGGCCGGAGGGGAGACCTCGGCGATTGGGGCGAGACCGGGGTCCCCCCGAAATGTCACCCGTCCGCCCCTCCGTGCCTCCCCTCTCCGGCTGCTCGGGTCATGGGAACGTGTGTCTGGGACCAAGTGAGGGTGTTTCTTGGGGGGCCCCTGCCCCTGGGCCACCCTCACCCCGACCTGGACCTGCCGTCCCCCATGTGAGCTCACCCCGAGGCCCGGACCCGCCCCCCGAGGGCCTCGCCGAGCCGGGCAGCGGGTGCCCGCCTGCTCCCCCGTTTTGTGGTTTGTTGTTTGTTCATCCTCGTCTGAGTGCAGCAGAGAGAGAGGGAGGGAGAGGGAAGGACGGAGAGAACATCGATGAGAGATAAACGCACCGATGGGCTGCCTCCTGCACGCACCCAACAGGGCCCGGGCCAGGGAGGAGCCTGCAACCGGCGACATGCCCTTGACCAGAGTCGAACCCGGGACCCTTCGGTCGCCGGCCGACGCTCTACCCCTGAGCCTGGGCCCGGCCCTCTCCCGGTGCCTCCCCCGGTTCTGCCCGCCCGGCCCCTCCCACGGGCCCGCGGAGGCCCCTTCACTGAGCCCTGCTCACGTCCCCTCGACACTGAGGCTGTGTCCGCCCTCCTCTCCCGCCCGGCCACCGGCAGGCGCCTCGGCGGCACCTGCTCCGCCCGGGTCCTCGGGGCCGTGGCTGCGGCCGCCCCAGGCTGTGCCGGCTTCATGTCCGCACGACCACGCCCACGCTCTCCTCCCGGGATCCCAGACACGCGCGGCCACCTGCTCAGTGCGGACACAGACACGGACATGGACACGGACACGCGATCCCGTGGGAGCCGGCCAGCACCACAGGCCCAGCCAGGCACATGGCCACCGTCCGGTCCGCGTATCCGGGGGCCGCTCTGCGTTCCACGTGCCCATCTGCCACGCGTGTCTCCTGCTCCATCACGCGTGTCTCCTGCTCCATCACGCGTGTCTCCTGCTCCGTGAGGCCTTCAGGAGCCCAGCGGGGCCCCCTTCCTGTTCGCTGTGACCCCACAGGCTGGCCCCCCACCCCGCAGGGCAGCCCTGGAACAGCCCGCCCGCCGCCTGGGAGGGGAGGGAGGTCTGGACGCAGTGTGCACGGGCCTGGCTCTCAGCGGGGAGCAGCTGCCTGGGCCTCTGGGAGCCACGGCCCCTCGACCCCCGTGGGGCCTGCCCGGTCCTTCCCGCCCAGGCCCCGTCCCCTCCCATCCTGGACCTGAGCTGCCCCGGAGGCCAGAGACGGGCCCGGGGGCTGGGGGGCGAAAGGGTGGGGCCCCCGTGTCCCCCTCCTCCTGTCCCCGCCCCCTCCTCACACACACCCCTCGCGGCCCGTCCATCCATCACGGCCAGCACGGCCGGTGAGCGGAACTGACGGCTCCCGGCGTGGCGGCCTGATGGACGGGCTGCCGTGACGAGGCTCAGGCCGGCGCCGGGGGAGGCGGGGAGGCGGCAGGCGCCCCCAGGGGCTCCATCTGCCGGATTAAATGGATATTGATTGCTCGGCTCGTAATTAATGGAAGCGACTTCTGATTAAAAATGAGTTCATTTAGGAAGCAGCCGGGCGTGCACGCTGCATCCAGAAACAGCGCCGGGCGGACGGGCCCTGGTGCCCGAGAGGACGGGCCCTGGTGGCCGGGCGGACGGGCCCTGGCGGCCCGGCGGACGGGCCCTGGTGGCCGGGCGGACGGGCCCTGGTGGCCGGGCGGACGGGCCCTGGTGGCCGGGCGGGCGGGCCCACAGGGCGCTGGCCCCACGCGGGCGCCTCGGGGGGAATGAGCGGCCGCCCTGCAGCCCGCAGCCCGGCGAGGGGGGGACAGAGGGTGGGCTCCTGCCCTTCCTGCGTCGACAAGGAGGACAGGCCGTGAGCCCGGGCAGGACCCGACACCGGGGGGCTCGGGGGGGCGGTGAGCGACCCCCGTGTTTCTCTCTGGACCTTAGGGGGGCCCAACAGAACAGTATTGTTTGGGGAGCACTGGACTAAGGAAGGCCCCCCTCCCCCGCCACCACTGGCTCATCGTACACACGAAGAAGACATAAAAGGCAACGGAAGCCCTGATTGGTGTGGCTCAGTGGGTAGAGCACATGTGTCAAACACAAGGCCCGCGGGCCAAATCCAGCCCGCCAGGCCTTGCAATGTGGCCCGCACCGCGCTGTCATCACTGCACTCCGCTGTCAGTTTATGACATTGTCAGTTTATGACTGTTCAGTAAACCATTCGGCCAGCGATTTAGGCTGGATTTTAGATTTTGGCCCCTTCTCTGATTGAGTTCGACACCCCTAGGGTAGAGCATCGGCCTGCGGACCTTAGGGTCCCGGGTTCGATTCTGGTCAAGGGCACATGCTTGGGCTGCAGGCTCCTCCCCGGCCGGGGCCCTGGTCAGGCCTCATGCAGGAGGCAGCCCATCGATGCGTCCCTCTCACATTGGTCCTTCTCTCTGTCTCTCCCTCTCTCCCTGATCACCAGTGGGAAATGTCCTCGGGTGAGGATTAACAAAACAAAAAGGCCCCGTTAACCTGGCCGAGGTCTGAGAGAAGTCAGAAGCCCTCCGGCCAGAAGAGCTAAATCCTGGGCCGAACGGTGACACGTTTGTCCAGTCCTGGCTGCACCAGCGATAATGCTGGTTGGCAATCGGGGTGCTGGGCCGTGAGGAGGAGGCGCTGGGCCCGGCCCCCGCAGCGGGAGGCATGGCTGACCCGTGTCCAGGGGTTCCCGCGGGCTGCGTGAGGGAGGGGACGGCGGCCCTGGGAGTGTCCACGTTCACAACGGGACATCCCTAAGGTCAGGCCCCATGGGCAGCGGAATGGAGTTCGGGGCGAGAGGAAGTGTGGTTCCCACAGGAAATAACTGCTTTTCTCAGCCTCAGCCCTGAGTGGAGCCGGGAAATGAAAGAGCCCATCCACAGCCCAGCCGGCGTGGCTCAGTGGCTGAGCGTCCACCTAGGATCCAGGAGGTCGCAGGTTCGATTCCCGGTCAGGGCACAGGCCCAGGCTGCGGGCTCCATCCCCAGTGTGAGGCGTGCAGGAGTCAGCCGGTGGGTGATTTTCTCTCATCGTGGATGTTTCTCTCTCCCTCCCTCTCCCTTCCTCTCAGATCCAGCATTACATCAGAAAGATCATACACCATGACCCAGTAGAATTTATTCCGGGGATGCAAGGATGGTACAATATCTGCAAATCAATAAACGTGATACTTCACATAAACTGAGAGACAAAAATCACATAATCACATCAATGCAGAAAAGGCATTTAACAAAATCCAACACCCTTTCTTGATAAAAACTCTCAACAGAGTGGGAATAGAAGGATCAGACTACAACATAATAAAAGCCATATGACAAACCCACAGCCAACATCATACTCATGGCCAAAAACTAAACTCATTTCCCCTAAGAACAGGAACAAGACAGGGATGCCCACTCTCTCCACTTCTGTTCAACATAGTGCTGGAAGTACTAGACATAGCAATCAGACAAGAAGAAGATATAAAAGGCATCCAAATTGGAATAGAAGAAGTAAAACTCTCCTTATTTGCAGATGACATGGCACTATACATAGAAAACCCCAAAGACTCCATCAAAAAACTACTAGGCCTAATAAATGAATTTGGTCATGTAGCAGGATACAAAATTAACACCCAGAAATCTTTGGCATTTCTATACACCAATAATGAACCCATGGAAAGAGAAACAAAAACAACAACAAAAATCCCATTTACCACAGCACCAAAAAAATTAAGATACCTAGGAATAAACCTAACTAAGGATGTAAAAGACCTGTACTCAAAAAACTTCAGGACATTGAAAAAAGAGATAGAGGAAGACATAAATAAATGGAAGAACATACTATATTCATGGATTGGTAGAACCAACAACATTTAAATGTCCATACTACCCAAAGCAATCTACAGAATCAATGCACTCCCCATTAAACTATCAAAGCATATTTCAAAGATCTAGAACAGTGTTTTTCAACCTTTTTTGGGCAAAGGCACACTTGTTTCATGAAAAAAATCACGAGGCACACCACCATTAGAAAATGTTAAAAAATTTAACTCTGTGCCTATATTGACTATATATAAAGTAATTCTCTTGAATAGGAATCAAATAAACACAAAGAAAGTATTTTATAATTACTTTATTATGAAATATTAAGTAAACAAAATAGTGAAAAATTATAAAATTCTTGTCTTGTCTGCACCTACGGCACACCAGGCAACATCTTGCGGCACACTAGTGTGCCGCGGAACAGCGGTTGAAAAACGCTGATCCAGAACAAACTCTCCAAAAATTCATCTGGGGAAAAAAAAGACCCCGAATAACCGCAGCAATCCTGAGAAAGAAGAACAAATTAGGAGGGATCACATTACCAGATATCAAACTGTATTACCACGCCACGGCTCTCGAAAATGCCTGGTACTGGCACAAAGACCAAGGTAACAGAGCAGAAAGCCAGAAATCGACCCACGCCATTATGCCCAATTAATATTTGACAAAGGAAGCCAGACCATACAATGGAGTCAAAACAGTCTCTTTAATAAATTGTGCTGGGAAATTTGGTCACATACATGCAAAAAAAATGAAACTATACTACCAAGTTACACCATACACAAAAACAAAGTCAAAATGACTAAAGGACTAAATGTAAGACAAGAAACCATAAAAATCCTACAAGACTCCATAGGCAGCAAAATGGCAGACATATGTCGTAGTGATATCTTTACCAACACAGCTCCTAGGGCAATGGAGACTAAGGAGAAAATTAACAAATGGGACCACATCAAAATAAAAGGCTTCTGCACAGCAGAAGAAACCGCCAACAAGACAACAAGAAAGCTCACTGCATGGGAGAACATATTTGCCAATGACATTTCTGATAAGTGTTTAATCTCCAGCATTTACAGGTAACTCATACAATTTAACAGAAGGAAGATAAATGATCCAATCAAAAAATGGTCAAAGGACCTAAATAGACACTTTTTGAAAGAGGACATTCAAAAAGCCAAGAGACACATGAAAACATGCTCAAAGTCACTAATCACTCGAGAGATGGAAATCAGAACAACAATGCGGTACCATCTCACCTGTGTCAGAATGGCTATCGTCAGCAAATCAACAAATGGCAAGCGCTGGCGAGGATGTGGAGAAAAAGGCACCCTCGTGCACTGCTGGTGGGAATGCAGGCTGGTGCAGCCGCTGTGGAGAACAGTGTGGAGCTTCCTCAAAAAGTTAAAAATGGAACTGCCATTGGACCCAGTGATCCCACTTCTAGGAATATACCCACACCAATCAGAAGCACTTATCAGAAAGGCTATATGCCCCCCTGTGCTCACAGCAGCACATTCACCATAGCTAAGATCTGGAAACAGCCCAAGTGCCCGTCAGCAGACCAGTGGATTAAAAAGCTGTGGTACATCTACACAATGGAATACTACACCGCTATTAAAAAGAAGGAACTTCTACCATTTGCAACAGCATGGATGGACCTGGAGAGCATTATGCTGAGTGAAATAAGCCAGTTGGAGAAAGATAAGTATCACATGATCTCACTCATTTGTGGGATATAATGATCAACATAAATTGATGAACAATAGATCCAGAGACACATGGTAGGGGAGGGGGTTAGAGAGCAACCAAAGCACTTGTGTGCGTGCCTGTGAGCATCGCCGATGGACACAGACCGGGCGGTGGGGCTTGCCCGGGATGGGAAGGGATGGGGGAGGGGTCAACTGGGGGAAAAGGGGACACATGCACAACTTTAGACAGTGAAAAATAAAACAAAATCATCTTTGAAAAGATTTCCCTCACCTCTGGCCGAGCACACCCTCACCTCGCAATGATCTCAACCCAAAGGCACACGTACGCGTCTGCTTTTGGAATTCACTGTGGTGTGCTGCCTCTTCCTCCCTCCCATCCCCCACCCCCGCCAAAGAAAGAAAGAAAGAAAGAAAGAAGCAGGAGAGGGAAACCACGCGTTTAGCGGAAAGAGGGCTGCACTGGCAGTGCCACCAAGCAATTAGCAGAGGCAAGCAGGAGCTGCCCCGAAGGGTCGCACCTTACACATTCTTCAGGGGAGCGTGAAATTGTGATTAAAAACCGCCGGCTCCGGGCGGGAAGAGCCACGACGTGTGAGCCAGGGGAGCCGGAACGCGAGGCCCGGCCAGCTAGGCCCGGCCATTGAAACACCCGACTCCGATGTAAATGCGGGTGTTTGATAAGTGCCGAGAGAGGGGAGTGACGGCACGAGGGGGGAACAGGGGACTACCCCCACGGAAAGGAGCTTTTGTTAAAAAAATGAAGTGGAGCTTCTGAAAGTGAGATGGACTCTGAAACCTGATCATTGACATTCACACGGACTGCCGATGCGATGCAACTAAGTGGGCGGGAAGAGATGTCGCTCAAAAGTTTCCCCGAGAAGCAGGAAGCAGAGATGCTGGCCTGGGGCGGGTTCAGAGACGGGAGGGACGGGGAGAAGGACCGAGGTGTCCACGGAGCCGGAGGGGAGAGGACGGCAGGCAGCAGGCGGAGGACGGGGCGGGGAAGAGGAGCGGAGACGAGAGGACAGACCCCGCGCGGCACCCAGAAGCCCCGCGGACGCCGAGGAGGACACACTCGGGGAAGCTCACACCTTCGCCCCCGGGGAAAGTGCCGAGCTGTGGGGGCCGAAGCCACGTGCGTCCTGAGCCGCGGGCAGGCGAGCGGGCGTGGGCACGGGGCCCTTTGGAACGTGTCGCCGTGAGTTCGGAGAGACACTTCGGTAACAGGGAGGGAACCGACCAGACTTTCCCTGGGATCGCAGGGCCTCTCGGCCAGCAGAGAGGAAGTTTGGAAACAGCGTCTCAGCCATTTCTGGTTCCGGGTGCGACCGGGGCTGCGTCCGTCCACGGCCAGGGCTGAGGGGCTGCGACTTGGAAACGCACAGGCACCTTCGGGAGGGTCTTCCCTCCCAATGTTTAAACCTCGGGCGGGGGGGGGGGGGGGGGCGCGGCCCGGAGCCGGCACTGGGGCGGGGGGGAGCCGGCACTGGGGGGGGGTGGGGAGTGGGGGGAAAAGGAGCAGGCACAGAGCGGGGACTGCGGGCAGGGCCCAGCCGCGCGTGGGGCCCCTCCACCCTGAGGACATGCTCCCCGTCCTGAGACCCCGAGGAGGACGCGCAGGCCCCCTCCCATGGGGCTCGGTCCCCCTGAGAGGCGTGTGGGGGTCACTGTGGGTCCCCGTGTCCTGGTGGAGAAGGAGCCCCTTCTTCCTGGCCGGCGCCCAGGGCGGGGGCTGTGGGGCTCCGCTGCCTCACGCTCTCCCCCTGGGGGTCCCCGGCTCCTCCAGATCGCCCGTGGCCGGGCACTGGGCCGTGACAGTGACCCCGGACTCGGACTCGGGTGGGGCCGTGTTCCTCCTGACTCCCCCTCGGCACCCAGAAACGCCCGGGGTGCTGATGGCTGAGCAGGACACCCACGGGCGTCCCGGTGAGCGCCCCCACATGCCGGCTACGGGCCTGGCGCCCTGTCCTCTGGGGCACAACGGGGCCGGAGACCTCCAGGCTCAGCAACGGCTGTTGACCTCCGTGACCTTGGCGCCCCTGCGGCCTGCCCTCGGCAGCGGCGTCTCAGCCTGAGCGTGCGGTGGGCCCCCCTCCGTCCCCGTGGGCAGAGCCTGGCACCGGGCCGCAGCCTCAGCCTGTCTGTTCGGAGCTCAGCTCTGCGGGCGTCTGGTCTCCGTGGTGACGCCGGGAAGGGGGGGGAGGGAGCTGCCTGCAGGCCCCAGCTGGCCGTGTCTCCGTTTGTCCCCGGCTCCCTGTGCCCGAGGCCCGGTTTGTGGAAAGGGACTGAGGACGTGGCTGCGGCTGCTCTCCAGGCGGGCGGGCGGGCGGGCGGTGTCCTGGGGGCTGGCGCCTCTGGGCGTTTCCTCCCCGTGGGGGGAGGCCACTCCGGGCTCAGGGCCTCAGCCCCAGCCTCTCCCCAGCCCGGGCCTCCCTCCGCCCCCGGAGACACCGGAACCCGTTCTCCCCGCCGGAGCAGGCCCAGCCCCTCCCCTCACCCCCACCCCCGCCCCCGCCCGGCCAGGTGCTGGCACCCTCTCCGGGATGCTGCCTCCCAGGCGGAGGGAGGGGGAGTGTGCGGCTTAGATGGGGTTTCCCAGCGAGAAGCAGCGGGAGAGGAGTGTTGGGTGTGTGTTGGGGGGACGGGGGGGCTAAAATTAGCACCTGGCAAACAAACCTCGGTCGGCAGCCAGATCTGCGGGCGGCAGCGGCACAGATGGCGCCGGGCGGCTCGTCTGCAGGGAAGGGATGCCATCGTCCCGCACCAGCGCGCCAGGCGGGCCTGGGCCGGGAGCGCCGCCTGTGCCCGCGCCCGGAGCGCCCCCTGTGCCCGCGCCCGGAGCGCCCGCCTGTGCCCACACCCGGAGCACCCGCCTGTGCCCACACCCGGAGCGCCTGCCTGTGCCCGCACCAGGAGCGCCCCCTGTGCCCACGCCCGGAGCGCCTGCCTGTGCCCGCACCCGGAGCGCCCCCTGTGCCCACACCCGGAGCGCCCGCCTGTGCCCACACCCGGAGCGCCCGCCTGTGCCCACACCCGGAGCGCCCCCTGTGCCCACGCCCGGAGCGCCCCCTGTGCCCACGCCCGGAGCGCCCGCCTGTGCCCACACCCGGAGCACCCGCCTGTGCCCACACCCGGAGCGCCCCCTGTGCCCGCGCCCGGAGCGCCCGCCTGTGCCCGCGCCCGGAGCACCCGCCTGTGCCCGCGCCCGGAGCGCCCGCCTGTGCCCACGCCAGGAGCGCCGCCTGTGCCCACGCCCGGAGCGCCGCCTGTGCCCACACCCGGAGCGCCCCCTGTGCCCGCGCCCGGAGCGCCGCCTGTGCCCGCGCCCGGAGCGCCGCCTGTGCCCGCGCCGGCAGGGACGGGCGTCCGGGCCGTTTGGGAGGCGCTGGGGGTGGGGGCAGAGCCGGCATCGGGCCCCGGGCCCAACGCCCCCCGGACTTCCTGGTGGAGGAGAATCGGAGAGGACGGACGTGGTGGCCCTGCGGGCTCCCTGTCCTCGGCCACAGCTGTGCCTCGTCGGCTTCCCTTTCTGTGCTCGCTTTGGGGGCGGCCCACCAGGTCACCCTTTCGATGCTGGTCGTGGATTCCCGTAACGTCCAGACCAGAGGCCGGCAGTCACTGCCGGCGAGAACTGGACGCTCCCGAGCCGCGGATTCCTCGCGATGGGAGCGCCGGTAACCACGCCGTCCACAGAAACCGTGTTTCCAGCGCCAGCCACAGCTGACGTGTAACGGGGGCGGGGCTCACTGGTTACAGGGCGTGACACAGCTTACGGGGAGACACCGCGGAAACAATGTTTAGAAACAGCGAAAAGGCCCTGGCCGGTGTGGCTCAGTGGATAGAGCGTCGGCCTGTGGACTGAAGGGCCCAGGTTCGATTCCAGGCAAGGGCGTGTGCCTTGATTGTGGGCACATCCCTAGTAGGGAGGGTGCAGGAAGCAGCTGATCGATGTTTCTCTCTCATCCATGTTTCTAATTCTCTATCCCCCCCCTTCCTCTCTGTAAAAAATCAATAAAGTATATTTAAAAACAAATAAACAAACAAAAACCACTGAAAAGCCAAGTAGGCACAGGGCAGGCTGCCCCGGGACCTGGTTCCTTTGCATGTGTGTGTGCGTGGTGTGTGCATGTGTGTGTGTGTGTGTGTGTGTGTGTGGTGTGTGTGGTGTGTGTGTCTGTGCGTGCATGTGTGTGTGAGTGTGCATGTCTGCATGTGCGCATATGTGTGTGGTGTGTGTGGTGTGTTTATGTGAGTGTGTGTGTGTATGAGTGTGTGCGTTCATCTGTGTGTGCGTGCACACATGCCTGTGTGTGTGTTTGTGGGGGGTGTACGTGTGTGTGTGTGTGGTGTGTGCGTGTGTACCTGTATGTGTGTGGTGTGTGGTGCGTGTGCGTGTGTACATGTATGCGCACGTGCGCCCGTGTGTGTGACGGCTGGGATGGGAAGAAGGTCCCCCTCCCGCCCTCCGTGAGGACTTACTGACCGCCAGACGCCAGGACCGCCAGGTCACCACCATCCCGTCGGCCTGGCCACGGTGCCGGTCTCACCGCCCGCGGCCACGGCAGGACTGGCTCTCTCCACAGATTCACCTCGATATCGATTGGAAATGACCTATCGAGGGTCCGTGTGTAAATGTGTTTGTTTAAAAGGTGCGGCTTCTGGGCGTGAGCACACACAGCGGCTCCCGAGTGTTTGGCCGAGTCTGTGCCGTTCAGTGCCCGCTCCGCCGTGCTCCGCTCCGAGCGGCTCTGGTCGGCCCCGGGAGTCCTCCCTGCCCCATGCCCTTCTCATCCCCGCGCCCTCCCAATCCCTGTGTCCTCCCCATCCCCGCGCCCTCCCCATCCGTGCACCCTCCTCGTCCCCCCCCATGCCCCCCTTTCCTCCCCGTCCCCATGTCCTCTCCGTCCCCGTGCCCTCCCCGTCCCCGCGCCCTCCCCGTCCTGCGCCCTCCCGTCCCCACGCCCTCCCCGTCCCCACACCCTCCCCGTCCTGCGCCCTCCCGTCCCCGCGCCCTCCCGTCCCCACGCCCTCCCCGTCCTGCGCCCTCCCGTCCCCACGCCCTCCCCGTCCCCACACCCTCCCCGTCCTGCGCCCTCTCCGTCCCCGCGCCCTCCTGTCCCCACGCCCTCCCCGTCCCCACGCCCTCCCCGTCCTGCGCCCTCCCGTCCCCGCGCCCTCCCCGTCCTGCGCCCTCCCGTCCCCACGCCCGCACGAGGCCCCGAGAGCTAGGCTCCTGGGCGGCGGAGAGAAGGAAACACGGGCCAGAGGCTGGCGATGTTACAGACAGAACCCAGCGCTGCTTATGCCCTTCCTCTCTTTGGGGCTCCCCCCGCCCCCCTCAACCCCGAGGCGGCAGTGGACGTGGAGGAGGACACGGAGGCCCTGGGTGGCATCTCCGAGGCCCAGAAGCCAGTGATCTCTGCCCGGGGCAGTGTGAGTCCGCCGAGGGCACCAGGGACCAGGCGACTGTCCCCCCGGGTCCTGTCCTACAGCTGCCATGTGGACGGTCAGAGACAGGCCTTCACCTGGCTAACCCTCTACCCACATCCCACCCTCATTGTTACATTCCACATGGAAGTGCTGAGCCTGGCTTCTGGGTGGTGGAGTGATATTGTGTCACCATCATCACCATCATCATCACCATCATCACCATCATCATCATCACCATCACCATCATCACCATCACCACCATCACCATCACCATCATCACCATCATCACCATCACCATCACCACCATTACCATCACCATCACAATCATCATCACCATCATTATCACCATCACTATCATCATCACCATCATCACCATCACCATCACATCACCATCATCACCACCATCACCACCATCACCACCATCATCACCATCACCATCACCATCTTCACCATCATCACCATCACCACCACCATCACCACCATCATCATCACCATCATCACCATCACCACCATCACCATCACCATCACCACAATCATCACCATCATCACCACCATCATTATCACCATCACTATCATCACTATCATCACCATCATCACCATCACCATCATCATCATCACCATCACCATTATCACCATCATCACCAGTATCACCATCACCATCACCATTATCACCATCATCACCACGTGAGCCTTCAGTCCTCTGGAACTTGTGCTTCTGCTAGCCAGAGTAGGGTCTGGCTTCCCTCTCATCCAGCGGGCAGGGCGCTGGCAGCTCTGTTAGATCAGCCGCTCTCCGCCCTGAATGGGAAGACGGCCGGGCCACAAATCGAATCCCCGAGATTAGCCGCGGCTCCCGATCCCCTGTTCCCTCCGCCGCGGCTCCCACAGCTGGGCAGCACTGCGCCGATCGGATTACAGGAGCTTGGAAACGAGTTACTGCTCTGCATCCGGCAATATTACAAACATTGTTCTTTTCAGAGTTCTCTGACTCTTCCTGGGGACTCGTTCTCATTAGATCAGGGCCTGGCCGGGGAACCGGAACTGCGCTAAGCTCCTCCTGGAGCCGGGAGGCCCCGCGGCCCGGCTGGCGCTGCCCCGGCCCCAGCCTCACTCCATTCCCCCGCACACGCCTCTCCCCTCGGGCCACCCGGCCCCAGCCTCACTCCGTTCCCCCGCACACGCCCCCCCCTCCGCCCGGCCCCAGCCTCACTCCGTTCCCCCGCACACGCCCCCCCCTCCGCCCACCCGGGCCCAGCCTCACTCCGTTCCCCCGCACACGCCCCCCCCTCCGCCCGCCCGGCCCCAGCCTCACTCCGTTCCCCCGCACACGCCCCCCCCTCCGCCCGCCCGGCCCCAGCCTCACTCCGTTCCCCCGCACACGCCCCCCCCTCCGCCCGGCCCCAGCCTCACTCTGTTCCCCCGCACACGCCTCTCCCCTCCGCCCGCCCGGCCCCAGCCTCACTCCGTTCCCCCGCACACGCCTCTCCCCTCCGCCCGGCCCCAGCCTCACTCCGTTCCCCCGCACACGCCTCTCCCCTCCACCCGCCCGGCCCCAGCCTCACTCCGTTCCCCCGCACACGCCTCCCCCCTCCGCCCACCCGGCCTCCTCTGCAAGGTGACCCCGGTGCGTCTCACAGCGCCTGCCGGCGAGGAGGAGAAAACACTCCCGCTCTGTTCCCGGCGTTTGTTTTCAGCCAAAGGAAAAGGATCGACTCCGTGTGCGTACCTCCTGCCAGGCGATGGCACCGCGTGGCGGGACGTGTGCTGTTGAGTCAACGCAGGCGGCTTGTGTTCCGGTGTCGCTGCGAGCGTCCGCACGGAGCTTCCCGCGGAAACACGGGGGCGGCCGCCTTGAGCCTCGCCGGGGCCGCTCCGATCGCGAGGACCGTTAACTCCGTAAACGGCACACAGCCGCGGCCTCCTCCTCCTCTTTTTCTTTTCTTTCTTTTTTTTTAAATATATTTTATTGATTTCTTACAGAGAGGAAGAGAGAAGGACAGAGTTAGAAACATCGATGAGAGAACATGGATCAGCTGCCTCTCACACACCCCCCACCGGCAATGTGCCCGCAACCAAGGCACATGTCCCCGACCGGAATCGAACCTGGGACCCTGGAGTCCGCAGGCCGACGCTCTATCCACTGAGCCACGGTTTCGGCTTTGGCTCTCCTTTTCCTCTTGATTAGATTTGCTGGGCATTTGTCTGCTTTACCGGCCTCTCGCAGGAAGCGTTCTGTAATCCGTTTATGAAATCGACTTCGTGCATCGCTTCTCATCGGTGGCTCTCGGCCCTCGCTCTCCCTCCCCCGGGCGCCCCTTCCCCTGCTCTCACTCTGCTCCTCCGCCTGTCGTCCGGAGCCGGGTAATTGGTGGCCTCGGTCCGTTTTCCGTCCTGGAACCCCAGCGGGTGGAGCCTCAGGTTTCTCCGGACGCGGTCTGCCTGCGACGGTCACCGTGCGAACACGGGAAACCCCTCGGGACCTCGCCTGGCTGTCCGACGGGTCCTGCCCCCTGGGGTTGGGCCCCCGGTTCCCAGAGCGGCCACAGTGGGAACCACGTGCCCGGGCCGGGCCTGGCAGAGCGGCTTTGCCGGGGGAAGTGCCACGGGCTCTGGGGTGGGGCCGCGTGGGGTCAGCATCGCAGACGCCGTGGCCAGGCCCCTCATGGAGGAGGGGGAGAATCAGGTCCGTGAAGGAGCAGCTGAGCCAGAGCAGCCAGCTCCGTCCCAATGCCCCTCCCCATGACGGGCGGGAGGAGCCTCTGCAGGCTGCCCTGCCTGACCAGACCAACCTTCCCCGACCCTTCCCGACCCACCCCGACCCGCCCCTACCTGTGTGACCTGCCCCTACCCGGCCTGACCTCCCCTGACCTGCCCCAACCTGCCCCAACCCGCCCCAACCTGCCCCGACCCGGCCCCTGACCCCCGCAGGCTCCGGGCGGTGGGGCTGCCTGTCTGCCTCCAGCCGTTGCCCAGGGTCTCATGTCTCAGGATCCAGAGGAAGGATGACCCCGATCCTCAGTGTGGGCGGTGAGAACACAGGTGTTTGTGGGGTGGGGGTGGGGGTTCAGGCGGCACACGCACCCCCACTTATTTCTTCATTAATCATAAGCCGTAGCCCATGGCTCAGCGGTAGAGTGTCGGCCCCCGGACCAAAGAGTCCCGGGTTCGATTCCAGTCAAGGGCACGGACCTCGGTTGCAAGCCCGGGCCCTGGTCAGGGCGTGTGCAGGAGGCAGCCATCGCTGTGTCTCTCTCACACTGATGCGTCGCTCCGTCTCTCCCTCTCTCTTCCACTCGCCCCGTAAGTCACTGGGGACATGTCCTTGGGGGGATCAGAAAGTAACACACACCAGCCGTCCGTGCGGAGAGCATTTGGCCCTGAGCATCCGCCCGCGGGACGGAGAGTTCTCCGAGCCCGTTAGTGCCCGCTCCCCGCTGCCCTCCGTGGGCCGGAGACGGCGCAGACTCGCCACCACGGTGAACGGCGAGGAAAACGGGGACATAGAGACGCCGACCGCAGACGCCGACCGCCGGGGCCGGACTGGAACCGGGAGGAGAGTCCGGGAGGCCCTGGTCACGGCGTCTGCCCGGAGGCACCGGCACGGCTCCCCACGGCGGGACCGCGTGCTCCGGTGTCACTGGAACGCCGGGGAGAATCGCCGTAAAGAACACCGGGGAGCGGCGAGCGGCAGGACGTGCCTCATCCACGAGGTCAGAGAGGTGCAGGAGCCCGTAGCCACACCGAGCGGAAAACAGAAACATGAGGAAGAAGCCAGCGAGATGGCCCACGGCCCCACAGGCGCTCCCACGGAAACTGCCACAGTCCCGCCGTCCTCGGGAAGGCACAGAGGAAGAAATGAAAACCACAGGCCCTCTCCACGGGG
>NW_028182305.1:481703-489171 GCF_964339955.1 Pipistrellus hanaki
CGATGAATAATGGAGCGCGGTTTCTGATGATCCCAGGCCGGGCCCGTCGGCGTTGTAATTGTAACTAATAAATTAGTCACGTGGCGACGATGAAGCCCGTCTCGAGTGGAGCGCTCCTGATCCCGAGAATTTATCTACATGCCACTCCAGGATTTATGCGGAGAAGAGAGGGATGATCAGAGCGAGCGCGGCCGAATCTTGTTAATCAGCGGGCCTGCGGGAGGCTGAGCGCTAATAGCTCACCTACCCCACCTCGGACCCCGCACCCCGCACCTCCCACCCCACACCCCACACCCCGCACCCCACACCCCGCACCGCACACCCCGCACCCCTCCCCCCACACCCTGCACCCCGCACCCCCCACCCCGCACCCCCCAACCCGCACCCCACACCCCACTCCACACCGCCCCCCGACCCCCATACCCCACACCCCCACCCCATACCCTGCACCCAGCACCCCGCACCCCCGATCCCCCACCCCGCTCCCCACACCCCTGGGGGGAGCCGGGCACCCTGAGGCCTGGTGCTGGCGCCCCCTCCCCCCTTCTCTTTCTTCTCGTTTTTAAGTACATGTTTATGGACTTTGCCGGCCGGCGTGGCTCCGTGGTTGAGCATCGGCCGGTGAAACAGGAGGCCACAGTTTGATCCCCGTGGGGGGCGTGCGGGAGGCAGCGATCAATGACTCTCTCATCACTGATGCTTCTCTCTCTCCCTCTCCCTCTCTCTCTTAAATCAATAAAAATATTTTTTAAACCACACAAATACGTTTTTGTTGATTTCTGAGAGGTAGGGAGAGGGCGAGAGAAAGAGAATAGTCGATCGGCTGCCCCTGCAGGCCCCCCCCTAGGGGACTGAGCCTGCAACCCGGGCCTGAGCCCTGACGGGGAATCGAACCCTGACCTCCTGGCTCACAGGTCGATGCTCAGCCACGGAGCCACCGGCCGGGCCCTCAGCCTCACTCTTATCTCTTCCCTCCACGCACGGAGGCCGGCTGGGGTGGGTACCGCCTGCCCTCCACGTCTGAACCCACGCCAGCTCCAAGGCGCCCGGCCTGGGCGTGGCCCCGTGGCTGAGCGTCGGCCGGCGTGGCTCCGTGGCTGAGCATCGGCCGAGGAGCCAGGAGGTCACGGTGGTTCCCGCAGGGCCCAGGCCCGGGTTCGGACTCGGCCCCCAGGAGGGGCGTGCAGGAGGCAGCCGCCCACTCAGCGATTCTCTCATCACGAATGTTCTGTCTCCCCTCCCGCTCCCTTCCTCTCCGAAGCCAATAAAAACAATAAAAATGAGCTAAAGGAGCCGGTAAAAGCAGGCCGGAGAGCGGAGGACGGCCGGGGCCGGGGAGACATAAAACGGCAATCGCCGGCCAAGCGCTCCCCGGCGCCCCATCGGCCGCGCCGAGCCCGCTCGTCCGCCCGATTCCGCCGCCGGGAGCTGGCAGGACACGCGGGCGCGAGGCGGGCGGGAGCCGGCCAGGGGCCGGGCGGCCGGGCCCGTGTCCTCAACGTCCGGTCAGCCTCTCCGCTGCCAGGAAACACAGCGCCGAGGCCCAGCCGGCAGCCTGCAGGGCCCGGAGCAGCCCTCCCCGGAATTCCTCTGCATTTGCATACGGTGTGCATTTGCATGTCTATTTGCATATGGTAATCTCATTAGGTGGTTACTGCTGAAACGCTGGGCGCTCTCACCTCGAAGCAGATGCGTTCCGGGTTCGAGGGCGTGTCTGGAGGCCGTGCCTGCTGTGAAGACACCGTGGGGACGCACAGCCGGGCTGGCTCAGGTGCTCGCACCTGCGTGTGTGGCTGGAGGCAGCGGGGCAGCGGCTGCCCCCACGCCCACCCCCCCCACGCCCCCGTGCCCCACGCCCACCCCCCCACGCCCACGGCCCCCACACCCACCCCCCCACGCCCACCGCCCCCCACGCCCCCCCACGCCCACGGCCCCCCACGCCCACGGCCCCCCACGCCCACCGCCCCCCACGCCCACCCCCCCACGCCCCCCCACGCCCACGGCCCCCCACGCCCACGCCCACCGCCCCCCACGCCCCCGTGCCCCACGCCCACCCCCCCACGCCCACGGCCCCACACCCACCCCCCACGCCCACCGCCCCCCACGCCCACCCCCCCACGCCCCCCACGCCCCACGGCCCCCCACGCCCACGCCCACCGCCCCCCACGCCCCCGTGCCCCACGCCCACCCCCCCACGCCCACGGCCCCCACGCCCACGCCCACCCCCCCACGCCCACCGCCCCCCACGCCCCCCCACGCCCACCCCCCCATGCCCACCCCCCACGCCCACCCCCCCACGCCCACCGCCCCCCACACCCCCCCACGCCCACGGCCCCCCACGCCCACGGCCCCCCACGCCCACGGCCCCCACGCCCACCCCCCACGCCCACCCCCCCACGCCCACCCCCCCACGCCCACGGCCCCCACGCCCACCCCCCCCACGCCCCCCCACGCCCACGGCCCCCCACGCCCACGGCCCCCCACGCCCACGGCCCCCACGCCCACCCCCCCCACGCCCACCCCCCCACGCCCACGGCCCCCACGCCCACCCCCCCCACGTCCCCCCACGCCCACGGCCCCCCCACGCCCACGGCCCCCCACGCCCACGGCCCCCACGCCCACCCCCCACGCCCACCGCCCCCCACGCCCCCGTGCCCCACGCCCACCCCCCCACGCCCACCCCCCACGCCCACCGCCCCCCACGCCCACCGCCCCCCACACCCCCCCACGCCCACCCCCCACGCCCACCCCCCACGCCCACCGCCCCCCACGCCCCCGTGCCCCACGCCCACCCCCCACGCCCACGGCCCCCACGCCCACCCCCCACGCCCACCGCCCCCCACGCCCCCCCACGCCCACCCCCCCACGCCCACCGCCCCCCACGCCCCCCACGCCCACCCCCCACGCCCACCGCCCCCCACGCCCACCCCCCACGCCCACGGCCCCCCACGCCCAGCGCCCCCCACGCCCACGCCCCCCACGCCCACAGCGCGCGCCCAGGGAGGGCTCAGGGCGGCTTCTGGCTGCTGGGGGGGCGGGGGCAGTCAGTCCTCGATGCCGGGCAGAGAGCCCGCAGGGTCCCACACGCACCCTCCCCTCCTCCCGAGCTCATGGTGCAGGTGTGTGCAGACAGGGGGGGCAGGGGGCCCCATGGCGGCACCCACCCCGGCGGCCGGGAACCGGTCGCCATGGCAGCCGCAGGGTCTCCGGAGCCGTTAATCACAGGGGTTCTCCCTCGGTGGGGACCGGGGCCCGGACCGCGCTCGGGCCCAGCGGAGCGTGCGGGGTCCCCACAGATTAATGAGCGATTTAAAACTTTATTTACAAAAGCCGCCGCGCGCATCTTGTTAAAATGCACAGACGGGCAGGCCGCGCGGGCGTCTCCGGCCGACGCGGAATATCAATGCCCGAAATGTCACTCTGGCCCCATTACTGAAGTAATTAGTTTTTTAATTGGGAGGAGGCGGGTTTAATAAGGTCAGGTTCACAATCACGGCGAACACCGTCCTGTCGTCGCCGACGCCGCTCACACCTGGTTCAACGGGAGCGTGCGGCTCCGGGCGGGGGGCTGGGTGGGCCGTGGGCGGAAGGTGCGGCCGCTCCCTCCCCGGGGCCGAGGCCCGCCTGTGGAGGCGCCTGCTGGGCTCTCCTGGCGTCACTGGGAAGTCCGGCTCCTGTGCACCTGCTTTCCGTCTCCGCCTCTCACGCCCCCTCCCCCACCACCACAGGCAGCCACAGCCCGGCCAGCAGCCAGTCCGACTCTGGCCGGTGAGGCCGACTCCGTCCGGGTCCGGCTTGGATCCCACCCTCACCTGAGACTGCAGACTGAGGGGAGCAGTGCCCCCTGAACCAGCCCCGCCCTGGCCTGTGCCCGCCTGCCCTGGTCCTTCAGGCCCGTGGCCGGGCGGGGTGGCCGTGTGGAAGGTCTGCTCGGCCTCCTGGGCCACAATGTGGAGCTCCGGCCACTGAAACCCGAGGGCTCTCACTGCCCAGGCCACAGCCCGTGTCTCCCTCACACCCCTCTCCTCGAGGGCCTTCCCGGGATCACACGGCCTTCCCGGGATCACACGGCCTTCCCGGGATCACACGGCCTTCCGGGATCACACGGCCTTCCCGGGATCACACGGCCTTCCCGGGATCACACGGCCTAACCGGGATCACACGGCCTTCCCGGGATCACACGGCCTTCCCGGGATCACACGGCCTTCACGGGATCACACGGGGATCACGAGGATCACACGGCCTTCCCGGGATCACACGGCCTTCACGGGGATCACACGGCCTTCACGGGGATCACACGGCCTTCACGGGATCACACGGCCTTCCCGGGATCACACGGCCTTCCCGGGATCACACGGCCTTCCCGGGATCACACGGCCTTCACGGGGATCACACGGCCTTCCCGGGATCACACGGCCTTCCCGGGATCACACGGCCTTCCCGGGATCACACGGCCTTCCCGGGGATCACACGGCCTTCACAGGGATCACACGGCCTTCACGGGGATCACACGGCCTTCACGGGGATCACACGGCCTTCACGGGATCACACGGCCTTCCCGGGATCACACGGCCTTCCCGGGATCACACGGCCTTCCCGGGATCACATGGCCTTCACGGGATCACACGGCCTTCACGGGATCACACGGCCTTCACGGGGATCACACGGCCTTCACAGGGATCACACGGCCTTCACGGGATCACACGGCCTAACCGGGGATCACACGGCCTTCACGGGGATCACGAGGATCACACGGCCTTCCCGGGGATCACACGGCCTTCACGGGATCACGAGGATCACACGGCCTTCCCGGGGATCACACAGGGATCACACGGCCTTCCCGGGATCACACAGGGATCACACGGCCTTCACGGGATCACACGGCCATCATAGGCATGTTCTGAGAGGGAATAAGTGTTTCTGAGCCCAGAGGCAGGGGTGGAAGTGGGGGGACGGGATGTCCTATCAGGGTTACGGGAGCCTGGAGAGGGTCCCACGTCCACCCAAGGCCGAGCAGCAGGGCCCTGAGCAGAGCCTCCGGCCCGGACCCGCCTAAACTCGCCCGGAACCGCCTAGACCCGCCTGGACACACCTGGACCTGCGTGGACACACCTGGACCCACCTGGACACACCTGGTCCCGTCTGGACACACCTGGACCCGCCCAGACCCGCCTGGAGCTGCCACCTGGACCCACCCGGACACAGCTGGACCCAGCTGGACCCGCCCCGACCCGCCCCGACCCACCTGGACCCGCCCGGACACACCTGGACCCGCCCGGACACACCTGGACACACCTGGACACACCTGGTCCCGTCTGGACACACCTGGACCCGCCCAGACTCGCCTGGAGCTGCCACCCGGACCCGCCCGGACACACCTGGACCCGCCCGGACACACCTGGACGCACCTGGACCCGCCCGGACACACCTGGAGGTACCTGGACCAGCCTAGACCCGCCTGGGCCTGCCCGGACCTACCACACACACACACACACACCCCGACAGCTCCAGGCCGGGGAGCAGCTGGCAGCCATTAGGATGTTTGTGGCCTCTGTTCTGAGCCGGGCCTGCTGGTTGAGTGTTAATCACCCAGATTAAGATCTGCTGGTGGAATTATTGGGACAGAAAAGTTCTACTTTAGCACGGACGTGCCTGAGTGACCTCCGGGAGGGTGACCAGTACTGCTGTGGCACTCGGTGTTTGCCGTCACTGGGCCTGGGGGCCGGGGGGCTGGGGGTCCAGAGGCCTGGAGACCTGGGAGCCAGGGGGCTGGGAGCTGGGGGGGTCCGGGGCCTGGGGGGGCCGGGGGCCTCAGAATCTGGGGCCCGGGGTCTGGGGGGCCAAGGCCACGGCTGGAAGGAGGGGCTCCTGGGCCCAGAGGGGGTGCCTGGATAAAGGAGGACACACTGTCCAGCTGTGCGGACACGGGGGGACACGCCTCTGACGGAGGAGAACACTGGCCCCAGCTTCTCCCCAGGAGGCACTGGAAACCGGGTACGAGGCCCGTCAGCAGCAGGGGGTGACCATGGACGTAGGAGTGGAGAGCACCAAGGAGGGGCAGGAGGGACGAGGAGGGTCGAGGGGGACGAGGAGGGAGGAGAGGGGACGAGGAGAGATGAGGAGGGACGGGGGGACGAAGGGGGACCAGGAGGGATGAGAGGGGACGAGGGAGAGGAGGAGGGAGGAGGGAGCAGGAGGGCAGGGGGACGCGGCCCCGGGTAATTAAGAGCGGGCACTGAGGCGGCTGGGGGCAGCGATCACAGGCTGAGCTCGGAGCGGCTTTGCTGCAGAGAAACGCTTTGTTCTGTCCGCGGACGGGATCTGAGGAAGCGCTGGTTGAAGCTTCGCCCACAGTTGACCTCGCACGGGTTTCTGGGGACAGAGCGCTCTGAGGCCATGCAGGCCGCCCCTGCTAATCGCAGCCACGCTCAGCGAGGCCTCCGGAGCCTGTGATCATGCCTCCGCCCGGCACCCCACCATCAATCAGCCCCCTGCCTGCTCCCTGAGCCCGCGCCTCACCCCCACCACCACCCGCACCCCCACCCCCGCCCGATGCCCAGACCTGGGCGGCTCCGCTGTCCTCGCCTGGCACTCGGAGCTCCTGGTGGGCTGAGGGCTGCGTGGAGGCCCCGGAGGCACTGAGGGCCCCCCAGAGCCTGCGGGCGGACACACGGCCGAGGTGAAGGGACTACGGAGCCCTCCCAGAGTGGGAGAGAGGAGCAGAGACCTGATCACCCCAGCTGGAAACACTGAAGGCGGTGGGCTACGGCCTGGGACCCGCTGAAAACTAGCCCCGGGCGGGACAGACGCACAGGAAAGCCAGCTGGCCCAGTGTGGGCCTGGGAGAGAGCCAGCGGCACCTTTTTTTATTAGTTAATTTGTATTAACCCTTTTTAAAATCTGTTTTTTTACTAATTTCAAAGAGAAGAAGGGAGAGAGATAGAAGCATCAGTGATGAGAGAGCATCCTGGACCGGCTGCCTCCTGCACGCCCCCCCCGGGGGGACCGAGCCCGCAGCCCGGCATGTGCCCCTGATGGGAATGGAACCCTGACGCTCCACCACGGAGCCACGCCGGCTCTCATCACTGATGCTTCTCTCTCTCTCTCTCTCTCTCTCTCTCTCTCTCTCTCTCTCTCTCTCCCTTCCTCTCTGAAATCAATAAAAAATATTTTTTTAATAGAAAGTTGATTCGAGTTTTCCCGGAGCAGGAGGAGGAACCCGGGGGCGGGGAGAGGAGGGCGCTGGGCCGCCCGGAGGTCTGTCCCTGGGGCGTCTCCCTGCCTCCCTCCCCTTCCAACACGAGCTCCTCGAAGGCCCGGCCACAGCGCCTCCTTCCGCACAGCCCAGGGGCCGTGGTTACTGTCGCAATCACAGTCCTTACTCCCGGGCCTGGCCCAACGGGGGCCAGAGAAGGCGCTGGGAGCCCCACACCCACCGCCAGCAGAGGGCGCTCAGAGGCCCTTCGGG